>NC_135483.1:88214586-88527086 GCF_052094955.1 Ictidomys tridecemlineatus
CAGATGTCTCATCAAGATCCAGATTTCAGTTTCTTTGGATATATACCAAGAAGTGAGATTGCTAGATTGATGTATTTCTTGTTTTGAAAGTAGGGTACCTTCTGGACATTTCTACAACTGAAGTACTTCTTATTCTTGGAAGTCAGACTATTTGACTTTCAAATAGGAAGGACAGAAAAAAACAAACAACAACAAAAACAAAACTAGTGCCTAAAAAGAAAAATAAGGTTAGAGGGCTCAGTGGTAGAGTGCTTACCTAGCATCAAGAGACCCTAAGTTCAGTCAATCCCCAGCACAGGGGAGGAAAAAGTTTAAAAGAGGGATGGTCACTAATGGCTACATTAATTCAAGTGTTACTGACATTCTCAATGCATTCTGAAAAAATTATTTGATTAACCACTCAAAGCAGAGAGTTTATTTGACATGTCAGAGACTAACAAATTTAGTTAAAAAGAATCCCAATCTGAATTTTAAAATCACCATTGTGTACAGAATACAGTAAATTCACTGATGATAAATTTATAACTGGTAGCTAGATATTTCTTTACTGCTAGGAGCCACAACCAAATAATGATGCATGGCACTTTTGGTTGTGAAGTGACACCAGCTAGCCATTGAGATGATATGATTATGTTAAGATTTACATTCATATGGAAATTGGACTCCTGCTGTTCACCTTGGCCTGAACTCATGGTATGGGACTCCTGGAGAGTTCCCATTGGTTGGGGAAGGATAGTAGGAGGGAATTCCGGGGGAGGTTTGGGGCTCCGGTTCTGGTAGGCCAGCTTGCTGGCCAGAGGCCACCGGGGTATTGGCGGCATTTTCAAAAATAAAGTTTTGTTCCTGCTTGAGTGGCTCGTGATTCTGTACCCAGCCGGGTTGCGGCACTTTCTCATTTGGTTTATTGTTATTTTTTTAATGGGGACAAGAGAAACCTATAGGACCTGAGAGCAAAGTGCCCTTTAGCTACGACAGTTGGAGGGCTGTCTTTTATTTGGGAGACCTAGTACAAAGTGGGTCAGTGAGGGCTTGGTTAGGACTTTGCAGTGGGATGGCAATCCACACTGCTCTGAGAGAGTAGCAAGGATGAAAATGTCGTCTTCACTAATTGACCTACCAAATCATTAAAAAATAAAATATAATTTAAAATAGTTCCAATGTGTTATAATAACAAAATCTGATATTTTGAAAGGATCAGAAATATAACATTCTCTGGGATCTTAAATCTGGATCTTATCTTTTTCTAGACTTAGTCACCCCACCCCCATCTCTCCCTCTTTTTTTCCTATTGAGTAAAAGAAAAAAAATATTTATTTTTTGATCATGTTTCTTTATTTAATGACAGCAGCAAAAATGGCAACAAAAACAATCAAACTTGGATTCTGGCCAAAATCTAGGTCAGAAAAGCAGCCTTTTCCTTACAGTTACCTTAGAATTAAGTTCCTGTATTCTCTCTGCTCTTTTTATATTTCTGCATCATATTCACCAATTTAAAAATAAATATTTCAGTTTCATACTAAAGAACCACTGCTGTCATAGTCTCATTCTTTTTAAACTTCTTTTTCAGTCCCCACATCATTACTATTGACATTAACTTGATTATCTCAGTTTTTATTTCATGATTTTTAAAAAAATCAGTAACTGAAATTGGCTTGCACAGAAGGCTGATACTCTGTCAGAATAACTGGAAGCATAGAATGGTGTGAGTCCATTTGTGGGTGTTTTGATCACATGTATGTTTTATAACCTGCCATTCATAATAGATCACTTCCTAACCTGACTCTTGCCCTGGCCCTGACTGGTCTCAAAAAGTTGCTAGCATAATTACCGGTTGACACATAGACTCATGCCTTGAAATTTAGTAGCCTGAAGGAAAATTTCCAAAGGCATAATAATAAGGAAATTCAATTAAGAGCTTATGTTGACTCAGGAATCTTATGCACAGCATTGATCCAGTGTAGCTAATGAATTCATTATGCTGCAAATGTGATTTCTGAGTACATTGGCCAATAAGAGTGAAACCTGTCTCAACAGGAATGTTGAAAGAGGCGAGGCAGTGAAACCTTCCTCTCCACTGGGAATGAACTAACTTGCCAAATCCAGACCATCAATCATAGTAAATGTGTTCAAATCATACATCCTCCACAGTTAATTGTATTCATCAGCACTTTGGAGGTCAACTGTCCAGAGTAGTCACTTTTGGCCAAGTTTTCAATAGCCTGTGGTTTGGGCAATGTGCCTGGCTGTCTTTCTCAAGGATGTGTTCTCAGGTAGTTGTACTCTGTGGGATGGTTTCAACCAAATCTGAAAGGACAAAAGGTCAGTCTTGTTTATAAAGGATGACATTATATTAACTCTTCAAAATTGTTGTCTTAAAAGTCAAATCATTGCCTAAAAAGTCTTTTGGAATTACTGCGGGCTTGATTGCATGATTAGAAGACTTGATTGCTTGATTTGAAGACTAAATTTCCTACTCAGGCACTGTGCATCATATAGGCAAAAAGTACAGTGTCACTCATGTGAGCCTATGTGTGCAAGTAGCATGTGTCTATGGGGGCGGGGGGGGGGGAGGTGGAAAATAATTCCCCAATAGGAAATAATTGAATCAGATGTTGTCATGTTTTTTATTATGCCTTTTTATTAAAAAAACATTTCCCTGGAAATACTTTAATATATACTAGAAAACTGCATGAATAGTGTGAAGAACACATACACATTCCTCACCCAACATTTTGCCTCTTTCTCTTTTGGCACCCACATATACACTCACACACTCACATGTATACATGCACATAGATATATACATACATTATTTTTTTTCTCTGATGTACCTGAGTGAAAACTGTGCATATCATGGCCTTTTATCCCCAAACTCTTTAGTGTATACCTCCCAAGAAGGAGGATACTTTTCTATGTAACTCTAGTATAGTCTCAAACATTTGATTGTCTTTGAATTTTATAGCATGAATTATTTATAACATTTTACCTCAAGCTTTAACACAGACATTGAATCATAGAAGGAACAGGTCAACTATTAGTTGAGGAACAGCTCAAATGTCTAGGGGGAAAAAGTCATATTACTAGTATTTTAAATTTGGCAAAGGTACATGGTATACCAATATATGGGAAATAACTAAATGCTGGTTTTAGGAATCTATGTCATGCCTGAAAGGTTTACCAAGTGACATTTCATAGCCATATTTAGACTTTTAGATTCCCCTTAATAAATTTCTCTTTAATGATACACTTATCTCTGGCATTATAGTTAGCTAGCATTTATTAGGATGCTTTGTGTTTTGTAACTTGTTTTTCTTCTTGTGATAATATAATTCCAGTTTTAAAGACTGCAGTAGTTTCTGCTTAGACAATGCCATCAACAGTAAGCAGGAGAGAAGTAGAGGGGACACTGGTGATGCTGAATTGGGTCTTAAAGAATGCAGCAGTCCAGTGGGTAATGATTCTGACATGAGACAACAGCCATCCCCTTCCTGGAGCAGATAGTGGAGCCCCTCTCCCCAGTACTTAAAACTTTGCTATATAGATTTGTTATATCTTAGATAACAAATATACAGATTTTCACTGTTATGAACAAATAGAATTGAAATTTATGTTTCATAATATATGTCACTAAATTTGACAGCTTGCATTTATGACAGTTGCCATTTTTCCCCCATAAGGGAGCTTGAGCATGACATTCTTCTCCACCCAAGTATATGTAACCATCTTTCTGTGCAGTGGGGAATCCAAATGAGACAGCCAGTGCTTCAGGGATTCATAATGGGCAGAAAGATTCTTTGTAGGAGGAAGGTATAATGTTGGAACAATTTGTAAAGTTGAGTGTGTCCCTGATTACTGCTGTGGACAACGTAGAGACACAGTCCTATAAAGTCACCTCCCTGGCTGACTCATTGACATTGTCCACACAGAGAGCGTGTCAAGTATATACAAATAACAAGTTTACTACTCTAGGTAAACTCTTCATTTATCCAGTGGACAGATTTATATGGAGAATCACTCTTTGAGGAGCTAGGGATTTGGCAATAAATAAGATAGTCATGTTCTATAACCTCAGAGAGCTTACACATAAATAGTTTTGCTTTAAAATATTGTACCTTGAGAAATATTTCTGCTCGGGTAATATGACCACAATATGGCATTCAATAAACCTTTCAGGCATAACTTGAATCCATCAGAATTTATCCTGAAAGTTGTCACATTTGTAGGGGGAGAGAACAGTGGCTTTAGATGGCAAAACATGGAAAATGATAAGTTTGAAAAGCTCCTCTGAGAGCTGGGGATGTGACTCAGTGGTACAGCACTTGCTTGCTGTGCCCAATGCCCTGGGTTCAATCCCCAGCACTGACAAGACCACAAAACAAACAACAGAAAGGAAAAAAAAACACCAAACCCTCCAGCTCTTCAGTTTTTTAAAAGACTTAAAAAGAACAGTATACTCAAAAGATTGAGTATCTAAGTAAAAAGAAAATTTTAAACTTCCGTATGTTCAAATGTATAAATGAGTGAGAAAGGGGGTTTTGGAGAAGGAGAACTACCTAGCAATGAAGACAATGTTTTTCTTCTTTAAGACAAGGAGAATTTGGTTCATCAAAATGGCTTCCAGGATGGAATAAGTTCCAAGTAAGGCCAGAAAGACAAATCTCTGAAGCCTACAGGAAATCCCAAGGTGGTTCTTGTAGGATTTTGTTTGGCAGATTTTTCTAAAAATGATTTTCTGATCATTCTGGAGCAAGAAGTTAACTAGAAATGTATCACTACACAATATTTTTTAATCCTGTAAGCTAAAAATCCAGTCATCCAATATCCAAATCTCAGCCTGGCCTATGTGAACACATTTATTGTTAAAACTAAGCTATGGCCCTAAACCATGAGGGAATTGGAGTTTTATAATTCGTAATTTTATTACTGGAATTGCATTTAGTTGTGAATACAAATATTTAAGTAGAAATGGCTTTAATAATATTTCTCTTTCATGTTAAATTGAAAAGTAGGCAGTCCAGAGCTAGTGTGGACCCATTATTCCATAAAGTCTTCAAGAACACACACTCTTTCCATTTTGTTGATTTCTTAGATGTGAACTCTGTACCTAAATTATAATCACAATCTAATGTGGCTACTCTAGCTCCAGTCATCAAATACATATTCAAACCAGTTGGAAAGAGAAAGAAATAAAGGTATATGACAAGTATCTTTTAAAAAAAAAGTTCATGGAATCCCCACATAATGGTTCTACTATCAACCCATTCACTAGAACTTAGTTATATGGCAATACTTGACCATAAAGGTGTCTGAATGTTTGCTCTATCTGGGACACTCATGCTTAGGAGAAAATTGAGATTCCAATACAACTAATGAAGAAAGCACCAGTAGTAAAGGACAGCTAACAGTCTTTGTCATACTATAGTTATTAATAATGCTGCATGTATTTTAAATATTTCATATCCATCTTTAGCACTCTGTTTGCACATAATTTATAGGATGATCTTTTACCACACGAGATTAGCAGCTGTAGTGTTAAAGAAGGGTGTTCATTTCTGTTAGACTCTTTTTTTTTTTACTACCCTGGGTAAAGGTTTAAAGATGAAATGTGTGAGGCTGATTAATTTTAATGGCACATGACAACCTCAAAGCTTGCATGTTTACCTGGAATTAGGAAAGGAAAAACCAGTAGCACAAAATAATAGTAGCCTGAGTTCTTGAAACTTATTCTCTTTATGTTCTTATTAGCTCATACCTTCATCTAAATTTGAATCATAGGTACATTTTGACCTTACTGAAGAGAAAGTCCTAACATCTCACATGAGAATTATGGTGCTTATTCTGATAAGATGGTTCTGCTGCAAGCATGCCAAAATTTAATAGCTACAAATAGGGAGATCTGAAAGGAGAGAGACAGGGTGGTAATTTCTTTTGCCTCTACTGCAGTGTCTTAGATTAAGACGTAGTTAGCTTTTTGCTGACATGAGGCAGGCATGCTCCTTACTAGGGAGGGTGAGCAATCACAGAGCTGACTTAATTTCCAACAGTGTTTATAGGAGCACCCAAACATGATGTAGCAAAATGTTCCTAAAAGTCTGAAGTCATTTCATTTTTTCCGTCATTATGAGAAATTAAAGCCCAGCGCAATTACATCCAGTAGTAAAAAGAACCCATTAAATGACCATTGTTATTGAGTGAATGAAGTGAGATTTTGGATTACTTTGACCAGGCATGTTTTAATTTTTGTCTGTCCATTTATTCAAAGCACATTAGAGGGCTTTAACTGATTTTTACAAAATAAGCCATGCTGTTAAGGTACAGTTTAAGCTGAGACACATAAGTTTAATTTCTGGAGTTTCCAAAAGGGTATATCTTCTAGATTTCACTAAATTTAGGAATGTAATTATTAGGAAGTCTTTGTTTCTTGTGTGCATTGGAGACCCAAGATTAAAGGCAAGATTTAAATTTAGAGATCTGACTTATTTCCTACCAAGAGTCTCTCTATAGACAGGCATCTCTGTTTTTTTTTTTTTTTTTCCAGAAGGGGACTTAACTTCCTGATTCAGGGACTAGGAAAGCTGCCCTCATGGAGGAAAGCCCTGGCAAGGTGTAGTAGTAGACTTCCAAGCAGGGTAGCCTTGGGCAGATAAATGATAGACAATGAATTCTCCCATAAATAGGGTATCCGTAAGATTTAGCATCCAAACCAGGACACTTTAGAGTGAAATGCAATGGTATTGCTAACTATGCTACAATAACAGATTTAACCTGGTAAGCTCCAGGCCAACTGGGAGGTGTGCATCCCCTACCCATAAAGTACAGAGGCAGTAGATATTAAAACAAGTAAATGTGCCTGGGGAATCAAAGCATTAGTGGATCATCAGGAGAGAACAATAGGTGATAAGAGTTATCCTACCAGTGATTCTTCTCCCCTGGCATGAAAGTTACTCTGGTCATATGAAATCCCTGAGTATGAAATTTAAAAGTCCCTTGGTCATATTCATATCCATTGAAAAGTCCAGTCATTGATGCTCAGATGCAGGAGAAGATACAGAAACATTATAGAAAGGTAGTCTTCATAAGGGAAATGCTGCATATGTTTTCTGTTCAGTTCAATTCAACAAACATTTATAGAATACCTAGTGTGTGACAGTAAGGATTTAGCACCAGAATTTGATATGGTCCCAACCCTGGAGAAATTCATTCTAGTCTTAAACAAATCATTGCAAAAGATTTTTTACAGATTTAGTAACTTAAAGAATTAACTTCTGCTTTAACTATCAATGCATTGAACATATTTGCCAGTCTCTATAGAGAACTCCTTCTAGGGAGATATCCCGGATTTTCCCCAGTCACCTATGAGTGCAAAGTATAATATATTTTTAAATTCTGATCACTATTTTCTAAGTGGGGAGGAACATGGACACCCTTCCCATGAAGTCTGAGTTTACTGACCCGGTCACATGTCTGGGAAGCCTGCAGAAATTTATTTAGAAATCACAGTGATTATTCATTTGCTATCAGGACCTCTGGTCTATGGACACCTTTAAGTCAAAGGTCTTTTGAACTAAGCTTCTTATTATGAGTTTCTTATAGAATACCAGTTTTTCTGTCTTTAAAAGGGTTCAACAAGTATTTATTGAGAAGTAATGAGTCAAACCAACATTTAAGCAGACAGGGATGAATCATTTAACAACCTTTAGTTTTCAACTTTGTCAGTGGTAAGGACTCATCCCAGTTAAAACCAAAACCAATAAAGTATGGTATTAATGGCTTCCAAACATGGGAGCCATTGCCCTGAACCTACTCATGTTTCCCTCCCCCACTGATGTCAGGACTGACTCCCTCCTGCTCCTATCAGGTGTAGCTTGTCATCTGGGTCGTCTGAGTCTATGTAGAGATTTGAAGGAAATTTCACATAAAGGAAGCAGACTAGGAAAGCCAGGAGCTTGATCTTTCAGACTGAATGATGATCAAGTGACAAAAAATAAATTGAATCTTAAAAAGTAACTCAACATGATCAAATATGCAGAGTTGAGACTCTGAGAAAATTTACTGACAAAGTGCAGAGGTGGAGGTGGGATCAGGCACAGGGGACAAAGCTGGAAGTGAGGTGGCTTTTAGAGTGGCTCAAAATATTAACTGAAGTTTGATGAAAACTTTAGGCATTAAAAACCTATAATATGGTCTTCAATGAGAAGAAATATTATTATTACAATTATTATTATTGAGAGATATTATTACTGTTAAAATATTAATAATTTAATAATATTATTATTATTGTGCTTTGGGAATATAAGATCATGTAGGAGGTTTTAAAAGAGGAGAATACCAGAAATGTAGAAAATGTGTAGTTTCACCAAAAATATAAGATTTAAAGGGCTAGAAAGGAAAATGAGGGTCAAATGGAAAGATGTGTATTTCCTACTCACTCATCAATGAAAGGGTGAGAATGTATGGTAGTCTTTGAGAAATAGTGATCCTTGTTCTGCTGGGTCTTAGGTCATTGTTAGGTCAACAGGTTCAAGTATTTTTGGTCAGAGTGCATTCCTCAGATTGCATCTCTTCGGGGTTCAGTTGGTCCAGGGACAGCTGAGATCGTTTGGCCAAGATCATTTTTGGGTCACTATTGGAGTCAGAAAAGGAATTTCTGTGTTTTGATTCCAAACCAAATAGTCATTCAAATGACTACAGATTCAAGAAAAAAAATTTTTTTGAGTTGTGGTCTCAGGGTCTTGCTGTGCAGCTCAGGCTGCTGTGGAATTCCTGGGCTCAGGTGATCCTCCCACCACAGTCTCCTAAGGGCTGAGTCTCCGCATCACCACTCTGCCCAGTAAAAGTACTTCAATTTCTCTACTTTGAAATTATCTTGTCCATATGAGCTCTTTGTAAAATACTCTCAGGAAGGTTTCCGTCACTAGTACTAAGCACTATTGCTGTCAGAGATGCAAACTGGTCACTAAGACCCATACAAATACACAATATTAAAGTAAACGGTACATAGCAAGGGTAAATACTACTTCATGTTAAGTTATGTTCCGAGTTTCTACATACAGTACCAAATACATACGTGTGTCTGTGTGTGTGTATGTGTGTGTGTGTGTGTTGCATATACTGCTTCAGTTGTATTCAGATTTCCTTTACATTGTATAGATGGAGTTTCTTCTGTTAGTTTCACTTGAACTAAAAAGTGCAGTGTGTTAAACAAGGACTCTAAACAAAATTTGCCACGAGCATTACAACACACAAATGTTGTTTATGGTAGGAGTGTGCCACCATCCCTTTTTAAACAAATACAGGTAATAAAACTTTCTCCATTCCTATACACATTTTTTATACTACTAGGAATCAATGCCCACATATCTTCAAGAATGGGCACAATCAACAACAATATTCATGGCACTTCCCACTTGAAACAAGTCTACTGTGTCATAGTATGAAACAGAGTTTTTACTGTGGTTCACTGACAAAATGTAAGTTATTGAATGTCATTTAAATCCTCACCTCCAAAAACATGTATGAGTAGCCTGGGACCTCGCAAGACAAGGAGGGCTTCAGAGGAGCTGAAGTTCCTGTCATGGTCATCGTTGGAAGATCTTTCAAAATATCAAAAAGCAATGGTTGGGTGTTGAAGGAGATGAAGACAAGACACTTTCAAGATGAACAAGTATAATTATTGAGGCAGCAAAGACAAATCTGAAAATTAATTAGATATACAGGTTTAAATTACAAGGTAGAATTAAATGTTCAGAATATTCTTCATGGGTTAGGTTTATAACAAAAATTTATATAAATGAAGTAAATAATTTTAAGTAAAATAGTAGATGCACTGAATATAGTAGTGTTAGAAAATTGAAAAATTCATAAAAATTCAACAATTTCAAAGTTTACTTCAAGAATTGAGATATAAAAGGCTATTGAAGAAGAATATGAAGTCAAAAGAAGGTCATACATAATAATTAAGTTTAATAAACCCTACACTTGTTTTAAATTGAAAACCTTTTACTCATACTAATGTCTCAATTATCACAATGCAAAATGTGCATACATTACATGAAATTACTTAAGCTAGCAAATATTCTCTGAAGATATATATATATATATATGTATATATATACATATATATATACATATATATACATATATATATGTACACACATGTTATATATGCTATATGTATGAATGTTATACATACATCATATACAACATGTACATTGTATATTTACATCCATATTCTTTCAGACAGTGGGAAGAAAAAATGCTATACAATTGTTTTTCTCTTACCACAGAGCTCTCATTTAAGCATAGAAATGGAGCAGTATTTAAACTTTAAGTTTACAAGATCAAATCATATCAAAAATTATCAAAAATAAATGATCAATGGTAGAGCATTCGCCTAGCAGGCCAAGACCCTTAATTTACTCCCTAGCATTGAATAATAAAAATTGTGGAATAGTATGATTTTTAAAAACTAATCTTAAAGTTGAATAAAATATAAATGACATGCTTCATGCATTTTGCTTAATTAAGAAAACTTCAATTTTGATTTTTCAAAGAAGCAAATAAAATTAATACTGTTAATTGTGTTAATTTTCAGAGAGGTATAGGAATTGAGTCCCAGTAGTACCAAAAATATGTGCAGGACTGTTCTGATGGTATTGTGTTTTAGGAATAGATGGGGAGAAAATGGATTGCTATTTTAAAAAGCATCCCATGTGTTACAGGCAATAGGCTTGCCAGGTACAGTGGCAAATGCCTGTAACCCCAGTGGCTCAGGAGCCTGAGTCAGGAGGATTGCAAATTCAAGACTAGCCTCAGCAACAGGATGATGCTAAACAACTCAGTGAGACCCTGTCACTATATAAAATACAAAATAGGGCTGGGGATGTGGTTCAGTGGTCAAGTGCCCCTGAATTCAAACCCTGGTAGCCCTCCCCAAATAAAAAACAGGTAATAGGCTCATAAATACAGTTTTTAAAAAAAAAAAATAAATCATGTTTGCAAATTGAAACCAACAAAAAAAAATTGGGAACGGATACATGATTTTTAGATTAAAGTTAGTCTTAATATTCAAATAATATGTGAAAAATGACATGGGCAACCTTCTAGAGGATGAATGTTTAATCCTATTTTGCAAATGAAAAAGCTGAGGTGTAAAGTAGCTAAATTGCCCATGTTCTCCACATCCCTGTTGAGTTGCAGAGTCAGCATGTGAACCTGAGTTCTATCCATTGCTCTATCACTATCACCGTAGCCTCTAAAACGGACACCTCCAAACCTCAGCCTTCCACTCTGCCTCTACACTGCTATAGGAAACGTGGTGGCCGCGCACCTGGCCATGGCTGATTCATTCGCTTCAAGTGCCGAGCATAAGGCTTGGCAGGCGGGGCAGGCGCGGGGCCAGGGACCAAGGAGACCCAGCAGTGGACCCGACGTCGTTCTGCTGGATGGCTGCTAGTCGTCATCCTCCAGAACTAGGACGAATTCCCGCCGCGCTGTCCAAAAGTTGCATCGTGGTTATTCCACCTCCGTTCCCGTAATAAAAATTGGCTTGTCGCACTTCGCACGCCCTCCCTGAGGGCCTACCCGCGACGTCAAGCTGGAGAAACTAAGCCTTCCAGTCGCGAACGGCCCCGCGGGTGGAGACTCAGCCCCCATCGAGCTGCCAGGTTTGGCAATATGAAGGAGCAGCCCTCATGTGCAGGCACCGGGCATCCGAGCATGGCGGGGTATGGCAGGATGGCCCCCTTTGAACTCGCTGGCGGCCCAGTGAAGCGCTTGAGAACTGAGTCCCCCTATCCCTATCTCTTCGCAGAGGAGGCCTACCAGAAACTGGCCAGCGAGACCCTGAAGGAACTGGATTGGTGTCTGGACCAACTAGAGACCCTGCAGACCAGGCACTCTGTCAGTGAGATGGCCTCCAACAAGGTAAGTCCCTGTTTTACTATCATTGATGCCCCTAGACTGCTGATTCCCACGCTGGTGAAGCACCAGTCCCTGTGGCCCCGGGAAATACAGGGAGATATTTGTCATGCTCATTGCATGTTAACTATTATGCTCCCTTTAGAAGGGATGTTCTTGTTTCCATTCCTTCCTTATCTCTTTCACTCACTATAGATAAATTAAACATTTTGCAAAATCAACTTTGACATAGTTTGATCAAATATCCAGGACACAAGGTTCCTAAGTGACATTTTGCCCTTGCAAGGAGAAACCCAGTAGGGTCTGTTGGCCTTGCATATTTAAAGGTATTCTTGGGATTCCTGGTTGGAAATAAGAGTTGGTGGATGTCAATGAAATCACTTGTATCTCACCACCTACTGCACTCAAACTCAGAACTTAGAACCTTAACCCTCATTTATCTAGTTATCAGGATACCCTGTTAGACCTTTGCCTTTATATATTCTGTTGGCCATACACATTCATAGTTAGAAGCTTCATTATGATCATTGCTTTTTCTTTTGATCTTGAAGAAGACCAGATTTCTGAGGTCATTTAGTTTCATGGAGGTTTCAGCTGGACATTTGTGCCATATGTACAAAAGTGCTGGTCTTGGCAGTTAATGGAATTTGGGGGTCTGATAAGTAATCTTCAGTATGAAACAACCATAAAATAGCCTGGAAGTTAAGGCAGAGTATTTTCAGTTTTGCTGCATTTAATAAAATAAGCCCTGTTCTTTTTGTCTATAGTTATGCAAGGAAATAAATTGGATCATGTGTGTAATGATTGACTGACTGAAGGGGCAGGAAAGGAGGCATGTACATGTTGGATGCAGATATCTGAGGGATGCAGCTAGTAAGGACTGATAATATTGTATTCAATTAATAATACTTGTTTCTTAAAGATACTTATGTGTTTTAGCCACCCATTTATTTGCAAGATCAGGAAGGTGATGGTCATTTTACTCTTCATATGTACATGTATTTCAATGAGGGATGCTTTTTTTTTTAGCTTACTATAGTTTTTATCCCACCTGTTTTTTCCTCATGCAGTTTTTACAAAAACTGTAGCATCACAGACACTTGTCTTATCTGTTAACATTTCTTATATAGATAGCATTGCTGTTTAAGTAAAAAGTTGGCTTCAAGCAAATAAAAGGGGTCCCCAGCCACTGCTTGAATTTAGTAACCTACCCTTATGCATAGTGACCTACCCATGTATACACTGATGATCAGATCAGGTTTTTATTATTTAAATTTGGGTCTCATTTCTAAATTTGGCATGGCTTCTCTTAGAATTGCTTTCTTATTGGGACTCTTAATTCCTGTAGTAGCATTAGATGCCATTGTTCTCATTTGGCTAAAAATAATCTTATCTTTATAAACTAGAAATAGAGATTGTTTTGCTTTTTCATAATTTGATTCATAATAACAGGAGATGTATGCCAAGTATCTCCAGTGTCCTAAATGCTGAGTGAGAGCATTCTGCACTGGATCTGATCTTAATTCTTTATCTGTTAGATTGATTCTATGTAGTAAAAGGCAGAACAAAATTTGGGTATCTAGTGAGATACATGCATTTATTTATGTTTTTGAGATGATTTGACAGTACTTTTTAAGCAAAATGTACCTGAAAAGCTAGTTCACTTTCCTTAAAACTCATATTCTTAATGGTGAAACTTAGGTTTAAGTTTAAAAATTGATGTGAAATCTAACAATATATTGTGATTTCAACTGTGAAATAATTTATCTATACTTTAAGGTAAAAACATTTGGGGTCACAGCAATTGCTCAAAATGACAGCTTTCTTTTACAAGCACCAAATAAGAGGTATTTTTTTCTGCTTTTAAATCTTCTCTGTGATGGCTCTCAACCTTGAGTTAATTTACATGATTAGTGTGGAAGATAGGTTTATTTGGTTGAAATAATCAAATAAATAAGAGAATACTTTTTCAAAGTGCAGCCGTTTAGCTATGTTTATATCCTGTGGTTGAAAGATTATTGACATGACACTTGGGTCAACCAAAGCTCTTGCTTCAACTTTTAATTTCTATTCTGTTCATTTCTTTTTCAACTTATTCATTTTTAAATTTGTATTATGCTCACATAATTTTTTTATAAATGAAATAGAATTAAAACTAAAGCTCTTGGTAAAGTTTGTAAAGTTACCAAAACCACAAGAGCTATAAACTGAGCTGGAGCAGCTGATCTGAAAGTCCCTGTGAGTGATGCCCTACCTTCAGTCTGCACTGGAAATGCAGACAATTTGTTTCACACCATCTCTCTTGAGTATGAATGAATAAATCTTCAACATTGCTTTTTGGTTATTAGTCTTATTGCTATCCATTCTGTCAGGGTTTATCTTTTGCCATGGAAAAGTTTTCCCCTTTCTTGAGATATTTAAAATTATACTCTAATAGATTAAAAAGCACAATAAAAACGCTAGTAAGAAACCAGGATTTTAAAGTGATAATAGTAAATACTAATTATGAGATGGATTTTGGTACTGGGAAGAAGGAAACTGATTGCTCAAATCCATTTAACAAGTTGGGTTAACAATTTATATATTTAAAATTTTAATAAAAGAAACCTGATAGTAATTTTAAAATATTGCTTTAGAAGTAACTAGCTATATTTTCTGTATTGGTTTTATACTGTACATACTGCTTATTGATGCTATTGAGGTAGGAACATTATTGAATTCTTGGCCAAGTCCAGTTGGCTTGTAGGATGCTTGTACCAATTTGGTAAGAGATTCCAGATGGCATTTAATTTGAGTGATTAAATCTATAGCATTTACCTTCATAAGCACATTAATCTGCCTGAGAGTTGTACAGATTTCCTTTGGAACCTCATTGTTACAATTGAGGGAAATTTTAGTGAGTTATCAGAGCTTTTGGAGGCAAATGGACCCGGAAGTTCATGGTTTTGTTCCTTGCTAGATGAGTTACATTAGCAACTTAAACATTTTAGCTTCAGTTTCCTTGGCATAATATAGGCATAATAACAGATACTTTTAAAGGTCAATGTAAGAGTTTAAAGGAAAATATATATATTTTAACAGCAAGCTAATTCAGTGTCTGTCAAGAGAAGCACTATATCTATTGTTACTGGTATTATTTAGGGATCAGATCAAACTTTACTTATTACCTATTTAACCATACTGATTTAACCATACGGATTGCCTATTTTAACCATAAGTTATGCTAGACACTTTGTTTCATAGATATTTTTATAATTCTTAGGTAACGGTCTGTAAAATTCTATTAGAAGATTTGAAGTCCTTATTAGAAGTTTAGTCTTTTAAAAATAATTCAGCTATGAAATTCCAGACAGAAAAACTAATTATTTTATCTTTTTTACTGTAAAACTGAAAACAAAATCCATATAAATCTTTAGAACATGTAAATGTCATGTAGGTTGGTGGGCACTTTTCCATCCTTTTATAGATTTTGCAAAGTAAAGTGCCTTTCTGGTAAAAAATATCCTTTAATGTAAAATAGTTTCATGGTATTTTGAGTTGTCTCTCATGGAAAGTGTATTGAAGGTAGAAGGAGTGGCAAGGAGGGCAGGAATCTGGCCCTCAGGACTTTCAAAGACTGCAGTGGAACCTGGTAACTTAATTCTCTTGTCACCTAATAGTGCACATTTCACCAGGCCTTCAGTGTAAGTGCAGTGATGTTTAAAAGAGAAAATGAAATAATTATGGATTCTTTCCACCACATACCCAGATAAAAAAATGCATTTTGTTTCTCCTCTCTAATTTTGGGGGCAATTCCGAGGCTTGGCATTGCTGGAAACTAATGGTCTTCAAGTTGAAAGTCTGTCTTGATACTAGGATTCAAGTGTCCTTCTAAGGGACTTCAGATTGTCCTATAATTCATTCCAGAGGTGCTTAGGCCAGTTTGCAAATGTGGATATGACTTCTTTATAGAATTTATTTGTCTCTTTGGTTTTTAGTAATTATCCCTAGTATGTTTCTGTTGCCTATAAATTAAATTGCTTTTCTGGGGTGCTTTTTCTTAGAGCTTTCCTTGGTTTCTCCCCCTGCTGCTTTTTGATTGTCAATACATAGCATGGACTAGCACTTTCTGGGACTGCTGATATATTTGATGGGCAGGAGGTCTTCTGGAAGGAATATATGTTCATAGAAGTGGCTCATCTTAAGGTATTTCTGCACTGCACAAGTAAAAGAACTCAGAATAGAAATCAGTGTTGAATTTTTGCTAAGAAGGAACTTAAGTTAATTGAAAAAGACATTTTTAATTTATGGAACATTATAGCAACACTTATTTTCTACATTAAAATATTAAATTTTGAAAAAAGAATTGCTGAGAGTTAATTGAGGTACCTAAAGAAAAACTCTAGATTAAAAAAAAAGTAATGTTTAACTATAGAAACTCAACTTTTTGTTGTTTTCTTGAACTTGATATATGCTCCTTCATCCATTTAATAAAGGTGGATTTTAGGAAAAACTTTTGTAACTTACATATAGTTTCTTAAAGTGAATACAAAAAAGATTGAGAAATCCTTGTCTTTATAAAAAATGTTCTTTTTATAAAGTAATAATAGAAAGAAGGAAGCACTTTTAATGGGTATTTTTGTTTTATCGAATATTTAGTTAGTTGACTTTAATTCACCAAGACACTAAGGTTAAGAGGGAAAAAAAGTTGTCTCTGTTGCCATCCACTCAGTTCTAGTGTCAGTAAGCTTAAATATCCCTAACACTCAAATTATCAAAAATTCTTCATTTTTATGACTCAAGAAATTAATCATTGCTAGAAAAATTGCTTTAATTTATTACATGTTGATTTTATTCATGGGAAATGGTAGCTCCAACTGAGAACTTTATGAACTCTTCACTTTTTAAAAATATATATATATTTAAAACATAAGGTTTAACTAAGATAAAATAGTACTGTTACTAGTATTATGGATAGATTAAATAAACTTTTCTCTGAATAGCAAGGATGATATTGCTTTTGTTCAATTTAAGATTTTTGCAGTGTCACATGGATTGTCACTGTTTTAAAAGATAGATAGATAGATAGATAGATAGATAGATAGATAGATAGATAGATAGTAGATGTGAAATGTGTTTAGTGTCGTGATTTTTAGTTGCTCCATAAAATCGGTAGAGCTTGATTTTCTTTTGTTTAGTAAGGGAGATCAGCTTTTTAAAAGGTGCTCATTGCTGGGGTTTATTGTGGCTCTAGTAGGGCAATAGTTCTACCCTAGTTACTTGTCATCATAGCTTAATTGGCATAGTTTGAAATCTTTCTAGAAAACGGACAGACAGTCTTTCATTTTAATAGTCACACGAGTTGAGTTTATTATTATTTGCCCCAGGGATAGAACCTAGGGGTGCCTAACCACTGACCCACATCCCCAGCCCTTTCTTTTTTATTTTTTTATGTTGAGTCAGAGTCTTGCTAAGTTGCTTAGAACCTCACTAAATTGCTGAGGCTGAACTTAGAGCCTCACTAAATTGCTGAACTTGTGATACTCCTGCATCAGCCTTCCCAGCCACTGGGATTACAGGCCTGTGAGCAACACCATGCTGTGTTAGTCACATGAGTTTTGAAAGAAGACATTTAATTTTATTCACTCTAACAGGAATAGGGGATGAATCTTGATATTTGCTTAAACCACAAATGGTTCTGTGTTCATTAGAAAATTAGTTAAATTACATTAATAGCTAAAATAATGATGGGTTTATATTCTTTTAAAGAATACTTTATTTTTAAAAGAATATTTATATTTATTATTGTTTTTATATTCTGAGGTTTTTTTATTGTTTTGCTTACTTTGTATGTGATAAAGGCAAGTGATATTTACCTCCCGATCTGGAGTATGCACCAATAATACTTAGGGCAACTTTGCAGAATGGAAAGAACTTAGATGTTTTTTGTCAGGTGAATTTGGTCTCAAATTTCAGCTTTGCTGTTTCCTACTTAATAGTTTGGGCAAATGCCTCACCTCTCTGAAGTTCTATTTTCTTCATTTAAAAGTAGTGATAATAGAAGGGGAAATAAGTTGAAATGTTGTAAGAATAATAGCTATAAGTGTGTAAAGTTCATTCTGGTGGATAACACACACTGGATGTTCCATAAATTATATGTGCTCACTTGTCTGGAATATACACACAAAAAACAAGATCAATAAAACCTTGTGTTTTATACTCCTTGCAGTGTAAGAATGTAATATTTCTTGTTTCTATTCTGTAAGGAATTATAGTCTAAATTATAATCTTAATTAGTGTTTCTCAAACCATCATTTCTGTATACACCATCATTTCAGTATACATTCATATATGCAATTGTATGTTAAAGGTTTAATTTAAAGTAATTTATTTAAAAAACATAAATACTAAACTGAACACCTTATTTTTTCTAATATATATTAAAATTAATATATAACAAGAAAGCATTTATTTGAAGGCCACCTTATGACATTTAGCTTACTACTTATGGACTGTGGCCATATTTTTTGACATAGTCATCTGAATTTGTAACAAAAACATTATTTAAAGTCATTTTTAGTTAGAATGATTTGTTTGGTTTAAACAACCTACCATGTTCTTTCTCTGCCTTTAATGGAATTTCCCTTCTAGAAGAAATGGAAAATTTCTTCATTAGAAATCTCTCATTCATTAGATACTCATTCCTCAAGTAGAACAGTCTGTGGATCTTGACCACCCTTCTATAGCCAGGCTGCCTGGGTTGGACTCATTCTCTGCCTTATATTCAGAGTACATGGGCCCACTTTCCCATCTTCTTCATCTGTTAAATAGTGGCTGTGATGATTTGATAAATTGAAAGATGAGAATTATTGAGACAGGAACATGGTAAATACTGAGTATGTTAAGCCATTTATTTCCAGCTATAAAGGAATATTATTAGTTCTTCTTAAAGTCCTGCATAAAGCAGTGGAGGGTTTTCTTTTTCATAAAAGAATATATCTCTGTAGTTCCTCTGAATGAAACTGGAACTAACAGAGGCTCACAATCTCTTATTAATATTTAATGTTAATAAAAGTATATTGAGAACCTAGCCCGTGTTTCTACCTCTCAACATCTGAACCATCTTGTACACCACAAATATTTTCTCATTCTGTCAGGTGAGAGGACCTAGAAGCAACCACACCCTGGTAGTATGAGTGCACCCAGCACCCCCATTTTAATTTCTAACACTACTGTCCTGTAAAAGACAGCAGGATTCCTTAGAGAAATGTCAGATTCTAGGGACTGAGGCAGGACATATACAATATGAGCCTGGAGCATCTTGCACTGCCAGAAAGTAAGGATGAGATCAAACAAACAAAATTATAAACTAAGGTTGGGTCCTGTAAGTGGGATACAAGAGCAAACTGAAAGAGCTCTAATTGTCAAAGCTGGAACAGTACATGCAAAAAAAGTAGTACTATATTATGACTCAAAATATAATATAAAAACCCCTGAGTGCATGTTGATAGAAATAGTTGATTGAATAAATAATTAAATGGGAGAAATTGGCAAATCTCCTGTGCAGGAGAATTCCAAATAACATATAGATAAATTCTGCACCCACAAAGAGGAAGAACATAGCTCCCCTCTCCTGAAGTATGGGCTTTGCATATTGACTTCCTTCCAAAAGGTACTCTTTGAAAAGGGGAAAAAAGTAACTCCACAATGAGAAACTCAACAGATACTACCTCACCCATGTTGTCAGGATCAACACTGATGATGATACAGTCATGTTAAGAATCTGTATCTTTGATATGATCTGATGAAAAAGGTATTTTGCATCTATTATTTTCCTTGGCATCTGCAATTAACCCCAGTCTAATCGTGAGAAAAATATCAGGCAAATTCCACTCAAGGGATATTCCTCAAAATACCTGACCAGAACTCCTAAAAACTGTGAGAATTATTAAAAATGAGAAAATTTTAAGAAGAAACTCAAAGCCAAGAGGAGCCTAGGGAAACATGCTAAGTAAATATAACAAGGTATCCTAGGTGAGATCCTGGAACAGAGAAAGAACACTAAATGAAAGCTAAGGAAGTCAGAAAAAAAGTGTGGAATGAAGGCATCAATATGAGCTCAGTAATTGTGACCTATGTGCCATACTAATGTAAAAAACCTGACTGTAGAGTATAGGGGACTTTCTGTACTTCTTCACAAGTTTTCTGTAAATCAAAAAATTTGAAAACAAAAAAGGTGATGTAAAAACTCGGCAGAATCCTCTAGGCCTGTCTGGAATGCTGACCTCCTTCTGAAGCCTGATTTGTCCTGTCTTCTCCTGAGTCTTTCTCCACAGCCCTCTCCCCCATTGGATATTCCATCTATCCTCTTTGACTTTCCACATGATTTTATCTGGGATTCTCTTCACTGTTAGTACAATATGTTGCCTCTGTTTTATTGTTCTGATGAGGCTGTCTACACTACTTTTAGTCTAAAGCCAGGGAGTGTCAATATCATTCTTTGTTAGGTAGTCAGGTAAGTCAGTATAGGGCTCATGATAGTAGTTAATGTAAATGCCATTTCTAGCTGGGATTGGTAGACTAAGAGTCAAAGCATTATCATTCCTGCCTTTTAAGAAAGTGTTTTTCATTCATTGACAAGAGTTTCTAGTATTTCTCCCTTAAGAATCTGAGTTTTGCTTCTAGAGAACTCATCTCTCAGAAATGTTATTGCAGGATATACTGGATTAGCCTTATCTCATTTGAATTTAAAGTTAATAGTGTTTAGGCAAAAGCCAGATGGACCATATTCATAGCTGCAAACTGTTTTCTGTCATATCTATTTTAGCAATAACTTCTTTTTTATTAGATCCTTTTCAGTTGGAACTATCTGAATGCTCTTTCAGTTTTGATGAAAAGGTGTGTGTGTGTGTGTGTGTGTGTGTGTGTGTGTGTGTGTGTGTGTGGAGAGAGAGAGAGAGAGAGAGAGAGAGAGAGAGAGAGAGAGAGAGAATCTTTTTCACCTTTTAGGGTCTATTCTGTCAGGTTCTACCTAGCATGTGCTTGAGTCCGTCTGCATCTACGGGCTGCTTCACTGTAATCCCTACTTTCACAGCCTCTGGTTCTTATTCCTGGCAAGCAGTTAGCTGTGCAGACATAGGCACCATAGTAGGAAACACCTCTGCCTGTCATAAACAGGTCTGGAAAGTAGAAAGCACAGGCATGATGGGGATGTAACCATAGCAACAAGGCAAAGATGCGGCTGCCATATTGGAGTAAGTTCAGACCCATGGGTGCCTTCTTCACTTCAGAAAATAACTGCTTGATTTTAATGTGTGTTCTCTGTACATAGCAGTGTTCTGGTTGCTTTGTTTTTGTTTTGGACATATATGAATGAGCATTATTCATATTAATTATTCATAATTGTCTTACAGAAATACTCTTCAAAATATTTTGATGAAATGTGTCTGTGTTTCCTTTTCTTATTCTGTATTAAAATATTACCTGATCCTTCTGATTCAAACTCAATGAAGAAGGAAGAACAGTGAGAAGTTAGAGAAAAAAATATAAAAATGATCATGTACCTTTTAAAAGAATTATAAAATATACTGAATTACTCAGAATTACAAAGAAAATATTTTTTCTTAGTAAGGTGATATTGTATTTTTTATGCCTATAAATCAACTCTACATTTTAGAAAAGGAGTACTTGAGCAAGATAGGTTGTATTTGATGTTTGCTAGTTTCATTTTTCTATATTCAGGAAAAAATACACTGCCTTTACAATTGATGGGCTTTGAAACAATAATTTAGGAAGAGAATGAATTTCAATTTGGGGAGGGCTTTCACAGTTTAAGAGAATTCTTTCGTCGTGGGTGCTTTAATTATGTATACATGATTTAAATGTCATTATTTTCAGGGAAGCCCTGTTTCACGAAAAGAGGCTAAAAGTTGCATAGAGTGAACAAAACTATGCTTTGCTCCCTGCCTTTCATAGAAGTGGTATTTAGTGAATATTCATTGACTAGTCCCTTCCCTTTTTTAAACTAAGCACCTATCCTCTTCCATCTTTTTGAATATTTTAAGTCATTTTCAGCAGGCTGTGATAAAGATGAAACATTAATATTCTTTTTAGCCTAGGTTTTTATTTTCTTTCTTTGATTTCTTAATGTTATATTTTCAGCACGATCTCTTAGATCTTCATAAGAGTAGTGATAATTGGGTTTCAGTAACTCATGAGGAATCTTTTACTAGAAATAGGCCTATTTCTTTTCTATACATCAGGAGAAGATTAGTTTACTTTTTCCTGAAAGATATTTGGGCCTAACTCTTAATTTTGCTTTAGTGCTAATGAGAAGTAAAATGATTAAAGGGAACAGAGTTGTGTTATGACACAGTTAATTCCTATATGAAAGGAATTTATTATCTGAAAAGTCAAATTCAGTGGAAGAATCAATTACTCATTGTATCAGTGTTTCCTTTTGTTATTCTGTTTTAAAATGTTACCTGATCCTTCTAATTCAAACTCACTGAAGAAGGAAGAACAGTGAGAAGTTAGAGAAAAAACATAAAAATGATTGTGTACCTTTTAAAAGAATTATAAAATATACTGAATTACGCAGAATTACAAAGAAAAGACTCAATGACAAACATTATAGTGTTATCCATTTGGTCCATAAACAATCTTTGACTACCACTGGTTGGGAAACTCTCATATGTGCCTTACCTTCTAATGTAAGGCATGATTTTGTTTATTTTCTCATACCTCAACCCTTAACTTTCTAATTTAGTCCTAGAAATAGTATACTACATATGAAAACAATTTCTCCCATTTCTAAAGATGAAAACCTGAGGCTCATTTAAATTTACCTTAGATCTATGTGGAGGGAGCACATGTTTTGCAATACTCGGGGAGCCCAGGGCCTTGTGCAGGCAGGCTGGCAAGTGCTCTGCAGGGATTTTAGTAGGTGTAAAGGTAATTATTTTTTAGATAAAGTGTTGGGTGAATATAGAGACATAAGTGTTTGTTCTCAGACTACATGTTCAGAATATTCAAAACATTTTAAAATATGTATTTAATGAGTACTGGATTTCAAAATAGCAAGAGCAATTTCAGCAAAAGATAATTCCTCAAGGGGAATCCTATAGTACATCTTGTTCTGCCTTCCTTATCTCAGTTATGTCAAATGGGCACAAACCTGACCTGGCCCCTTCCTCCTAAGAAGAACATGATGTTGAGACAGTGTGTCTGATCAGGAGCCACCCTGGCAGGCAGATAGTTAACTGGTCACAGATATAAATGAAAGGATAATGAGGTTGGTGAGATGAGAAAACCAAATGACGAAAGCAGATCTATAATGCCAAGCTGGCAGAGAATCTAAGGATATTGGTGGTGAGTAAGGCAACAACAGAGAAGGTGTAAGAAAGTTTAGGGTTTTAAAAATAGCCTGTTACTATGAGGGTCTTTGAAATTCTGTTTTCCTCTAGGGACAAAATGGGAAAGGGAATGTGCACCAATGGATGGTGGGAAGGAAGAAAAATGAGGGAAAAAAAGGTTGCAAGAAATACAGAGAAGCTATTAGCGTGCAATGAGGGCAGGAGGAGTGGTAGAAGGCAGAACATCTGATCCCGCTGGCCTGGGGTCAGGGCTCTCCTTGGCTGAAGGCAAAGGAACTGGTTTCTGTTCCTGACCTCCTTCTGCCTCAGGGTTTGTATGGTAAAATCTGGTTGTAATGAGCCTTGGGGACAGCTTTGAAGAAAAAAAAAATCGGACAGGTCAACAAGAGGGTGCAAATGTTCTAAGGAGGATGATCAGCAGCAGCTTTGGGGGAGGAGGGGAGGACCGACTTGCTATGGGAGATTTACAGATAGTGTATTTCATGAGGCTCAGGTCTCTGTTAGCACTAAGACCTGGTGTCATCTCCTTCACCTGTTGCCTCCTTGAGTAGTATCCCAGTAGCAGCATGGGTGGATTGCTAAATCCAATGGCTGGTCTATCCCCAAGGATTCTGGTGCCCAGGAGTGAGGAAAGGGAATAGTTGAAGGGTACGTGACAGCAAGGTGCAAGCTGCAATAGGGTGAAAAGAGACCATGTCCATATAAATATCAGCTGATTCACTGTAATAGACTTGTTATTAACTTACATGCTAGGAGAGTAAAATGGAACAGAAGAGCAAATTCTCAAGTCTCCTTTAAATCACCTCCTAAATTCTGATGAACTTAGCAACTTCTTTTCTGGGTATGAATCTGCTCCACACTAGAGTTAAGACCTTGGACCATTAATTTACTCTAACCCCTCTGAGCCTCTGTTTTCTCTATAATCACGACAACACAAGCTACCTCACTGGACTGTTGTGAAAATTAAATAAAAACTTATGTAAATTTTTTAAACATGGCAGGCGCTATGGCCTATCTTTAGTAGGGATGATGACTGTGACTATTTTTAAACTTAAAAGGTCAATTTTATATGCTGCCATATAGGTAACCAAATGCAATTGGGGCTTGAATCAACAGACTGGGAGAGGGCTTACAGAGTGTGCCTTTTAAATCCTGATGCCCAGTCATGGTGATTTATGGGACCTTACCAGCTTGCATATGTGATGCCCACAGATTTGTTTACTTTAGTGTTATCTTGGTTACCTAGCACCCAATGATAGCATATTTTTATTTACACTCTTGCTGACCACTTAATTAGGTTGGCTCTAAAAGGATACTATGAAGGCGGCCACAAAAAAAGACTTACTAATGTTATAAAAGCTGTACGTAAATCTTCATTTATCTGTCTAAAAATTGGTCCTTTGCTTGTGCTTTGTTTTTCCCTTCCCTGGATGACCTCCAAAGCCCCTTCAAATGATTTTTCTGATTCTGTGAAAAGCGAAGTAATGATTTAAAAATGTGTCCATTATCAGACAAAGTGAAGATAACAAGTGCTTTTTCCTGGTGAAAGTAGAAACGAACTAGAAGTAGACCCTTTAATCCTTGCAGATTAAAAATGACAATCCAGCTGAGAAACACAAGTGTGGATGAGATGACCTTGAATCCAGTGCCAGCCCCATGATGAGGTCTTAGTCATGAGTCTGACACTAGATATAGCCATCAAGAGAAAACTTCCCTAGTGGTGCAGTTGTTATAAGGGTTGACCATGAGTCACTGCATAGGCAATTGGTTCCTTTCCATTTTCCACTTAATGTCAGCCACGTTGTGGAGAAATCAGACTTCAGTTTGCTTAATAATCTCTTTTTTTCCTCTTCAATTCCATAATTCCTTAGGGATTTATGAGGTCTACCTGTTATACAGATATAGCAAAATAACAAGGAATAGCCAAGTGAAAGTAACCAAGGACAACACAGTTCTGTGTTTCAGGGCTTTGATCTTATGGAGAATACAGACTTGGTCTTGTTGGTCATATAGCCCTGATCTGGGGTTATATGGGCACCATCACTTTCAAATGACATTTTTAATTTTGTATGTCTCTGTTACTTTGTTTGATCCTTGACCATTCTCTAGATGAGATACCACTTTCACGTGGGAAATAAACAATTAGGAGGGTTTGGTTTTGTTTTGCACCTTTTGACTGAAGTCAACCACAGTTCAGGTTTCAGGCTTTCACTGAGTTGTTGTTTTATCCTTTTGTTTTAGATGGCAGGATATCTATCTGCTCAAGGTTCTTAGAGAAGAAATTAGATCTTCACATAGGTGTATTTTATGCAAACAGGCAGGTACACAAGTACCAAAGCATACAGACATACCACTGAAAATATAGCTAGTCTTCTAAGTCAGCCTGTTGCATTTTAATGGGTCATGGAATGCTTTAGGGTGTCCAGTCCTGTAGAGAAGTTCCCCACACAGGACTAGAATGAGAAGCATTCCAGGGAACATGCTACTTGAACATCTGGATCGTGAACATTGAGGATTCCTATTAGCTGCTAATGAGGAAGGAGGTATATTATAGGGGCTAGAAGAAATTTGGGTAGGATAGAATACCCTGTAGGTTTAGTGTTATTGTATATTAGTGGGGTGGAGGATGAGTGGGTATCATGGAAGCGTGAGCCTGGCTGAACAATCTGGTTTTAAGGCCAGAACAGGGGTGAGAAATGCAGATTGGGCCACATAGCAGATTGCGTTAAATGCCCAGCTAAAACATGAGCAACTCTCCTACAAATCCTGCAGAGCCTTGCATTTGATTATAAAGATAATATTAGAAAGAAAATAGAACAACCAAGTGATTTGGGGAGGGTAAATCTGGTAAAAGTGTACAGGATGGATCCTACTGAGGGGACATTCTAAAAACAGGAAGAGTCTGTTAGAGAATTAGCTACTGGAGTGACAAGGGCCTGAAGTAGGATGGGAATGAAAAGAAAAGATGGGCAGGACAAAGATTGCATGAGGAAGGGTGACGGGTCCTACAGGACTGCAGGACTGCAGCCAGAGGACAGTATGAAACTCTAAACTCAAATAATGAGAAAGATAATAGTCAGTAGATCAGGAAGAGAAGCCAGATTGAGATGGGGGCTGTTGGACAATATCTTAGTTAAACTTAGTCATGAGATAGAAGAGAGACTCCATGTCTAAGTTTCAATGCACTCTGGGCCTTCAATTGCCAGGCCTGGTTTTCCAGGAAAAAGGCAAGATTCTACTAGAGTTTTGCCTCCACAGAGTTGATAGCTGGAAGCCTTCAGACTCATTTGTAAGACGGGGATAATGCTAGTGCTCACTCATAAGGTTTTTATTAGAAATAAATGAGGTAACGCCAGTAGTATAGCCAGCACCATCCTCAGCACATAGTAAACACTCAATAAATTTGAGCTTTTATTATTCTTTTATTGTTTTAGGAAAAGACACTTTTGTGTATTGTTAGGACTGGTATTCTGGAGGATTTTGAAGCCCTCAACTTGGAGTCTTTTCTTACTACCCCAGATGGGAGAGTGTGTGTTCTGATCCACATACTTACCTCCCTATCTGTGGGGGGAAGTGACTGCCCAGGCTGTAATTGATCATGTCCAGCTGTTGATCACCGTTAGTCAGGTCTGTAGTGCTTTTACATGAACAGTTATGGATCTTGGCTACTCTTCTCTTCATTGACACTTTCATAATGCAATCCCTGAACTAGATTTTGTGTTTATTTGCTGGGTCCATTGTGAAATCAGTCTTAAGGGGTCTATAAAGAGCTTCTTTTGAAGAATGGTATGAACCCAGTGTATTATTCTGCATTTACCCAGAGTGAAATATCCTTCTTTGTATTTGTCAGAAAAAATATCTTGGTGTGTTTGAGATCTCCAGGAGCAGTCTTGTCTGGCTTGGGTGATTTTGATAACTTCTAGACAAACCACTGGTACATAAACCTTTGGGTAGGTATAATGGTAGCCATCTTAAAACAACCTTTGTATCTATATATCTATATCTACATTTTGTTTATTTATTTTTATGTGGTGCTGAGGATTGAACTCAGTGCCTCACATCTACAAAGCAATCTCTCTGTCACTGAGCTACAACTGCAGCTCACAACCTTTGTTTTTTTTAATATTTTTTTAGTTGTCAATGGACTTTCATTATTTATTTATTTGTGGTGCTGAGAATCGAACTCAGTGCCTCACACATGCTGGGAAAGCACTCTACCACTGAGCCATAACCCCAGCCCATAAAGCAGCCTTTTTAATCAGAATGTTTTCTTTGTGACAAGTTTCAGAATTTCTGGCAATAATATAACTCACTGAGCTCCTGGCACATGCTTTATAGATTATCCTAGATCACATTAACTCCAATTCCTCCACACAGCACAGAGCCCTTAGATAACATTCTGCCTGTTTCAGGGCTCACAGGAGGTGGGACTTTAAGTCATCCAGAGTAACCTGTGTTCTATACCACGGTGCATCTCATAAATGTCAGTCCCTGCAATTTAGTCACTGTGGCAAATCAGACAACAGAACATCCCATTGGTACACTACTTTTACCTGTTTCTTATGGCCTTCAGTTAAGTTTTCATTCATAAAATGTTTAACCAAGACATGGGATTTCAATAAAAATTTGTCCACTCTTGAGTGCTCAACTCATAGATAATCTTGATTTCATCAAATTTTTCTATAATCAGAATTTCATATAATTTTGATTATATTGTGTGAGCAGTTGTTTGGGCTTTTGCAGTCCTAATCTACTATGGTGAAAGGATTTTAAAAACAAATTATCTATTCTTGCCCCTTTGCTAAATTATTCTAAAACATTTTGAAAGATTTTGATGGAAGTAGTCTATCCTAATGTAAAGTCTTTGGGGTTTTTGCTCTCTGGCACCTTTCCTTGTTCACACCTCTTTAATGAACCTGGTGAAAGGTGCAGAAGGTTTCTCAACAGTTAAAACTGAACCTTCATCTATTTAGATGTTCCTGCGCTTGGCTCTTAGGTCTCATTTTTCTTCTTCATCTTCCTCCATATCTCTGTGACCCCAGTCTTCTCCATCTCAGAGCAGGTGTTCATCAGAACAGAAGTTAGGAGTTAATTCTCTTCCTTATCTCATTCATCTGCCTTTACCCCTTCACAAGCCATCCAATGTAGAAATAACTTTTAAAAAATGTGAATCATGTTCAAAATCTACATGATATTCCATTACTTGGTGCTAGAACCTTCCAGGGGTATCCTTCCACCCCTTTGAAGTCTTCCATGGTCCCATATCATCTTGCTTTCACTTGCCTCCGATATCATTCTCCCCTGTCTCCTGGTTCCTTCAGCCTTACTGTGAGTGGTCTGTTCTGAGTCATCTTTATTTTTAAATTCAATTGTAGTTTTAAAACATTAAAACTGTACCTATAAATAGGATACCTTGTAATATTTTAGTACCAGTATATGTAGATAGATAGATAGATTGACTGATCGATTGATTAGGACAATCTATATAACATTTAAATCAGATTATGCATAATCTATCTTTAATCACCTATCATTCATGGTGAAAACATTCAGAATCCTTTCTGCTAGCTTTTTGAAATGTAGCATTATCTATGTACCCTACTGTGCAATAGCACATCCTAACTTCTGACTCCTGTCTGACTCTAATTTAGTGCCCATTGATCAGCTCCCCCCCTTCTTTCTACTCTCCAGCCTCTTGTAACCACCATTCCACTCTAAACTTCCTCACATATGAGTGAGATCATATATGTGGTACTTATCTTTTGTACCTGACTTACTTCAATTAATTCTCCCCAGTTCCTTCCATGTCGTTGTGACAATATTTTATTCTTTTTCTGCTGAATTATATTCCACGGTGGATGTGTACCGCATTTTCTTTACTCTGTGATCACTTGATGGACACTTAGATTGTGTTTCTATATCTTAGTAATTGTGAGTACTGCTGCAATAATTGACTTCCTAGTTATTTGGGTCTCTTCTCAGATACCATCTTCTTGGTACAGTTTTTCCTCACTACTTAATCTTACAGTCCCCATCACAGTATCATATTGCCTCTATTTTTTTTTCATTAATTTTTTTCTCCTTCTTTGTCTTTATGCTCCAGGAGTCTGAAGTTTACATGGTCAAAGAGAGTCTGTCTTGTTCATTACTGTGTCCCTGAGGCTGGTACACAGTAGCTGTGCAATAAATATCAGTGAGTGAATAGGTGAATAAAACCATCCTAAAAATATTAAGTGTCTGATTTTTAGAGCCCATTGCTTTCATAGGAACTTTTAATGAAACCTAAGTACTATGGTTTTGTTTCCTTGTTAAGAATATCAACAGTTCGATAGAAGAGTAAATCTGGGAAATGCCATGTCAAACCAACAAGGCAAGGTTGTCTGTCAAGTCCTTGGCAGAGCCTTGACTATGCTAATGTACAGATTCCATAGAAGTTAGTGCCACGTTGAAGCTTTGTTTGACAGTGGAAGTCATCTTTACAAAGTGCTGCTTTGGATTGCTGTCCTTCATTACACATTCTGGGACATGCTGCCTTAGACAAAAGCTCATCCTAAAAGGGGAAAAAGCATCATATACTGACTATAAGGAAGCAAATTTATACTGACTGTAAAGAGACCAGGCTGGAAAAAAATAGAAAACTATGAAAAAAAATAAAAGAAAAGAAAAAAGATTCATAAGGAATACTCCTATTGAGGCTCTTCAGTTTTTTGCAAAAAGTTGTGCCCATTTTAATGGATTTTTCTATCCCTCATAGTTGGCATAGTATTTGACCTAGAATGAGTACACATTAATTATTTGTTGCCTTTTCAATGATGAACAAATAATAGTGGACCAGGGTTACCATTTGTGTGTTGATTTTGTTCTGCAACTTCACCAAATTCATTTATTAGTTCTAACAGATTTTTTTTCCTGTATGTGGTCTTTTAAGGCTTTTCTGTATTTAAGATCATGTCTGCAAGAAAGGACAGTTTGACCTCCTCCATTCAAAATTGGATGCCCTCTCTTTCGTTCTCTTGCCTAATTGCCTCTGGCTAGGACTTCCAGTACTATGTTGAATAAAAGAGGTGAAAGTGGGCATCCTTATGCTGTGCCAGATATTAGAGAAAAAGTTTTCAACTTTCCCCATTTTGTATGAGGTTGTCACATATGGTCTTGAGTTTGTCACATATGGTCTTTATTGTGGTAGGTTCAAGCTTTTGTTGGAATTTTTTTTGTGTGTGTGTGTGTGTGTGTGATGTTGAATTTTCTGAGATGATCTTCTGTCTCTATTGAGGTGAATCCTACATGATTTGGGTCCTTCATTCTGTTTTGGGGTATATTTCTCAGGAGAGTTTATTGATTTGTGTATGGTGAGCCACTTTGCTTCCCTGTGATAATTTCTACTTGATTATGATGAATAATCATTTTTACCATGCTGTTGGATTTGGTTTGCTCATTTTTTTATGAGAATTTTTGCATCTGAGTACATCAAGAACATCAACATGTAGATTTCTTTTTTGTTGTTGTATCCTTGTCTGGTTTTGATATTGAGGTTTTGCTGGCCTTACAGAATGAATTAGGAAACATCTCCCCCTCTTCAAATTTTTGAAATAGTTTGGGAAGTATTAAGTAGAAAATGTTAAGCGCCAGGTAAAGGTTGGGTTGTGTTGTTTTGTGGCTGGTATCTGATTTTTTGTTCAGGCATCTTTTGTTGAAAGGAGTATCCTTTCATTTTTTAAAATTATAACTCAAATTTTGTTAGTTAAAATTACTTTAAGATCCACATATCAGAGGGGTGCATGTGAAAATTATGCCTGTCTAGAAGTAAACCTGTTTACATTTATCCTTATTGCTTCAGAAGACAGGCCTTCTCTGCTTAAATCATTTCACAAAGCACACCCCATCGTGAAGAAGGGACATTTTTTTTTAATTGGAATTTCTTTTCTAATGAATGTTGCAAGTGTTTCCTGTTTTTCAATAAAGCCCTTTGGGTGAAAGATTTCAGACCGGATTAATTAGATAATGAACTTTCTTTTGTTTTCTAGATTATTATTCAATTTTTAAGATCCAACTTGCTGTTCCTCTTGATCTCAGTCATCCTTAGAACTTGTGAGGGAGCTTTCATTTTTTTGAAATATAACTCAGGAACAGAGCTGCTTTATAAGTCAAATGTGGGTCCTTTGTCCCTAGAGGGCAGTAAACACAAACAGATGTAGTGCATTTATTTGAGGTTTCTTCATGTTTTAGCAATAATCAAAGTTATATACAGTTTTTCTAATGTGCAAATAGATTGAAAATCCCGTGATTTAAAATATTGGTGTTAGCTGGATGTGGTGTCACACACTAGCAACTCAAAAGGCTGAGAGCAGAGAGTTCAAAGTTCAAGGCCAGCCTCAGCAATGTAGGTGAGACCCTCAACAACTTAGACTGTCTCAAAATTAATTCTTTTAAAAAGGACTAGGGATACAGCACCATGGTAAAGCATGTATGTATACATTTATGTGTGTATGTGTATATATGTCTATATTGTGTGTTTGTCGACCTCTAAAAATAGTTCTAAGACATTTGAAGGTAGACTGTTTTTAGAGACACTGACTGCTAAAGCTGTTGTGTTTAATATCTAAAGTTAAATTTTGCCTCAGAATTTTTCCAGGGGCATTTAAGTAATTGTATTTGCATTTGTGAAACTGAACAGTACCAGATATATGAGACCCTACTTTATATGAATTTGGTTCTTACTTAATAATAATTACCAGAACTTGATTCTAAATTGAAAGGTGTAAAATAAAAGTAGGTAAATTATAGAAGTAGATAGAATAAAATATTTTCCAATAGTGTAAGTTCTACAAAAAATGCTATTGCCAGGACAATTCCTTTGGTTGGAGAAATCTAAGAGAATATATGTTTATCTTAATATTTCTTAAATATTTCAAGTACAATAATATAATATTTAGCTTAGAATTGATTATATTAATAGACCTTTAGTGTAGACTCTGGGATAAACATAAAACAAAGTCCAAAATGCTGTTTTTTTATTAACATATATTAATTGTACATGTCAATGAAGTTTGGTATGATATTTCCATACATACATACATATATCCTGCACTTACCAAATCATCCATTTCTCACCACCCCCCATCCTCTCCTCACTAGTCCCTGGTGATCACTATTCTACTTTCAGGTCTTTTTTTAGTTTCCAAACAGAAGGGAGAACATACAGTACTTGACTTTCTGTGTTTGTCTTGTGAAATACTGTTTTGGGCAGAAGCCAGACAGCCTGATTTTAAACTTTGGCATTACTACTTTCTGGCTTTGTGACATTGAGCAAGAAACTTGACTTCTCTGAACCCCAATTACCTCATGTTTTGGTTTTTCTTTTTCCCCATTAAAAACTGTGGCTTTTCTGTCTTGACCAGTGTTCTAAAGTCAATGATGCCAGCCATATGTTAATGTGTCAAGGATTCAACTTCATCCATAGAATTTTAAGTATCCTGAAATACTCCAGAGAGCTTTCTGATTGCTCGGAGTATCTATTAAGGACTGAGAAAATGAAGAAGAATAGTGGGATGTAGTGATTCTCAAGAGAATTATTAGGAACAGGGAACTGAATGCTGATGGGAAGTTTTTTTTTTTCTGTTTCAACATCTATGTTTATAAGCATTTGCATGTTCAAGAGCGGCAGATTACAACTAGGAATCTGAATTCTAGCTGTGGTGCTGCCCCTCATACTGTGTACTCAGGACTTTCTGGACCTCGGTTCCTTTTCTGAGTGTGTTGCCCCCACTCTGCATGAGAGCACATCCTTTTCTGGTTCATAGTGCATTCCCAAACACAGGCATGTCTCACTCGGGTGGGGCTGCGTATCTGGGCACCACTTCCTAACTAAATTAGCTGGTAGGATCCACCCTGCATGGAGATGGGACTACAGAGATAGTAACCATGGTTCTTTCATTCAAGATGCTGTAGATTCAGCAGAAGAATTGAGGGTAAAAGAATTTGCTCCTGGATTCCTATAAATGATCATAAAGCTTGCATCAGCCTTTTAGATGATGAACCATCACAGACCATGGTGAGCAAAGGAAGAAAGAGGACTGGGTTTGCCTCAGCTGTCACCCATGGGACAAGTTATCAAGTGTTTAAGAACGTCCATCTTTTGACTTTAAAATGGGCAGAGTATCTATCTTACTGAGATGTTGCAAAGATAAGAAACAAGGTATATAAAACTCTCATTGCATAATAGATGCCTAATAACTTGAGACAGTTTAAAATCCACAGAAGTCAAGTCTGACAGTAAGAGTTGCACCATTCTGGATCCATCTGAATTTCTCTTCTGGATTGTCTAGAATCCTCCCCAAGTTCTTTCTACCATAGCAGTAGGAACAAGCTTCTAGTCTGTTTTGTGTAATGGGAAATAAATAAAATGAGTTTTAATTTAGCTTGGAGCTTAAAAAAGACTTCTTATTCCCTTGAAATATGGAAATCTTCCTTGGTACTTTTTACTTAACATTTGCAGTAATCTTCTGGCAGCATATTAGGGATTTACAGTTGAATCAATTCAAATTCGACACCTCTCTGAGCATTAGTGCACGTTGTTGCTGATGGAAATCTGTGGAATGGAGACACCATTGTGTTCAGCAAGAGAATGGGCAGTGGAGAGTCAGAAGCAGGGGAAACCATATGTGTTTTTGGATCATTTTTTAAGACAAATTCTGTTGTTTTGCCATATATAATTTGTTTTATATGTTTTTGGTGACATTGCTGAGGGTAACACCTCTGATCCTTTCCTATCTCCTATAGGTGGTTAAAAATGTTGCTAATTTTTGCTTTTGCATCAGTGAACAACCTTTTCGTGATTGTGATCATTAACTACCTCAAGAAATATAGAAAAAGAGTAAGATATATATTTTCTCTCAATGATTCTACCTTCTGATTGTAGAGGCTAAACTCGTGGCAATAGAAACAAATAGAACAGAGATTCTTAACACTGGAATATTCAGAAAATTGGGGGAACACAGTGTGGGGGTGCTTCTCTGGTGAGCCAGAGGCTAGGGAGACTGGACACCCTGAAGTCCATAGGAAAATCCTTTGCCATGAAGGATTGCTCTGTCCCACCCACCGGACTTCCAGCTGTTCATGTAGATGAAAGTCCCAGCAGCTGTTCATGTAGATGAAAAACGCCCTTATAATAATCTTAGCCTAGAACCCAGCTCCTTTTTACATGCACACACGAAATATTTTTACATGGTGGGCTGGGGATATGGCTCAAGCGGTAGCGCGCTCGCCTGGCATGCGTGCGGCCCGGGTTCGATCCTCAGCACCACATACCAACAAAGATGTTGTGTCCGCCAAATACTAAAAAATAAATATTAAAAATTCTCTCTATCTCTCTCTCTCCTCTCTCACTCTCTCTTTAAAAAAAAGAAATATTTTTACATAGTTTTATCCACACTAGCTTTTCAGTAATGCAGCAACAGCATCATGTTACGGGAAGTTTGTACTTGGTTATATTTGAAGGCTTCCGAGAGTAATCCTAACCATTTCAGTAGAAAAACACAGTCTTTCTAATATAATTTCTGTGTGTTCATTTTCATGCTGCTGTAACTTTCATGGCCATCTTCCACATCAGAGAAATCACAGTGAACACTTACGTAGCTTTTACTGTTCCAAGTGCTTCGATTATATGCACTGATTTAATTCCTACAGCAACCCTATGAGGTGGACACTATTCTCATTTCCCAGGTGACTAAATTGAAGCATGAAACATTTAAATAAGTCCCTCAAGGTCATAGCTAGACATGAATAGTAAGATATAACCTTCTAATGATTTTTTAATATGGTTGTATACAATATTTATGTTTTGTATTATTCAATATAAATTCTTTTACTTCTCCTTATGTTACTGATATAAACCATTCTACTTATTTTTGAAAAATTATCTACGTAGAGAGTATTTAGTCTGTGTGCCTATATTTAGCAAAGTATATTTACAGGAATTGTCATTAAGAATTTCAATTCAGGATACAAGAAATATTTGTTGTAAAAAGAAAATGTTAACTTGCCAAAGAATAAAATTGACTGGTGGATAGATAACAAGGAGTCAGGACAGTGAGCCTGAGCTTGCTGAGAACCACTTTGAAGTATGACTTGGATTTAAATAATAGGGGGTGACACACATTGGGAGCTCACCACTGGGTGTGTTGCTGCCTGGAGGCCTTTGCTCTGGGTGTGCCCCTAGCCTGGATCCCCCTCCCAGGGCTCTGGGTGATTGCCTCGCTCCAGATCTCTGGGTGACCATCATCTCAGAGAGGCTTCCCAGATCCTCTGTGTCCTAACACTTCATTGCCCTCCTCTCCTTTCTCTTCCTCCATTGGCCTTATCATCCTGTGGTGTGTTTTGTCTTGCTAACTAAGTTGTTGCATGTAAGCTCCAGGTAGGAAACTGTGTTTTGATTATACTGTGTCCCCCAGCATGTGGGACAGTGGTTGGCATATAGTAGGAGCTTAGTAGAAAATATATTTTGTATGAAGGGGTGAATAAATGATAATTAAAATTTGGAGAAGGACAGGAATAGTTATGTTTGAGACATACTTGAATAACTTAAATCTGACTTTGAAGGGCTGGTTTGAGGCAGGCAGAGTGGAAGGAGGAGGGAGCTAGTAAAGATAGGGAAATGGGGGCTGCTGGTCCAAGAGACAGTTGGAATTCTAGCCTTCCAGGGACAGAATGGAGATGTCAAAGAGCAGCTGAAAACAGTTTTGCATTTAGGGATTAGGAGCACCAATCTGAATCCCATAGAGGAATGTAGATGGAAGGAAGTAGGTGGTAGGTTACTAGCTTTGAAGTTACAGGCTGAGGCTGGATTTGAGGAAATGAGGTCTGGCAATGGAAATCACTATGGCCCTGGAGGGGGAAAGGTCAGAAGCGAGAAAATAGTGGAGATTCAATGACAGAATTTCAGATCTGAGACACAGAGTGACATGATGCAGATGAAAGGAAACAAGGTATATTAAGAAAAGAAGTAGTAATCCAAGAGTTAAAAATTGATGGTATGGGGTTGGGGTGGTAGCTCAGTTGGTAGAGCATTTGCCTTGCATGTGTGAGGCACTGGGTTCAAATAAAAACAGATAATATAAAGATACTGTGTCTGTGTTCAACTAAGACAATATTTAAAAAATGTTGATATGATAATGGAATTATTGTTATCAATATCATAAGTGCTTTGTATATATTATTTTATTATTTTATTCTAATTAGTTATGTGTGAGGGTAGAATGCATTTTGATACATCATACATAAATGGAGTATAACTTCTCATTTGTCTAGTTGTACCTGATGTAGAGTTACACATTTCATTTACTCCTCCTAACTGTTCTGGCTATTGATTGCTGTATAATAAATCACTTCAAACTTGAAATACAATTTATTTTTACTAGTTTCCATGATTTTGTGGGCATGGCTAGACATTCTCATTTGGGGTCCCTTGTGGTTGCAGTCAGATAGTGGATGGGGCTGGAGTCATCTGAAAGCTAAACTGAGCTGCATGACCAGGATGGCTTCTTCATCTTGGTCTGGTTGGTGACTGCGCAGATGTGTGTGCTTGTTTTTAGGCAGGCACAATCTCTCCATATCTCCCACTCCATACTTTCCTACATATCAGCACAGGTATTCCAATAGCAAATTCAAAGAAATCAAGGTGAAAGCTCAAGGCCTCTGTGACTTAGCCTCAGCAGTCATGCATCATCATGTGGGTACACAGCCAGCTCAGATTCAGCGTAGTGGAGTGGTGTGACTCATTAGGAGTCTTTTGCAGATTAGCTGCTGCACTAACCAATTTAGAAGTTAAGATTAGAGTCCAGGTGCTGGGTGAATTGGGGAAATTCATATTTTCTCTCAAAGTGTTTTGTTTATGTGGAAATGAGAGATTGGAGGGAATGAAATTGAGGTACTTTCTATTTTACTCTTTTAAGTATTTGGATTGATATGACGGAAGTGGGAATAGAAAGGAACAAAAGGAAAGTAATGGTATTTTATGAAAGATAGGATTTGGTCAGGATGATGGGTGAAAGAGAAAAGGTAATGTGGTAGAGGGGAACATGTCAGGGTTACTCGAGGATTCAATTAGATGATTTATATCAAACACCTGACAGTGTGTGACTCACATGAGACACCTATTGGATGATAGGAGTCACGGATTTCATCTGAGACACTGGAAACAACCTGGGCCCCCTGACTGCAATGGGAGTTAGTTATGATAAGAACTACTTTAAATATAGAAAAATGTTTCATAGTTTTGAAAAAGTTTGACATGACGGGCAGGACATTTGAAAGGGAAGAGTACTATATTTTTGGAAATACAGTACTAATGTTCAACTTAGAAGTAGTCATTGAAGAGTGTAGGCCTGGGCGAGAGTCTGTGGAGATCCTGAGTTAGGGGATTAATAGAAGAAAGCAAAGAAGGGATGGTCAGAGCAGTGAAAAGAAAAGAAGTTCAGGACGCTGGGAGTTCAGGGAAAGTGTTAAGAGTGATCAAACAAGGCTGAACACTTCAAAGGAGGTAAGGAGGATGAAATACCATATTTAAAAAAAAAAACGGTTTTGCCTTTTTTTTATCTTTTGTAAAGGATTAAGAGAAATTTAGGGAATAAAACACAAGGGTGTAAATTGCAACTAAGAACTTCAGCATCAAGGAATCAACAGAATTTCAAAATGAAGAAAATGCAGTGGACTCCCTCTTACCTACAGAGGATATGTTCTAGGACCCCCACTGGCTGCCTAAAACAGTGAAGAATACCAAAACCTACATATACTGTATTTTTTCTTGTATAAACATAATGATGAAATTTATAAATCAGGCCTAATAAGAGATCACCAAGATAAAATAGAATAATTTTAACAATATGCCAAAATTAAAGTTATTAAAAATTCTGTTTATTTCTAGAATTTTCCACTTAATATTTTTTGATTAACAAACTGTAGAAAGTGAAACTGCAGACAAGGAAGAACTGCTGTATTTATGATGAGGGCATACTATCTAAGACAAACCTGAACAAGAGAAGTACTTCAATGACAGGAAGAATGTGCAGTAATCATATCATTAAGTCACCAAAGAGTTGAGAATAAAATTTTGAGATGGAGATGAGGGAGAATGGGCAGGATTTTATGTTAAAATAGGACAAAAGCAAGATTTCCCCCTTTTCTCATACAAAAGACCTCTTTAATATAAAAAATTACAGAGTAATACTACTCTAAACCATACATAAAAATGTTTTTTCCTGAAAGAATCACATTCTATATAGTAGTGATTACTCTTCAACTTAGTTCTGTATTCCTAAAAGCCACTTTAAGTTTACAGCCATAAAAATGTTCCCTTCTGATCAAAATATAGATCCTGAAATCTATATACATTGCATTCTTTATCTAAACACAGCTTGTTAGCTTTTGGATTCATTTTCTCCCAAGTCAGATTTATAATAAATCATCTCTACATTAAGATTTTGGAAATTAAAGAGCTCAGGCACACATAGCCCCACCAAAAAAAAAGGGGGGGACCTAAGACCAGCCATACCATACAGGTCAGAGGCTGCATCATTGAATTTGTGAATTCTGGGCATAGGTCACATTTTCTAATCCCTTGGCTTTTATTATGAACAGGGGAAGAACCATGGTTATATCTAGGTCACCAAGGAAGCCACTTGTTTGGGATTTGAGAAATCCAAGAGAAAGGGAAGTAATTAAAATGCATGCTTATCCTTTTCAGAGCAGCATTTATGTGGATGTAAGTAAAGTCCAAGAACATTAAAGTTCTTAGAAAGGGTTCCAGAAGGGCTGTCAGTCTTTGTCTAAGAAAGAGCTGCGGATTTTGAATAGTGTAATGGTCGTTATGCATCTTTGTAAGAGGGAAGCCCCATTCATCTTTCTCACGGCAGCCTCCGAGCTGTAGGGAGACCGTTATTAAATGGCGTTCACCGGGTCAGGTGGAAAACCTCTTCCCCAGAGGCTCGCCCTCACCAGCCAATCACAAAGCAGCCTGCGCCAGGTCCACACCCCCTGCCCTCACACTCTGGAGAATGGAGTACGATTGGTGCATAGTTGGGGTTCTGTGGGAGGGGTTTCTTTTCACTCTTCCCAGCTTCCCTGCAGTTCCTTATTTGGTAGCTTTTGACAGAACTAGTCTTTCTTGCAGCTAAGCATCTTGATATACATTATTCATTAAGCCCTGGAGCTGGGAGAGAGAAAGATGCAAACCCTTAGATCTTTAGCTATTCTTTTATCACATGGATTTTCTTTATTCAGAATAATTGTTGAATTTTGTTCCATTCTGGAGTTTTACAAATGGCATGTATTTAATGGGAAGATGACTGGATGGAACCTAATACGAGGCATTCTTTTGAATACTTAATTACCAAAATCTTTAAAATCCCACACTGCCTTATGGGGATTATGAAAGTATAAAGGATTTGAAGATACACATATTTTTGAACATATTTATCATATATATAAACATTTTTGATAAGCAATCAAAAATGCCTGAAGCAAACTATTTGGTATCAGTGTCGTGGAGCTACATAAAGGTAAGATTGATTTTTCCTTTGAAAACTCCTGGTTACTCCGATTACATAATTGATAGTGTTAACAAATTATGATGGTATTTAAGCCTTCTAAGCAATTCTATATTTTTCCTTTTACACAAACTATAAAAGAAATATGTGTTTTCGGTATTCAAGATAAGATTGGATAACTTTTTATCATGTGTAGCTTGTTAAAATAGCTTTTTGATGTGCAGTGATTCTTCTGTTTGTCATATGGTGTAAGTTTGTGTTGTGCTTTAAAATATCAAGGTAATTAAGTAAATTCATTTGCAAATAATTTTTAGTCAAATTTCCTATTCTGATTTATGGATTCCAATTAACATGTAACACTTTAAAGGTTATACAGTTAATTTATGGCTCTTGCTAAATGCCTGTACTACTTTAATATGACAAAGATATTTTTTCCTTTTTGGATATAGAACTCTAGATTACATTAAAAATTGACATTGAATATTTAACTGATATTTGTCTCAAAATGAAAATTGATTATCTTAGTGTAAAATTATTTTAAAAAAGTTTGTATGATGATGATGCTTTTGTTAATCTCAAGAAGTGAATTAATACACTTAATTTAATTTAATTTAAATGCTACTCACAGATATTCTGATGCTTAATGAAAACAAAGGATTTAGAAATTTTCCTCATGTTTTTATTCATTGCAACCATGATTCTGTTTTATTTTCTAATTACTTAAACCAAAACTAACAAGAAATTCCCAAGCAGAAAATATTTAGAGGCTACTTTAAAAATAACTAAATGCTCAATTAAATCGCAACCAATTTTTAATTGAAAATCAATTCAGAGTTTTGTGTCTTTTAAATCTATTATTCAAGAAATATAATGATATTTCAATAAGAATACATTTTATTAACTTTTAAAATCATCATTTTTCCCCAGTCATGGTAATTTTTATGTAATTATTTTAGTAAATGTTACAGAGTTATCTCAAAATAAGAAAAATTCTACTTAGATTTTAAAATTTTTGTTGAATACTTTAGTATATGGTTCTTTAGTACATCAGGCTATACACTCCAAAACCAATTTTTAAGATCAGCTAATAGTTGAGAAAGCAATTGTGGTGATTTTTGTGGTTATTAGTTTAGTTTCCCTGGATTTAAAGTTTTGTGTAATAGCCAAATAGTATGATTTTTATTCCTTTTAGAAAATATCCTTATGTTTTAACCTAATGGATGCTTTGACAGTACTCCATAGGAAATCCCTCATAATTCATTCCTTTGGGAAGAGAGAGGTTGCTTCAAATACTGTCAGTTATAATTATGATAAAATTAAATATTGACTTTATTGGAGCACCTTGCAAACCTTGGTAGAGAGATAGATGTGTGATAATGGATTTCTCCAACCCAGGATTTTTCTGTTTTGAACAAAAACAAAAGAATAGTCTGGGCATAATGTGTATGATATGAAATATTCAATGGAATATGCAGTCTTGTTAATTCAGTCTACACAATAGATTCTCTGGCATTTTTGCTTTAGTTATCTGTACTAACTGGCTATTTTGATGAATTATATATTTTAATCACCAGAAAAATTATGCATCAGTAATTTGTGTCCCAGATTTGCAGCTAACAAATATTTTTCTATTTGTACATATGACAATATATTCCTTCTAAGTTAGAGCTTGTGCACAAGTTAGAAGATGGGTCTGTGAATACCTGGATCCTCATCTAATTTTTCCACTTGCCCCAGAAGATTTAGTGTTTAGTTACATTTACAGGGTGCAGGTGGACACCTTCCCTATACTGACTGCTGAGGGGCTGGCAGAGGCTAAAAGGACTGCCTATTTCACACCTTTTATATAAAATGACTTTGTGATTATATAAACTTATAGCTTATGACAGGGACAATGTCTAGTCAAAGAGATACTTACTTGAATACATGCTTCAAATGTTAATAGCAGACTGTCTTTTTAAGTGTGTGTGTGTTTGTGTGTGTGTGTGTTTCTATTTAATGGATGTTTTCAAAGGTGGATTATATCTGTAAAGCAAGATGTGTTGTCCACTCTCCAACCTGTGTGAGATTATATATGATATAATATGTTTTTGAACATAGTTTCCTCTATGTCTTAAATTCTTTTATGGGATTAGATGAAGAGGGGGCTAGTCATAACTATAATCAAGTCCTTCAAGTGCATGTTCTTCAATCATAAAAATTAATATCAATTTTTTAAAAAACACACAAAAATAGGAACTGAGTATCAAAAAGAGGGCTAGGAAAAAGAACTCAAATAATTTAAGCAACTATTATGTGCCAGACTAAATAAAAGACACTTTCCATTAGCTTAATTAATCAGTAACCCATAATTTACTCAAGGATACATAATTTAATAAGATGGACAGAAAAAAATTTGAACAGTATTGCAAACATCTTACGAATATTCTTAGAAGGCCTTTCTAGTAGATGATACTATAAAATGCTAAGTGAAAACAAGAAGCAACTATGTTTTATATGTTATATGATGCCAATTTTTAATTGAAAAATCTCACAGAGGTTAAAAAGGGGCATAGAAGAAAATATAACTGATTGTGATTATTTCTAAGTAATGGGTTCGCATGGTTTCTTGCTTTCTTCTGTATAGCATTCTGGGTTTTCTATCACATGTGCATTTTATAATTAACAAGAGGTTACAAAAAGAAAGTAGAGTAAAAAGGTAACCATTGTGTTCCTGGGTTTGAGAATAAGGTTCCTAGACCTGTGAATTGACAACTATAACTTGTATTTATCTTGACCAGTTCGTTTTTGACAGCCAGGGAGTGCTAGTATGCATTACTGTGTCCAGCAGTTTATTGATTTGTTGTTGTGATGACCTTCTGCAGTGCTTAGTAGGGAGAGTTCAATCCTTATGCCTAATTTAGATGATCAATAAGATTGACTTTTGGAGAGATTTAACTACATTGAGTTAGATCATATTTGTAACAATTATATAGAGAAGCATTACTTTTAGAACATTCTAAATAAGCTAATTTAACACTGAGAAATAATTGCATTTCAAACATTTCTAAAAGATAAATTCACTGCTCTTTTCCAGACTTAAATGAGAATTTCTAGTGAAGCTCAACCACTTAAAGGCTGCTAAAGATAAGGAATGATGTATCTGGCTTTGGTCAAGTATCTTATATATTAAGATACTCTATATATTAATATTCTCTATATTAAGAGAAATATTAAAAGCATATTTAAAAGCCTATTTGGGCTGTTTTCAAAGTCAAAGGAAGATATATTTAGAAGCAACTACTATGTCAGTACTGTCAATTCTTTAATAAGAGATGACCTAAGGGGAATGAAAATGCCAAGAGTAGTGTCTAAAAATGCTTAAGGGTATAGTACTCCAACAGTTGAGTTGATGTATGTATGGGTATTAAGATTAAATGAGTTTGTGTAGAAATGACACAGTATTGTATACAGGAAACTAAGTAAGTAGAATATATTCACACAGAATGAAAGAAATATAAAATAATAGCAACAAGGAAAAATAATATAGAATGTGTCTATAATAAAACTTGAGGCACAGATTGGAGGGAAGAAGAAAGGAGAAAATATATTAGAAGAAATATCTGACATGTTAACTGCTAGCTGAATATCTTCACTGTTGACACAAGACATTAAGGCAAAGATACACAAAATATCCTAAAACTCCAGAGAGGATGTATTCAAGAAAGAATAAATACATCTGCAATCCTAATAGAATAACTTTTTATATATGATGGCAAAAGAAAATCTTAACATTCAGATACAGGTGAGATTGGACATGTTCAAGGTTGTATGGCCATAGACTGAATGTCCAGATTCAACAGCAAGCAATACCCTTAAAGGAAAAGCAATCAAAATAGTTACAGTGGAAGTTAAAGGCAGAATAACAACTCAAAAAGGCTGAAGTTAAATAGATGTCAACTTAGAATTTTTTACCTAGAAATATTTGCCTTCAAAATTTCTAATATGAATAAAGATACTTTCAAGGAAGAGGAGAAAACATAAGAGAATTCGCCATCAATTCACCTGCTTTAAAGAAATATAAAAATAGTTCTTTAAGCACCAAATATTTGACAGAAGAAAAAAAACTGAGGCAGGAAGAAATGATTAGCTAAAATTAAATGGCAAATATGTGGCCAAATATAATTGAAAAACAGTGGGCATAATAGTTATGGTATTTATAAATTGCAATAAAAACATAAAAACAGGAAGGGTATAAATTTTTAAGGTTCTATCATTTTTTTGGAAATAGTAAATGCATTATATATATTAGATTGTGATAAACCAAGGATGCATTTTGAAATCTCTAAGTTGTACATTAGCCACTAGCCAGCCACGTATGACTGTTGAGCATACATGATTAGACAAAATTTAAATGTGTTTAAGTGTAAAAGAATAAAATCATTTTATTGAAGATTTTTTTTTTAAAGCAGTGGATGTGCAAGGAAGTATCAAATCTTTGAAAATGTTGGCAATGCCGCGTGGTATCTTTGGATAAAACAAGCACTGTAGCTTTAGTAAAATAAGTTGCAAAGTAATAAAATACAATAATGAAAGTTGATGGGGTTTTTGTTTGTTTGTTTGTTTCATTACTTGGAAATTGGGTTGGCAAATTCTATGAATGTTGAGGACCAATAAGCCTTCTACTTTTTACTTGAAAAAAAAATTTAAAGAATATATTATGTAGTGTTTATTTAAGTTTTATTTTTCCACAGTTCCCCAAAAGTACTCAAATCTATTAAAGTTTACTTTGGGGTAAAATAATACCAATATTATTTATATATTCATTTCTGGTAATGATAAACCAAATGATAAAAATATACCATGCTTAGTCACATGAAAACACTTTTGTGTGCTTATAAATTATATTTTTATCTAAATACCAATAATACATTTAAAGTGTATAATTGTCTTTAATATTAATTGTCATTGATTGTCAAAATCTGTGCTATTCAATGTCATAGCCACCAGCCACAGACTATTTAAATTGAGAATAATTATACGAAATTCAAAATTCTGTGTCTTGTTCACATTGACCATATTTCAAGTGTGTGGCAGTCACCTGTGCCTGGCAGCCACTGTCACAAGTGACACAGCTTATGGTTCTTTCCTATGATTGCAGAAGGTTGCGTTGAAGAGTTCTCCTCTAAATTATCAAGGCAATTTAAAATTTGGGGGATGTATCTTTCTGTGTCCCAGGATACGCTTAAGTTATTTCACTTAAAATTTCCTCTTCTGTTATTTCATTTTACCTTTTGGTTTTTCAGTTTAAAAGGTTGCTTAATCGGGAGCTCACCCATCTCTCTGAAATGAGCCAGTCTGGAAACCAAGTGTCGGAGTACATATCAGACACATTCTTAGGTGAGAATAACTCCATGCAGCTTAAAATTTTTCTTTTGAATTGTTTGCTTGCTGGTTTTTGGAGAGGGATTGAAGCACAAACTCATTTTGGAAATCAAATAAGTGTCAAAAATTCCATTTGTATTTATTATCTTAATAATTTGATACTGTAAACTTCTAAGCCTTAGAATATAAGGTGACAAAGTAAATTTTTTTTATTTACTCAGTGGTGCCAGGGATTAAATTCAGGTCTTCACACCTACACACATTTTACCACTGAGCTACATCCCTAGACAGTTTTTTTTTTCACAATACAGAACAGTACAATGTATTTTATAAGATATTTATGCATGCATTTGACAAATTTTTCTTAAATGCTTCCCTGGCTGGACACTAGGTACTTAATGATAAATTAGAAATAGTCCTTCCCTTGATGATTTGATTGTCTAATGCGTACCATGCCTGGCAATCTGGTGAGCAAGTACAGTGCAACTGCTAAAGAACAGTGTGCTAATAATAGCTGAAAGTATGATGTTCTTGGGCAGCCCCTCTACCTCATCAGGAGAAAGAAGTGCAATAAGTGAAAATCAGTAATTTGAACAAATCCTTGATTTAAAATTACTTTCAAAACAAAACTGTTTTGATGGCTGATTGGCACATTACTGAACAGACATGAATGGGTAGGTTTGCTGACTGCTTGAAATAGTGGAAGAATAAATGTACCAAGATATATTGATTTTACTGTAGAAAAAGATAAAGAGTATTGGTGTAAAATCACTTAATAACTTATAATTGGAATTCTCTGTGGTTCCTATAAAACTTGATTACATCATAACTTATCTAATGTAGTATAGAAAAAGAAAGGACCTGAGTTATTCAAGTCATTGACTATGCATGTTTCCATTTTCAATTTTTTTTAATTTACCTCGTCAAATGTCAAAAGGGACTACTTCCCTTTGTATTTTTTTTCCTTAGAAAGCTTATTTCTATAATAACAGGAAATAAAGGGGAAACCTATATTTTCTTTCAAAAAATGCTGCTTCAATTCCCATAGTCTGATCGGTTTTAATTAGCTGTTAGATTTGTACACTGCTATTTTTATTATATTTGTGTTTGAAGTTTTTATTATTTTAAAGTATGTGTTGAAAATGGAAATCCTTAGTTGGCAAGAGCAGTTTCAAGCCTCTAGGTTATTGTCATACAGTAATGGAGTTGGTGAACAGAGCAAATAATCAAGAATTGTACTTTCTGTGAGTCTGCTGTAATGATTAAGTCTTGCATGATTTTTTTCATTGGGTGATCTATCAGGAAGTAACCACTGGGCATTTGATATTAATTAGTTTATTATGGAATTTATTTGCTTAATTTTGTATGTGAGGATATCAAGTTTTCATCAAATTATGAATATTCAACTCTATTAGAAAAGTATAACTTGTAAATATTTCCCAGTGATTAATTATATCCTGCCTAATTATGCATGTTGTGTTTTTTAAAGTAGAATTCATAATAATTGTAGAATAATTTCTAAATTTCTTAAGATAAGCAACATGAAGTGGAAATTTCTTCTCCAACTCAGAAGGAAAAAGAGAAAAAGAAAAGGCCAATGTCTCAGATCAGTAGAGTCAAGAAATTGATGTATAGTTCTAGTCTGACTAATTCAAGTATCCCAAGGTTTGGAGTTAAAACAGAACAAGAAGATGTTCTGGCCAAGGTAAGATAATTTCAGAGAGCGTAATCATAAGTATTCAGTGATGTTTTGCATAAATTTTGATTTCTTCTCTTTAAAATAGATGGAAAAGTTCATTAATTTATGTTTGTTTTGAAAATGGTGATGCATATAGTAATTGGCTTTATTGGAAATATGTTGACTTATAGGGGATAAATGTTGTGGTTAATAAAGCAGTTGCAGCTTTGATGAATTTGTCTGTAAAAGTGGATCAGAGATTTAGGGATTCATCTGTTTATATTTCTTCTTTTGAAATGATCCAGTGGATATGTCATAATGCACATCTGGACTTTTGTTTGTTTTCTGGAAATTCATTTTGATGACTTTTTAAGTTAGAGTTCAAAGAATGATTAATTTATAAAATGTAAACAGTGAATGCATTGATATTTTCCATAGAATTTATTAGGAAAAAATACTTTAATTTTTTTTAAATCCTAAGATGTTATTCTGCTAAGTGTTTGCTAAAGCAATTTGATTTCCTTAATCATTTTTGGGAAAGATTCTCTTTTTGGATATAGTTTGCATTGTTCTCAGTATGAAATTATGTTAATACCTCATCATTCAGATGAGTGGTTTTCAACTGTAGATGATTTCTTGCCCCTTTCCCCCCTCCCCTCAGCTTCTAGTGACACTTGGAATGCCTGGAGAAATTTTTGGTTGTATCACATTTTTGTTTATATATGTTACTGGCATGTCATGGTCAAGCCAAGAATTCTTCTAAGTATCTATAATGTACCAGTACAGGACATCATCACACATAGTGTGACCTGACACAAAATGTGAACAGTGCTGAGGTTGAGAAATCCTGATTTGGATCAAAGAAAAGAATTTCCCATGTCTTATTAAGACACTCTTTTTTTCCTATTTTTTAGAAAAGTATGATGATCCTCAGATATAATGAAGTTGAAATATTTTCTTCCAGAATTATGCTTAAAAAGTTTATAGGTACCTCATTAGCTAAAAGTCTGTTCAAAATACATGGTGATTTGAAGGTTTGTTTTCCATCTAAATTCTAGGAAGTCATTTGTCATTTTATACTTTTTATTCATATCCTTATAGAATAGTAATATTGATATTATCTGATTTTCCAGGCTGTGTTTACAGATTTGGAGATTCTTGCAGCAATTTTTGCTAGTGCAATACAGGATGTAGATCATCCTGGTGTGTCAAATCAATTTCTGATCAATACAAGTAAGTAAAGTTCACTGATTTTTTTTCAGAGCAAATTTTTCTGAGGATCTGTGTAAATTTTTTTTTCAGGTCTATAAAGTTCTTTGGAGATGTGTAAATACGTGTTTTAATGATAGTGTATGTTAATGTAATTTATCTCTGAAAATTATCATTACATCCCAAGAGGCATTATGATGTTTGAAAATATGTGTTTAGGACTTCTCTGAAAATAATATGTTGCTATTTCACTAAATAAGGATAATAAGGAGAATCAAAAGTAAAAATGGGAAGAGACATTTAGGTAGCTATGCTGCCTTTAAAGGCTAAAAAAAAGCAAAGGTAGGTGAAAGTGAGTGCTAGTAGACCTTTACTTTATGTAGATCATCATTTCATCCCTTCAGAAGCTGTAGCTCACCTTTCCCCACCCTCAGCAGGCCTAACCCTCTTCTTTCCTTTTTAAATCTTGTAATGAGGGTGACAGGAACTTCTCTCTTAATTTGATATTTTAATCATTAAGTCTTTTTCTCCTCAGTGGTAACCTCTCAAATCTGTATAACAAGTCATTGCTGAATTTGGAAATATAAGGATGGTAGGACTGTTCAATGTGGACATCTCTGAGAGCTGCACAGCAAACCTCTGTAGGAAATGTTGAGGTGATGTTCCACCTCTTTCTTTGGAAAGAGCTTAGGTTTACAGAAGTTATTTGGTCATTGAAGTCAGTAGGTAAATTATTTAAACATTTACTGCGATTTAATTCCTTGCCACTAAAATATATTAATATTATAAATTTAATTTTATATATGAAAAAATGCAAAGTTGTTGAAAATGGTTTTTTTCATGTTAATAATCTGCCTTCTTAAAAGGGAAATCAAGATTTTTATTTTAAGATAAGATAAATGAGGATATAGGACTATCTAGGATCAATGGCTATCCCTAGTAAAAAAACACACTAAGTAGATTTAAGTTGTGAAGTGAAGATAACCAAGAGGGATATCTGCCCAAGCCATAGTTAATTGGCCAGTTGAATATAGATACCCCCTTGTTGCTTTTACAATCTTAGAATAAAAAGGAAATAGACAAAAAAAAAATTTTGGAAAAAAAATCTGCCTTTTTTTCCCTTCTGCTTGAATTTGTGGATAATAGTCTTCCTATATGTGATAACCATCTAGCCATGTACAATTCAGGATGCTTACTGTTTATTTCTTATACTTGGCTGTACTCAGATCTAAAGAAAAAAATTAAATGCAATCTTGCTTTGAGACACTTAACTCATACTTTAGGATTATTTAAATCTATTTATCTTTCTTTTAACAACCTCTGTCCTACCTTAAAGTACACTTTAGTGATCCACATATTTAAATGATTATAACAAGTGTCCAGAGATGTGTGGTTAGAAGCTTGGTTTAGTAACTTATTTATACAGGTTAGGTCATTTAAGCTAGCATAGCCCATCTACAGATAAATTTAATACCCATTGAAGTTTAAGAGGTACTGAAACAGATGATGGAGAAATTTGGAGGATGATTATAAATACTGAGAGAGTAGCCAGAGATGTTCACTTAAGCTCATTTTTCTGGTCACCTACTTGGGGTGGAAAGATGACAATCCTGAACCTGAAAGTTCCTTGGTACCTGTGATGCTGTGATGATCTTCTTTCTATCGGACCACAGGAACACAGGAAAGCTCACAATCCACAGAGCAGCTTAGGTTGGATTGCTAATATTTTTGATGTTAGAGTGTAATGGGACTGTGTTATTCCTGAGCAAATGAATCAGCATTGTCATTTGGTGTATGAAAGTATCCCATGGTTGATGATAGTAACAGGGCATGATCAGAATTACTGCCCTAGTAAGCTTTTGACAAGGGATCATGTGAGGTAGGTTCTTTTATTTTCCTTTGAAGAACACAGAAAGGGCTTAGTAGCTGGTAAAATAAAAAAAGTTTTATCTTCATAACATACAATAAAGAAATCTCTCATAACTAGTAATAAATAGCTTTGTGAAATTAACAGTATTAAACATTTATTTACTTTTAGTACCAGTGATTAAAATTAGGATTGCTTAACCACTGAGCCACATCTCCAGCCTCTTTTTTATTTATTTTTTTTTTATTTTGAGATAGGGTCTTGCTAAGTTGTGGAGGCTGGCCTCAAATTTGCAGTCTTCCAGGCATGTGCCACTTCTCGTGACAATTTGGTTTTGATCTGCTATAAATGTCTTTTTTTTCCTTTACAGACTTAAGTTGGTATTTTCTTCTACATTTATGGATGAGTTGAGCATCAGTGAGTCAGACTATCACTAGCTCTGCTCTTGGCTCAGAGCTGGAACTCCAGTCTGCCCAAAACCAAAGATTGAATCCATTCTTTATAATAAGGAACTCTAAAAAGTCCTGATTATAAGATGTATAAACCCAGAGTTGTAAAGTTATCTGCTATACTATAAAGGAGACTGTTAAGTTCAGCGAGGTAAAGGGATACCTTGGGTTATGTGGCTAATCTCAGAGGAGCACTAGGGCTCACTGGGCTGGTTCACAGTGCAGTTATGGTCCTGCTTTTCAATTGTGATCCTGGTTCTCATGAATCATTTGATGTGTGTTACTTTGGGGTGCCAAATGATTTGACACTAATTGTGCTTGTACTCACTCTAAGCAGCTTGGGGGTTCTAAAAGCAGAGACATCTTTTCTGCCTGGTAGAATTGGTTGAGCTTTAATGAAAACTTGGGGATATAGAGAAAAGTGACATAGAGAAATTGAAGTTCCACATGGGAAGCTCCTTAAGTCTTTTATTTTAAGGATAATATAGGTAATTAAACCTGTAAAATGTGTACTATATCATCAAGTCTTGAATAGAACATTCTAGAATGTCATTAAAAATCTATTTAACTTCACAGCTTTATTTTCTGGAAAAAAATAAAGCACTATCAAAAGTACAAAATATACATAGCATTGCATTTTCCTTGGAAAAGTATCCTTTTTTGTTTCTATCAAAGATGGCCAAGTTGTGGGGAGAAAGACTTATTTACATTAGGTACATAATCAAAGCATATATATTTTGGCTTCTAAGAGCAGAGAAGCATCATATCATATTAAGGTGAAGTTATATATAAGAACAAGTGCATATACTTTTTAATTTCTCTGATGTAATTTTAAAATACAGTTCCCATAGTCATATTAGTGAATAATATAGAGAGTTTTGTTTTTCTGCATAAACCTAACTAACATTTAAAAGAAGGTAAATTAATTTTTAACAAATGTGGTATAGTTGTAACTATTGAGATTATTTTATCCAATAACAATATATTTAAATTTGGTTCTGGGCACTATGAATTCAGGGTGGCCAAAATTGAGCGTTGGCTATTAGGAACCTGCATTCTGCTGGAAAAGACAGCTTACGTGAACATGTGGCATGTGATGGTGTTCAGGGCAGTGGAAACAGTGCAGGCTTGTGGCACAGAAAGAGGAGTTGAGGGAGTGAGCAAGCAGCTTTAACCCTTGGACTTCAGCACCAATATTAAGTTAAAACCACAACTTCCTCTCCCTATTTCAAGGACAAATGTTATGTTCAGAAGTCCTTTTGAAGACTTTTGCTCTTGTCTTTCATAACTTAGAGTCACAGTGTAGCCTGCTGTTATTTTCAAGCTCTGGGTTCAACATAGTGAAGCTGTAGTAACAGTGAGAGGTAGTTCTTACTCGTGGTATCCATACCCAGTCTTCACCCCAGTCCTAAGCGTGCCAGGCCAATCTCCTGTTGTAGGCTTGGATCCACCACACGGATGTTCTTACCTTCACATTAAGGCCCAATCTTCTCTTGCTCTTGTGCCTTTTAAACAGGCTCTTACTGTTGAAAAAATTGTTTTCAGTTTCCCTTCTTAGACTAAGCTGATGAAATGAGGTTTCTGCAGTTTGTGGAGGAAACTCCTGGGGGATTACTAGAAGCCCCCACATTTCTGTTAGTTACTGGCATATAATCCTCCCAGGAGTTTGGTAGGGGTTGTTCTTACTTTACAAATGAGAACAAAGGAAGAGAGGTGGGGTGCTGATTTCACAGCCAGGTCTGTTGGATTTCTAAGCTCAGGATCATTTAACCTCAAACCCTGATAAAATGAATATGCACTTAATTTACTCTTAAAAGTGTTTTTCATCAAGAAGATATAAGCAGAGGTATATATGGAATGGATCTGCAGTTGTACTAAAGCACAAGAATGCCCTTCAGGGGCCTATGGTCTGAGGATGGGAGAGTAAATTTTATTTACAACTTAACCAGGCTTAGGCATGCCCAGGAGCTGGCCAAAAATGATTTGGGGTGAATCTTTGAGAATGTTTTCAGAAGACATAAGCATTTGAATCAGCAAATTAAGTAAAGGTTGTTGTCATCATTGTGAGTGGACATCATCCAAGCCACTGAGGACTGAACAGAGTAGAAGATATGGAAAAAGGCAAATTCCTGTTTTCAGTTTGAGCTGGGATATCATTCTCTCCAGCTCTCAGATATCCATGCCAGGGCTTTTGGAGCCTTCAAACGTGAACTGGGACTTACATCAATTACTTTCTCCACTCCTTCCATTCCCTCCCCATTCATTCCCTAACTCAGATCTTCAGACTGAATTGCAACCCTAGCTAGCTCTCTTGCTTCTCCAGATCCTGACACTTATTGGCATCCATAATCACCTGAGCCAGTTCCTAATAAGCACATTGAAATATCTATATCTCTTTATCCTACTGGTTCTTTTCCTCTGGATAACCCATAATAGATATTTTTTAATTAAGAATGTAAAGGAAGAAAGTTTTAAGGATGACTTTTCTGAATTAATTATGAGGTTTCTGGAATTGGCTTTTTAATCTGATTAAGTAGGAGAGAAAGCACTGATAGTCTGTGGGGAGAACTGTTTATACATTAAATATCTGCCTTGGGTACTCCCAATCAACTACTTACATTTGAAGCAAGGAGCAAAGTGATTCTGCATATGATACTCTCACACATTTTTAGGAAACCAAGGAATGTAATAACATTGATTGGTTACTCCTGATGTCAGTGAATCAAGTGGTGGAGTAAAGGGATGAGCTTGAGGATTTGAATTCCCAGATCAAGCACCACCATCAGTGGACTAAGTGCTTCTAGGTGTGCCAGCCCTCTCCTCTGTAGCTGCAGGGCTGAAATTGCTGGAAATCAAAGGCAGAACCTTCTCCTGTTATTGGCTAAATACAATGCAAAATGAGCTCCCAGCTTCCCAGGATGTCTACTGGAAAATTGAGGACATTGATTAGGAAATAAATCCAAATAAAATTCAAGGGCCTTCTGCCTTAGTGAAATTTCTAAGGATCCAGTGGTATGGGGCATGGTAAGATATCTCTTCTAAGAAGAGGGATAAATTGTTACATCTGGCTCCTCCTACAACTATGAAGAAGGCACAATGCCTAGTACCAGTTAGGATTTCGGAGGAAACTTACTTGTTTGGGTGTGTTATTCCAGCCGAGTGATCTAAAGAGTTGCTGGTTTTGTGTGGGGGCACAGAATAAGAGAAGGTTCTGCAGAAGTGCAGGCTGCTGTGCAGGTTATTCTGCCACTTGAGCCATATGATTCAGCAGATTATGGCTTGATTAGAATGGTGGAATGGCCTTTTGAAGCCTCGGTTGCAGCACCAGCCAGGTGACAATACCTTTCAGGCCTGGGACAAAGTGTTCCAGAAGGCCATATGTAATCAAAACCAGTGTTCAGTATCTAATGCTACTTCTCCCATAACCAAGAGTCACAAGTCTGGAAATCAAAGATGGACATGGAAGTAGCACTATTCACTATTATCTCTAGTTACCCCACAGGCAAAATTTTGTTTTCTCTTCTGGCAACATTATGCTCTGTGGCCCATAGGTCTTAATTCCATAGGGAGTAATGACTAGAAAGCATAACAATAATTCACTGACCTAGAAGGAATTCCCCTTTAGATTTTTTATGTCTCCAAATGAAGAAGAAACCAAGAAAGGAGTTACAGTGTTAACTGTGAGGACTGATGTGGACTGTCAAGGGGAAACTGGGTTATTACTCCACAGTGTAGGTAGGGAAGAATGTGTGTGTGGAATGCAGGACAGTTTTTATTGTATCTCTTACATTACTATGCCATTGTGAGTTAGGTCAATAGGAAACTACAACAACCCAATCCAGGTGGAAATACTAATGGCCCTTCACAGGAGTGAAGATTTGGGTCAACCCAGTAGAAAAAAAACATGACTAGGTACTTTCTAAAGACAAAAGTGATAAAGAATGAGTAAAAGGAGAATGTGGTTATAATTAACCAGCTATGAGCACAAGACCAGTTATAGAAATGAGGACTCTAATCATCATGAGTACACCTTTGTGTATGTAAATATACTTATATTGGGAAATTTTCTTTGTTTTTCCTCCTTTTCCCTCATCATGCAATATAAGATGTTTTGACTTTACATTAGTTTTAAGGTATTGTTAGTTTTGCATCGTAGTATTTAAGTTGTGGAATATCACAAGAAGAGTAAACATCATTCTAGAGCTTTACCTCTTATGGAGAAGGGGTACTGTGTTCATAATTGTACCATGTTAGGTGGAATTGTGACCTTATTATTGTCTTTATTTGGAGACTAAATACAGCTTAAGGAAATGCATATAGGTACCAGTTTGGCAAGGGGTAAACCTTGTGATGGGTAATTTTATGTGTGGCTCGACTAGGCTAAGGGTTGCCAACATGGCTGGTAAATATTCTTTCCCGTGTGTCTTTGAGGGTGTGTCCAGAAGGGATTAGCATTTACATCAGTAAGTGGAGTAAAGAAGATTCCCCTCACCTGTGCAATAGGCATCACTCAGTCCATTGAGGGCCTGAATGAAACCAAAAGGTGGAGGAAAGGCAAACTCACTTTCTGTTTGAGCGAGGATATCCATATTCTCCTGCCTTTGGACATCAGTGCTTCTGGTTACCAGAGAGAATTTATACCAGTCTCCCCATGCTCCAGTTCTCAGTGGTCACACTAGAAATGAATTATACCACTGGCTTTTTCTGCTTCTCCAGCTTGCAGATGATGTCCTCACTGGCTTGCATAATTGCCTGAGCCAACTCCTATCATTCAGTATTTTGTTATATTATTGAGAACATGCACTTAGTCTGTGTCTGCCAAATGAAGTACATGACCTCAGTTAAGTGGTAGTACCTTCCCACCCTCTACCCCCATGCCAGTGAAGACTGAGAAATAGATTAAATGGTCTTTATGCCTTCATTAGTAGCATTATATTGAGAATGTTGTAATTTACTCTTGTTCTTACAAATGAGCATAATTAGTCTCTCTGTAATAAAATTGTGGCTTTGGATTTGTAAAGAAATGCATGGTCCCTCAATAAAATAGAGAATGCTTTATATAGTTATTAGTGTGTGCCAGGTACTGAATGGATCATGTTTATCATTTCCTGATTCACTACTAGAGTTCACGGCTCAAGACTTTTTGCTACACTTCTTGGCATTGCATGATCCTCACATAAAAGTTGTAGGGCAGAGAATCCATAATTATCAGGAATATAAGACCTTATGCTGTAGACATGTTGCTATGTTAAGAATAATTCCATATTCCGCTGAGTTTATCAGGTCTGGAGGCAGCTGAGGCCCACAGAGTGAAATGCCCCTCCACGTGTCAGTAACATTGGAGTCCACTCCTAAAGGTTCCAGTGTTATTTCTGGTCCTTCATTATTCAATGTATTTTCTTCTTGTTATTATCATGTAATGGTAAGGGTGGCAGAGAAGTTTAGGGGAAATTGTATCCTAAACCCAAAGTATCATAAAACTTTAAAAATAAGCTCTAATTAAACAGCTCTGGTGATCATCTGCTTTTTTCCTTTCAGACTCTGAACTTGCCTTGATGTATAATGACTCTTCTGTCTTAGAGAACCATCATTTGGCGTGGGCTTTAAGTTGCTACAGGAAGAAAACTGTGACATTTTTCAGAATTTGACCAAAAAGCAAAGACAATCTTTAAGGAAAATGGTCATTGACATTGTAAGTAGTTAACAAAAGCAAAAAAAATGTGATGAAAGTAGTCTAAAAAAATTCAAACGTGAGAATGAGAATATTAGGTAAAAGCATGTGTATTTCCAAACTTCTATGGCTCTTTATGTTCTAGAAGCTGCATCTGTTGCTGGAAGTGCTATTCTGTAATAGGTTGTCTATTTTTAACAGTTTGGATTTAAGAATAATAATAGTTGAACCTCATTATTCAGCTTTTATTTTCTGAGCTCCACATGGCAGACAGAAAAAGATGAATAAGCAAAAATAGAGGGCTTGGGCTATCACTTGAATATCCCCTGTCTTTTTCCATCCAATTAGAGATATACATGATTTTACTATTTTCTCTATGTGTATTATTCAGAGTGATTATGAGACATAGAAAAATATCTTGTTTCTAAAAAATTACTTGCTTTGTACATATAGAGAAAGGAATTATTTATCTTGGATAAGCAGAAAATTAACCAGAATACTATTTCTGAAGTGGTCTGTGACCAACCTTAAATCACTCATTGTAGTCCAATAACCACTTTCTAATCCAGGGAATGAAAAAACTTTAAAATGTGTGATGATATCTTATCCTCAGAGATACCATCATGTTTTCACCAGGAAAGTTGTGGTCAGTGCCTGATGTTTCTGCATAGTGTACATAATTAGCTAGGTTTCCAAGAGTCGTTGGCAAAGGGAAAAGATTGTGCCCCTAGAAGGATTCATTTCCATAACTGCCATTAGAAGTCATAGTAGTTTTCCTTCCTTTTCACATTCTGGAAAAAAAAAGTTTTCATATGCAAATTCTGACTTTTCCCTTTGGACTTAATAAAATATTCTTTATCTTCTAAGGTACTTGCAACAGACATGTCAAAACACATGAGTCTACTGGCTGATTTGAAAACTATGGTTGAAACTAAGAAAGTGACAAGTTCTGGGGTTCTTCTTCTTGATAACTATTTTGACAGGATTCAGGTAAATCATTATTTGATTTTGTGTTGTGTGTTTGTGTGTGTTTGTGTACACATGCACATGTGTCTGTGTATTCTGCTTTGATAAAATTCATTTCTCCCATCTTATACTTTCAGTAACTACAGGCAGGATTTTTACCCATACTCTCATCCTGAGAATTAACCAGGTAGAAACTTACTGTTCTTTTTAGTTGCCCATATATTTAAAAAACAAAAACAAAAACATCTAAAACCTCCCCAAAACCATCCACATAAGGAGGCCTGAATTTCATTAACCACACTCATAAACAGCTTCTCCTGTGATACTTAGATGTAGTAGAAGTGGCATAATTTGGAACTATTTACACAAGTGTGAACCACACACAGACACATCTTGGTTGAGCTGTTTGAAATAAATCTTACACTACGTGTATTTTTAAGTGTCACAGTCATCCGACTTGAATTTCTAGTTTGAAAAAAAATGGAGCAAGTGCTGAGTAGAGAATTCCTCTGTCTACTTTAGGTCCTTCAGAACATGGTGCACTGTACAGACCTGAGCAACCCCACAAAGCCTCTCCAACTGTACCACCAGTGGACAGACCTGATACTGGAGGAGTTCTTCCGCCAAGGAGACCGAGAGAGGGAGCGTGGCATGGAGATAAGTCCCATGTGTGACAAGCACAATGCATCTGCGGAAAAATCACAGGTAATGCATGACACAGAAAGCCTTCCAAGAGAAGAAAGATGCAGCTAGCATTTGTTTACTCATAGTGTTTTCTTGGGCTTTTAAAATTATTTGATTTTGACAGAATCAGTTTCACCTTACCACTTATGATATAGAAAACCTGCAATTGTAGAACTTAGATTTACATAGCCATGCTTCTACTGGTGTGGCATTCTGTTTATTCATTATAACCATGTTCATGTACATAGAGTATTTGTTTATTTCAGTTATCTAGATTCACATTTTATTCTAAAATAAGTTCCAGACCCCATATCCTGCCATGTAAATAACTGAAAATGTTTTTGCATTGTGAACATATTCTTGAACTACTAATCATTCTAGAGGCTAGAAACTTTCACCAGCTAGAAACAACACTTTTATATGGTCTCTTATCTCAAATAATGACTATTTTACCAAACTAAGGTTAGTAGTATTCTGATTGCTGTTATATTTGTGGGCCATGATCTACTTAATCTTTTTAATGGTCTCTTAGTCCAATTGGACTGCTCATATTGGATTTCTTTTTTTTAACTAGGTGGGCTTAATAGACTATATTGTTCATCCTCTCTGGGAGACATGGGCAGACCTTGTACATCTTGATGCCCAGGATATTTTGGACACTTTGGAGGACAATCGTGAATGGTAGCAGAGCACAATTCCTCAGAGCCCCTCTCCTGCACCTGATGACCAAGAAGAGGGCCGGCAGGTCAAACAGAGAAATTCCAGTTTGAACTAACTTTAGAGGGAGATGGTGAGTCAGACACCGAAAAGGACAGTGGAAGTCAAGTCGAAGAAGACACTAGCTGCAGTGACTCCAAGACTCTGTGTACTCAAGACTCGAAGTCTACTGAAATTCCCCTTGATGAACAGGTGGAAGAGGAGGCAGTAGGAGAAGAGGAAAGCCAGCCGGAAGCTCCTGTAATAAATGATTGTTCTCCTGACACGTAACAGTACAGAGACTGCCATGCCTTTTTTTTTTTAAGTAGAAAATTGTTTCCAAAGTGCATGTCACATGCCACAACCATGGTCACACCTCACTCTCATCTGCCAGGACGTTTGTTGAACAAAACTGACCTTGACTACTCAGTCTGGCGCTCAGGAATATCATAACCAGTTTCTTCACCTCCATGTCATCAGAGCAAGGGGGATATCTTCGAGAACAACGTTTTAACAGAATTTCAGCTTGGGAGAGCTGACAAAGCAGATAAAATCAATTCCAAAATGTTTTCAAGGGAGAGTGGCTCATCAGGCAGCCCAGTAGTAGATTGGATTTGGGGTTTCTTTTATTTGTTTGCAATATTTTTTTGGAAGAAAGAAGGCATTACATGGATGGAGTGAACTTAGTAGATGGAGCAACAAAAAATGTCACAAATAGGATACAGCATGAGTCTGTTTCCAGGAGAAGGATGAGCCACAGAAATTACATAATTTTCTAATTTCAATTCTTCCTGATACATGACTGAATAGTGTGGTTCAGTGAGATGCACTCACCTCTACATTTTTTATGATATGTAAAACAGATTTTTTGTAGAGCTTACTTTTATTATTAAATGTATTGAGGTATTATATTTTAAAAACTATGTTCAGAACTTCATCTTCCACTGGTTATTATTTTTTTCTAAGGAGTAACTTGCAAGTTTTCAGTACAAATCTGTGCTACACTGGATAAATCTAATTTACAAATTTTACTTGCACCTTATAGTTCATAGAAATTAACTGATTTGTAGTTATTCATTGTTTTATATACCAACAACTTCCATATTTTAAAACAAAAATACAACTTTATGTTGCTGGAAACCCTTTTGTAAGTCTTCATTTGCTTTTTATCTCACTCTTTCTAGATAAGCAGAGTTGCTCTCCACCAATGTTTTTCTTCACAGTGTGCAAAGTGAATATTTGTTCTGTAATACTTTGATGTGTGTTATATCAAATGTGTCTTAAGTCTCATAGAAACTCAATCATCAGTTGGTGTTGTCTGAAGCAAATGGGAGATATATAAATACCCAGTAGCTAAAATGGTCTGTCTTTTTTAGATATTTTCCTACTTAGTGTCTTCTGATGACTTTTTGCTCTGTCAAGAGACATGCATTTCATAACTGCATGTCCTTCTAATAACCCACACATTGTGTGCTCATTTTTATTATTATTGCCAGTTATATTAAGAAAAAATTTTCCCCCTTGTGCTGCTTTATTATTTAATGTGTGTTTGAACTTCTGTCCATGTTCACTAGATGGGGTCTTATCAAATCTATTATCTCCATTCTGATGGATGAAAAGAAACAGGTAGTCAAGTTAGGGTTAGCACTCATTTTCTACCATGAGAGCTGTATGTCATGACTAGCTTTCACTCTGAGGTTATAGAGAAAAGTGTACAGCTAACCACACAGATTTTAAGAATAGTAACTGAATACATTATCAAACACCAGTACAACTAAGTTCTCTTTGGCTTTTATGATTTTGCCATGCAATTAAGAACTATGTGAGGAGTATCCTTGAGCAGTTGTCTTAAGATGTAGCAGCTACTCATTCTTAATGGATAGCCATGTAACATGTAGGCACTGCTTTACCAGTTTTCATTGATCTATAATTATGTCTTGAAGGAGGGAACTACTTTCCTTAAACATGCTGAAGAAGAAGCAGTTGATGATGGTACTAGCACCAGAGGGTATGATATAGTTTAAAGTACTGGATTGGTAAAAAGATTCTACCTAAATAAAAAAATAGAGATCACTCTTGGCTGATTTTAGCTCCTGGAACTGTATTTTAATATTAAAGATGAATTCCCAGTATCTTCTTCTGATAGCAGCTAGACTCGTGAAGCATCTGTTTAGTTTGACCTTTCTTCCCACGTCAGTTCTTAAAAAAAGGGTTTACCTTTACTGTGAAGAGTTTGGAGCTCACATAATCCACTTTCACATTGATATCCAAAAATTAAGATAGAGACTAAAAGAGAGATCTGACTAAACAGAAAATACATGAAACATTAGGAAAAATTACAACCCTAAAAACATTAACATTTGGAACTTCTCATGGAGCCATCTGGGGACTGCAGAACAAAGTTATCAGCCAGGAAACTAATCCAGGCTGAAGATAGTCCCTGTTTTAATTTCCTGAGATCCAAGTGATGCTTACAGCCTTTGATAGAAAAAGTATGTCTCTGATCTTTTAGATAGTACAGAAGAGGAATCAACTAATTATTGCACTTCCACCCTTTTGCCCTTGTAAAGATAGACCGGTATCTTGCACATAGAGGTCTATGTTTGACCAATTAGTTTCACAAGAATATTTGAGAACTTAATCCTGTTTTAATTTTATTTTTCCTATTAGAGGCCTAAAAGGGAAAGCAAAATGTCTAGTTTATTCCTCTTTCCAAATCACTCTAATTCATTCCTTTTTCTCCCTTCACTTGGCATTTCCCTCTCAGAGTGCCTAGAATATTAATAATGGAAAAAATAAACAGCAATATGTAAAAAAAAATCCAGACCTGAAAGGGTTTTTAACTGCACTAATAGAGGCTTTCCCCCAACAGTTTTCTGCTTTTTAATGGTCCCATGTTATAAAGATACCCACCAATGGACAATCAAATTGTAGCAAAGGCATAATATCCAAGAATTAGAGACTAATGCACTGTACAATCTGTTTGTCCTCTCCCTTCTCTCTCTCTCCCTCCCTCCTGTATGTCCCACCCCCCATTCTTTCTCTCCAAAGTGTGCTTCAGAAATACACACTGCTTTAAAAAGAAGGTTTTACAAGTGGCTTTACATTTCCTAAAACACCATAAGAAAATGCAATATCTGGGTGCTGTATGGGGAAAAAATTATGTCCAAGTTTGCATAAAACGAGTACATTTCAGCTTGCAAGTTACTGAACACAATAATTCTGTTTTAACTTTGTTTTCTTTTGCATCAGTTAAAATTCACAAGAAAATAATGTAGATAGAACAAATTACAGATGAGGAAAGAAAAAACTTGAATGAAATAGATTTTACAGAAAGCTTTATGATAATTTTTGAATGCATATTTATTTTTTGTGCCATGCATTTTTTCTCACCAAATGACCTTACCTGTAATACAGTCTTGTTTGTCTGTTTACAACCATGTATTTATTGCAATGTACATACTGTAATGTTAATTGTAAATTATCAGTTTTTATTAAAACATCATCCCGTGATAGGATGGTGTTGATATATTTGGAAACTCTTGGTGAGAGAATGAATGGTGTGTATACATGCTCCTTGTACATTTTTCTTTTCTCCTTTAATATAGTCTTGTCACCTTAGAGCTTGTTTATGGAAGATTCAAGAAAACTATAAAATACATAAAGATATATAAATTTAAATAACATAGCTGCAGGTCTTTGGTCCCAGGGCTGTGCCTTAACTTTAATCAATATTTTCTTCTGTTTTGCTGCATTTCTAAATAAGGTAATGGTGGGGCTAGGGCAGAGCATTTATATCCAAGCTTTCAATTGATTGGATTTCTGGAAGTAGCTGGATTTTATAAAGTCAAAACACCTCTGACACATCTTGGAACCCTTTCAAGATGGAAGCTTGTAGGTACTTCTTGCCAAGGAGTGACACTGCATGTGTGATAATTAATTCCAGATGTAGATAAGGAGCTACTTCAGCTAGTTATATTTGATGGATTTTTTTACTTTCAGACACTACTGGGGAAATATATTCTTGTCCAGTGATTATTGAAAATCTTTTGGCTTCCACAAATTCATAGGGAAATGAACTTGATTTGAAACTGGAGCCATGTGTCACTCATCTTGGTTAGTTATCTGTTTCATTAGCTTTCAGTCATGTTAAGAGACTGTATCATATAGAGAAAGTCCTTTTTTTAACCTTAAAATTTTTCTTTGATTAAAATCAACCAAATTTTTTTATATGTATGTAAACCCACATCAATTTAAACACCATTTTTGTGATGCTAATTCATATAGCATAAAAGATTCACTGTTATCTAAAATTTATTTCTGCAAAACTTATATCCACTTAGAATTATTACATTTAACTTTGTACAATGGCCATCTCCTGAAAGCTATGAAAACTCCCCAGTGTATAATGTGGAAACCTCCCACAGCTGCCCAGCCCTTGGAACATGTGACTCATCAGTGAAAGGAGAGATTGTTTTTCTAGGAAAAATGAGCCTCCTATTATTTTATTTTATTTTATTTTTTGACACAAACTGTAGATTTTAGCATCCCTGGCCCAAAGGAATTTAATTACTTTTGTTTTAAACAGTACAAAGGGAACACTATAATTACAAACTACATCCTTACTTATTTTAGTTCTTTTTAAATTTTATTTCTTTGGATATGTTTTCAGAGTGGTAAATTGTGCGTGAGCATTACAAATGATGATTCTTTTAGTGGTTTTCTTAGCCTCTCTTACAGCCCATGGGGATAGTACTGTACATCAATATCTTTATATGAAATTTTTATATGCAATGAAAATAAAAGCATGGGTTGACTCTGCCTATTTATGACTTGATCTTTTACAAATAATAATTATTGGTTTTAGGTTGTAGTTCAGTCTGCACACATGTCCAAAAGTATTGAACATTGTTAAAATAAAAGGATAGGGACATCGTAAGTTAGTATTGATATTCATAACCAAATGAAACCAAATTTTGTTGATTACTTTGCTACACAAAATATTTCCCAACATTATATATATGGCCTATAAGATCAAGCACAGTGTTTTCTAAAAAGGCACTCTCCAGAAGGCACTTTCCATGCTTAACATTATTCTTTCATGTTGAAAATTTCTTGGACATTCAACAATTATTTGTTGGATACCTATCTGCAAACTCCATGCTTCTAAGTATTCAACAATAAACAGAAATGCAGTGTTTGCTTTAATGGAGCTTATAGTCTGGAGGAGACAAAGGCATTAAATGATTAAATGCACATGTCCTTATTATTGTGCTCAACATAATGAAGGTCAGTGCCACGATTCAGAGGGAACCTGAAATTGACTTGTTTTGACAGCCAGAGAAGGCTTTCTGGAGGAAGGGTTCTGGGGATAACATAAGAGGGACTATGGGAGGTAACTGGAAAAAAAGAGTTAATAGGAAGAGGAAGAGATCAAGACAGTGGAAAGATTATTTGCAAAATCCCTGAGGTACAAATTAACTTGGGACATCAGGAGAAATTGAGGGATAGCAACAGAGAGGTTGACAGGTTCTAAGGTCAATTCCTAATTATCTTATGTAAAATAGCATCCCCTATTCTATCACCTTACCCCCTTAACTCTGCTTTATTTTATTTATAATGTTTATCCAAAATTGATATGCATAGCTGTTTGTCTCTCCTGCCAAAACTCAACTCATAAGGCAAGTTCTTTGCTTATTAGTATATTCCTAGCACTTAAACTATGTCTAAGACACAGTAGGTTCTTAATATGTGTTGACTAAAGCCACCAAATTGGTAATGGATGTATCATCATTGTTCATTATCCATGATCCTTTGCTGATATCAAAATCTAAGGATGCTTGAGTCCCTTATAAAATAGTGTGGTACTTGCCTTTAACCTATGCATATCATCCCGTATGCTTTAAATAATCTGTAGATTATGTATAGTACCTAATATAATGCAAATTATGTAAATAGTTTTTATACTATGTTATTTAGGGAATAGTGACCAAAAAAAAAGTACAGATGTTCTGTACACATGAATTTTTTTTTTCTATCTGGGTTAATTGAATTGTGAATACAGAGCCCACAGCTATATAGGCTACAAGGCAACCTGATAATCAAGATATTTGGAGATCTTAGAGATTTTAACTTAATATTTTAAAAATGTTCAAGTTGTTTTGGAGCCTGTTAGATCCTAAATGAAAGGAGTTTATAGTTTTCTATCTCATTGCTAATGAAAAACTGTTTGCCTATTTCTCACAGTCTGTATTTTTTGTGAATGTCAAAAGAATTTATTTCTCATGATGAGTGTAAGTGAAGATCACAAACATTTATTCCCCAGATAGTGCTCAAACCATCACCAGCAGAATAAGGGTAATTTAGCAGAATGATCTACTATGACCACTTTAATATTTCCTCCTGCCATGGCAAAGGGTGACAGTCACTGAAGCCAAATGGTGGCCACTATGTCTTCTAGGGAACTTTTTTTTAACTTAAACTCAAGTTCCATTCCTCATGGCCCTTCACCATAAAGTGACACAAAGAGATGTAAAAAACAAACCAGTTCCTTTCTTTTCCCTACTCATTCTCTTTGCTGTTCAAGGCTAATGTAGGTGTGTTGAGGCTGTCCAAGTTCAAAGATGGTTAATTTGAGTGTGTTTAGCCTACCCAAGTTCAGATCTCTTACCTAGAAACCTTTCCCCAGGATGCAGCTTTAAACCCACAACAGTAAAGCATTCTAAACAAACCCAGAAAGCCCCCACTCCCCCCGAAAAAAAGAACCCATTTACCCTGTGGCTGTGGAGTACCAATCCTATAACTTGTGCTTTCCTTGCTTTCTGATTGCAGAAATGTCTTCCCCACAGCCCTTCTGAGATCTCCAAATGCTTCATGTCAAACTCACTGTAAGGGATATATTAGTCCATGAATTTGGGTGTATAGAAAATACTGCTTGATTTCTTTTAGATCAATCAGTTTGGTTTCTGTGTCCCCATCCTGTCAGACTGTTTGGAATTCCCACCTCTGTCATTGATTCATATTTTTGAAAACTATTGTTCTAAAACTAATTACTCCAAGCTCTCATCTCTAGTCTAATTGGAGAAAGCGTATGTCATTTGTGTTTCTCCAGCTGCTTTGGATCCTTACAGTCCCTCAGCTCTTGGCTTCCTTGTTATCCATGTGGTTTACCAGGTCTATACACTGAGGCAGGAACTCTGGTTTGGGGTCCTAGTTCCTTAGGTCCACCAGAGTACTTGTGCATAAAAAGAGCCTGCCCTTCAGATGTCTTATTGCTGCCTTGCTGTGGTGTGTTTATGCCCTCCTCAAAATCCATTTGTTGAAATTCCAATGTCCAAAGTGATGGGATGGGGAGGTAGAAGACACTCAGAACATGATTAGAGTGTAAGGGCAGAGCCCTTGTGAATGGGATTAGTATCCTCATAAAGGAGGTCCAGTGCACTGGCCTAGCATGTGTGAGGGTTTGATCCTGGCACCACAGGGGACATGTAGCACTCTCCTTCTCCTAGCCTGGGGACATCCTTCCCTCCTTCCTTGCTCCCCAATGGGACTGGACTGGGGGTGGGATGGGGGAGTTGTGATTTCAATCTGCCTCTGTTCTTCACTCTGCAGAATTCTGTCATACAGAAAAGAAAAAGATATGGGAATAGGTTGTATAAAATAGTAATTCAGTCAATCAACCTTCATCCTTTCTTGGCAACCTTTAGATCCTGCAGTGTTCACTGAATGCTCTGAATATTCACTGAATATTCTCCTCATTCTGAGATGGGGGAAGTTGAGAAACTAACATCCAGGTGGAAGTCATCAAGCCCTCCTGCACTTCCTGTATGGGGACGGAGGGAAAGCCACTCCCTCCTGAAATCTCTCTGTTCCAATTCTCCTCAGAATCATCTTTTCTCAGCTCCTACCTGTTTCAAATAAGTTATAGCCTTGAAAATTGTATGGCATGAAACTCACATACGATCCCTGCCACAGTCCCTGCCACTCCCATCTCAGTACCCTGCTATGGTCTACAAGTGGCAACATGATTCACTCTGTCTTGTAGCTAGCTAAAATGAGGACCAGAAAGATTGACTTCACTCAGATTATTCACAGGCTAAATGCTGTGACTGATCTTTTATGAACTACAAATTGGACAGAACTCACATGGCCATCTCTGCATTCGATTTGTGTTGACCCATAACAAGGAGTAAAACTGTTGGAATGCCTTTGATTTCCTTCAACCATTCTTCCTTACAGATGTTACAGATTGTACTCATGATCCAAAGCTAGATGTCAGAGACTAGCTCATATTCTTTTAACTTACCCACTCCACATCTGCATAGCCTTAGTATATGGTTAGAATTCCCCATTAGTAAAAGGAATTGAGGTCAGAGACAAGAAAAACAAGCTGATAAGAAAGTTAAATGATGAGATAGGCATGTGCTTCTGCCTGGTTGGCAGGGTCACAATATGAAGCAAGGAAGATTTTAGTGTGCAGGGTGTCTGCATTAGCAAAGGGATTGAAGAGCCCTCTCTCCCTGTCACCTGCTCAGCAGGGCATCTGCTGGATACTTAAAATTATGAGACAACAGATGTGGCTTTAAGATCTGAATCATGCAAACATGTTGTCTGAAAAGTTCTGAGAGTTGCTTTTCCTGTGTTCCTTATTTTGATCCCAAAAGCAAGACTAAATGTAGAGTAACAAATACTCAGTACTGGCCAATGCAAAGCACTGCTCTCACCACCAGTCCACACTAATTGGAAAAACAAGCAGTCTCTCACCCTGGAGCTTCTTAACACTTTGCTCATTTTCTCCCTGGCACTAGTTTTTGTTTCTGGCTGCTCATTTACAGCCCCTGGGCAGTGAGAGACAGAGACAGCAAGGCCACTCCACCTCTGCCACAGCATGTCAGACTGAGGATGGGTGCAAGGCCCCTCCCCGCCCCCAGCAGAAGGCATGTTCAAGGAGGGAGGGAGGAAGCCAAGAATACTTGCCAGGCATCTATCCACCACAGAATACTTAGGAACAGCCACCCTTGATTTTTAAGGACATATTTGGTGTTACATGGTGGTGACAAACTAGTCAAAGAATATTTTTGAAAACTATTGTTCTAAAACTAATTGCTGGAATCAGTGAAAAATACATGTTTGGACTAGGAAAGTTGAAAAATCAAACAAGGGTGAGAAAAATAACCCGAGAAGAAGTGGAAGAGGGTATAGGAAACTGGGCCCTCTCCTGCCCAGGATCCAAGATCAGTAAAGATACTTCTGTTCCCTGCAGGATCAAGTTCTTAGTCCTTAAGATAAGGCACAGCACAGGGCCCTACAGGGTCTAATTGAACTAAATCATCTTTTACTCCTCCTATCAGCTGTGGGTAGATAACCCTATGCCTCTATTAAGTGACACTTTTACATCATACATATGATCATCTCCACTTGGAAAACTGCTCACCCTCTATATCTAGTATAAATATACTTTTTTTCTGCAAAGTTGTTCCCATTAGTATTTTGTACATAGTCCTGTACTGGCATTTTCATCATAAGAAAATGCTGGAGAAAAATTAACAGGGGAGAAAAAGCTTAGTTTGGTTCATGAATTCAGAGGTGTCCATCTGTGGTCACTTCACTTGGTTGCTCTTAGGTCTGTGCTGAGGTAAAAACATCATGGTGCAAACACATGATGGAGGGAAGCTGTTTACCTCATGGCACCCAGGGAGCAAACAAAGGAAAGGGATGGACTCCCAACATATGTGGGTATTAAAGCCCAATTTTAAATACTTAGGGCACACTCCCAATAACATATATCCTCCAACCAGGCTGTTCCCTTAAAGTTTCTACCCCCTCCCAACAGTGTCATAATCTGGGGACCAAGTCAACACGACAGGAGTTTTGGGGGGCAGGACATTTAAAATGCAAACTATGACATGTTGCAATTCTTTTTTTTTTTTACTTTCTGTTACTCCCATTAGATTGTAAGATTTTTGTAGGCAGTGTACTCCTTTTTGCCTGGTTAGTAAGGAAGTAAGTCAAGTTATTGGAATTTGATTATTCCATTTCCTCTAACAGCAGTACTTCTGAGCTGATATCATCATAAGCTAGAATCTCATTGGAAAACAAATTATCAAACACCAGCCTAGACCTTGAAATAAGAATGTGCAGTTGTATCCTAGAACCTAGGTTTGAACAAGTGTTCCAGGTGATTTTTATGTGCCACAAAGTTTGAGAAGTACTATTCAAGACCTCATGAAATTGTTTTTCCTCTTTCAGTTTTTTTTTTTTGGGAAAAAAAGTAATTATCTGTTGTAGTCAGCTTTTTCACTGCTGTGATTAAAGGAACCAACCAGAACAACTGTAGAAGAGGGGAAAATTTATTCAAGGGCTCACAGTTTCAGAGGTCTTAGTCCATAGAAGGCCAGCTTTATTCCTCACAGCTCAAGGTGAGGCAGAACATCATAGTAGAAGAATGTGGCAGAAGGAAGTGTTTCACATGACATCAGAAAGCAGAGAGAGAGGGGGGTTTCTCTTGCCAGATTCAAAACATAACCCAAGACCACGCCCCAATTCCCACCTCCTCCAGCCACACCCTCCAGACTTTAATTACTACTCAGCTAATCCTGATCAGAGGATTATTTCTTTCTCTGAAACTTCTTGAGTTTTGGGGGGATACCTCACATCCAAACCATAACATACTCTCATATGTTATATTTAATCAAGAAAATACATGCTACTACAGGCATTGTAGCAAGTGACCTGGACACTAAGGAACAGCAGGATCACCTGATTGGCCGATTTCTATCAAGAAGGAAAGGAATGGAGAAGCCAGCTCTTAGCTATCATAGCAGTAGTGAAAACTTGGTTTGGGCTGTTACCATTAGACAATGGTTGACATCACAAGTTGGCATAGACTAAAGGATATAAAGATTAAAATGTCTTAAAAAGGAAGGATGAGACTAGAAGGAAATTGCATCCTGTTTGCTCTAAAAAAAAAACAAATAATGTAGTGATTTGTAAACAAGGAGTCCCCCAAAAGCTCATGTGTAAGACAATGCAGAAAGATTCAAACATATGAGTATGAGTTGTAACCTAATCAGTGGGTTAATCCAGGGATATGTGTTAAATGGAATGAACGCAATTCTAGGTAGATCACTGGGAGCATGCCTTTGTGGTTTATATTTTGTCTCTGGTGAGCAGAGCCTTCTCTCCTTTTCCTCCTGATTGCCATGTTATGAGCTTCCTTCCTTCTCCACACCCTTCAATCATGATGTTCTGCCTTTTCTGCAGTACAGAGCAATGAAATCTGCCATCTGTGGACTGAGACCTCTGAATTCGTGAGCACCAAATAAATTTTTCCTCCTCTAGAATTGTTCATGTCAAGTCTTTTAGTTACAGCAATGAAAAAACTGACTTAAACAGAAACTGAGCAGCTTCATAGGCTTCAACTGCCCTAGCTAGGTTTTTTTTTTTCAATCAGAGTCAGGTGCCCTTCTGCTTTCATAACTGGTGAAACCATGCAACACAGTGCTTGGGATCTGGCATCACAAGGGAGGCCAAAAGGGTAAAATGATAATTCAGAAGTTCAAGGGAAGTTATTCCTCTTGAGATCAACTTTGACTATTGGGAATACAGACACAGGAAGGAGCCAGGCTTTCTTCTCCTTTTTCCACACCACACACTGTTCTGAGACATGGGCTTCCCTTTGAGGTTCATCACTATAATCTCTGCATTTCCATGCCAGCAAGAGGACCTACCAAGCAACCCAGCAGCTCCCAGTGAAACAACAGCCAATGTGGAAACACTTATCAAGACACATTTATTCATCTGTTTCCTTTCCTTGTACTCACTTGCTTTATTTTGCCTGAGACTTTTTTTCACCACCACTGCTTAAAGGTTTCTGCCTCTCATATAGACTATCATCACTTTGATGCCCTCCTCAGCTTCTGTTTTTTAGAGATTCTGAGCTAATACCATCCTGTAGATGCTTAATGGCAGATGCAAAATTTCCGCATGTATATATTTGCACACTAAGTATTTAAAATTGGACTTTGAGTATTATAGACAGGGTTGCTCCTCTTCTCTGTTTTCCCAGGGCTTACTTGTGCCTGCCACATGATGGGTTATCATCAAACAGGAGACCAACAGTGGGTGACTGCCAAAATGAATGAATGAATGAATGAATGAAAGAAATTGATAAAGAATGGGTATGAGTTGGCCTAGGATGACTTGAGATCATTAAGACATCAAAGGTAGCTGGAAAAGAGCATGGGAGAGGAGAAGTTAAGGGACTCTGGCCTTTTAACTGGAAAGGAAGGGTATGTGGGAGTGAGTGTTGAGAAATAAAAGAGGCATCGCCTCCTGAAAATTTTATTCATGGCCATTATAATAGACTCTTGGAGTCCCCCTCAGTGCTTCTTACCACCACATTATCCTGACAAAGCAGCATCAGATTTTAGTCTCTTTCTACTTCCTAAAAATCATATCCTGAGCCTCTTCCTCTACCACACTTTTCATGATGTTCTGCCTCACCTCGAGTCCTAAGGAATGAACCAGTGTCTGTGAAATGAGACTTCTGAAATCATGAGCCCCAGATTAAACTTTTTCTCTAAAATTGTTTGTGTCAGGTCTTTTGTTCGCTGTGATGAAAAAGTGAACTAAAACAATGTGTAACTTTTTATTTCTGTGCAACCATTTGTTGCAAAAATTTCAAACTAATATTGACTTCCTTTCCCTGGTTTGGATCCTATGTTGGATCATCAGAGTAGTTCACAGGTGAATTATAGTGATGTTAAGTGTTGCAATGAAAGAGAAGGAGAACAGTGGGAAGTACCCCAGAGCCCCTAGGGTGTGGGAGGCTTCCTCCCAACACAAACACACCATGGGAAAGTTGGCTGTTTCAAGCAGTTTTTTCTATTTTATGAACACAGCATCATTCCTTGTTTTCATACTGCCTTGTTGCCTTGCTTTCATGCATCCTAGAAGGACTTAGGTAAAAGAAAAGGACAATGAATTTTGTAATTCTGCTCACCACCCAGAGAGGCTGAAGAAAACACCTCAGTAGAGGCAACTGCCTATCCTTCTGAGCATGGTACCAGGTGTCCCAGAAGAGTCAGACTTGATTCTGGCTTTTCAAGAGCTTTCAATTTCATAGGAAATGCAACAGGGGAGGGTATCAGAAAAAAGTGTGTGAGCACTAAGGCTGCTTCACACCTTCCATTTCTTCATTTCAACCTTGCCCTTTAAAAATGTCAGTTCTGATGTTTGTATATAACCCAGTTTATTTCTGAAGCAACCTACATCCTCTAGGAAAAAGGGAGATATTTAAACCTAGTGTTGCTTAATCTCTTTATTTTATATCATTTATCAGTGTCCAAAACATTATTTAGGGGATGCATTCCTTCCCTCCCTCCCTCCCTCCCTCCCTCCCTTCCTTCCTTCCTTCCTTCCTTCCTTCCTTCCTTTCTTCCTTCCTTTTCTTCTTAATTAAATCTCTCAACTGGGCATGGTGGAATACACCTGTATTCCTGGGAACTCAGGAGGCTGAGAAAGGAGGGTCACAAGTTTAAAGCCAACCTTGGAAACTTAGTGAGACCCTGTCTCAAAATAAAAAATATATATATACAAAGGGCTGGGGATGGGGCTTAGGAGAAGAGCAACCCCTGGGTTCAGTTGTCAGTACTGCAAGAGAACAAAACATCAAATCAAATCTCTCTGGGGCACTGGGGATCAAACCTAGGGCCTTGCACATGCTGAGTACATGGTGCACCCTGAGCTACACCCCCAGGTCTCCCTCTGCTTTAATGATCACTATTTGAGTGCCTAACATGTTGGACAAAACACTTTACATTTATTATCACTAGATGTAACTACAAACCTACTTGATAGGTCTTTTCCCTCAATGAATTGGAAACCTCAAGTGAAGAGAAACTGAAAACAAACAAACTCATCTGTGGCCTTAGTGAGAGGCACAGCAAGGATTCCAACTTATGTTGGCTGACATTAGATTGAACCTCGAGCATAAACATATGTGTGTGTGAGAGAGAATAATTTTGATCTCCATATCTGAGGCTGATTGAATAAGGGCGAACACAAAATCCCATCATTTCCCCCTATGTGTCCTGGTTGTTGTCAAATGCTTGGCAGACGCCTTTCTGTAGCCGATAGATTCATCCCTTTTCATTAAGTTGGTGAAGATCAAATGAATTCAACACTCATGAAATGATTCTAAAATAACCACTATGTTGTTGTTTTAACCAAGAAATGAAGTGTGGCTTATTAGAATATACCATGGTGTTTGCCAGCCCTAGAACTTATAATGAGTGCGAGCCTTCTGTGGCATTTCCCATTTTTCTATAATTTATACATGTGCTAACAAGCAGCTGCATTGAAAACAGACTGACCTTGCCAAGAAGACTAGGTATCCTATTGAGGATGTGGTGTCTTCTCTCCTCTTCTATAGTCTTGGGGTTATTCAGCACAAGGGAGAAAGGTAAAATGCCCAACAGCATATTGTAATTTCGTCCCTTTCTCTCATTTTGTGAAGGTCAGCATCATGACCCATGTGAGCCGTTTTTCTTTTAAGAAGAGAAATAAAAGTGTTTCTTCCACCAACACAGACCTCAAGAGTACTTGTGGGTACAGGTCTCTTGGTATAAAGACCTAGGGTTCCTGCCAAAATCATTCCAAGGTCTCCCTCTGAATTGAGCAGTAACATTTAAAAGGAATGCACATGAGATTGCCCCCTCACTTACAATAGAGATGAACTTCTTTAAAGTACAACTCCAGCATGAAACACTTCTGCCAACCATCTGTTGTGTTTGTGAATGAATAGTAGCAGTAACCTAGGGAACAGTAATGTAGAGACACTTTTTCACAATAGTCCAAGATCTTGCTCTAAGCATCCAGGGTCCATGGTGCCCCTTGGACTCAGGGAGAAAACCAGGTATCTTTGGCCTGAAGTGAGACACACCGGGCTTCAGATATATCATCTTGGTTGGGATTATTCTTCAACTTTTTCCTTACAAGACCTATTTCACATAATTGCTTTATTTATTATCTTTAATTTTTTTGTAGAAGTAATTCAGACACATGTTTAAAAAGTCAGATTCATACATGGCTCATGATCATCTATGCTATAGATGTGATATCTTCTGATACTTATTAGAATTTATATCACACCTTTAGATCACTTTATAGTTCCTGATTTTTTTGTTCATTTCTTGTTTGTTGGTTGGTTGGTTGGTCTTTTTTATGTTAGAGGTTTTGCCCATGTTGTCTGATGATCCTTAGTGGTCAGTGTATGTGCACAGGGCTTGCTTAGGGTTGCTGGAGGCATTCTTGGCCATTTCACTGGGGGACATCTAAAACCAGTTGCTATTTTTACGTATTTCTATTGTGGATTTTATGAATTGTTGATTTTCCTCCAATGTCTTTTTTTGTGGAGGGAGCAGTACCAGGGATTGAACTCAGGGGCACTTGACCACTGAGCCACCTCCCCAGCCCTATTTTGTATTTTATTTAGAGACAAGGTCTCACTGAGTTGCTTAGCACATTGCTTTTGCTGAGGCTGGCTTTGAACTTGAGATCCTCCTGCCTTCCAGCCTTTGGGATTATCTCCAATGTCTTTACTACTACTATTTTTCCTATCAGCTGAATATGGGAAAGAGATGAGTTTTCTCAGTTTAAAATATATATTTTCACTTCAGTTCTCCAGTTCTAATATTGTACCTCTTTTTTTCAGCAGTGACCACCATCTCTGAGTACAGAATTCCTTTGGAATCAATCTCTCTAGAGCGTAAAGTTGTATTTTATTTTATTTTGAAACTTTACCAATACATTATTAGCAAACTCATGCAGAGTTAACACAAAAAAACCAGCAAAATCTACATCTCCATGGAGATGCAAATCAGTAGAAATTATCTCTTTTAAAAATAATTGAAAAACCAGCATGGGTTATGCATGCCTGTAATCCCAGTGGCTCAGAAGGCTGAGGCAGGAGGACCCCAAGTTCAAGGCCAGCCTCAGCAAAAGTGAGGCACTAAGCAACACAGCAGTGAGACCCTGTCTCTAAATAAAATACAAAATAAGACTGGGACCCTAGCTCAGTGATCAAGTGGCCCTGAGTGTTCAATCCCCAGTACCAAAAAAAAAAAAAAAAAAAATTGAAATTGAAAAAACAAGTGTATCTGTAAAATTCTTCAGTATTGCAAAAAACAGAAAAAATTCCCAAGTGGGCTGGGGTTGTGGCTCAGTGGTAGAGTGCTCACCTAGCATGCATGAGGCACTGGGTTTGATCCTCAGCACCATGTAAAAATGAAATAAAGATATTGTGTGTCTACCTACAACTAAAAAATAAATATATATATTTTTAAAGTCCCCAAATGATTTTAGACTGAAAAAAAATGGCATTTGGCATCTGTCCCACCTTAAATACACTCACTCTGGGATTGCCCCCTCACCTCCCTGAGAAGAAAAAATGAAATTAGTGGGTAAAGTTTTAGAACTAGCATGAATAAAAGGTAGGTATCTGGCTACATGAGGGAGATACGATTTTCACTGCTTCGTGTACATATTTCAACTGATCTTTCTGTTTTTGGAATCTATTAGTGTGTCCACTTCCATAGGGCCCTGGATCCTCCAGTTTCTCAGCTTTTATGGGATCCTGCTGCATAAATTACCTTACTGATGGACTTCCCTTACCCTCATTTCAGATTTCTTCTCAGTCTGCCCCCAAGTTAATTACCATCTGTCTACTTCCAGCTTCTAAAATGCCTTTGTGTCATCTCTTTTCTGAGTTTCTTTGCCTTGTGGTTTATGCTTTTAAATAAAATTATTTTACTGTAGTTTTGTGGAAAATCATAAAAAATATGAATTACATACATATGTGCATATATTATATATATATATTTATAATATATATAAATATATTTTATATATTTATATATATATAAATATACATACATATATATATTTGTGGTGTACTCTCTTCTTTAAAATTTACTTAGCATACATAATGACAAATTTCCATATAAATTTACATATTTGTTGAATGAATAAAATAAATATAAATATAATGGGTATACTCAAAAATAGTCTATATGTGTGTACATGTATAGCAGTAGCCTAAGAGGTATTTAAAGACTCAGGGATAAGTCACAGCCTGTAAGCGGGCCTATCAGCCTGTTCCATGGGGACTTAACCGCATCAATCTGTGTGCTTCATCAATTAAGCCAGAGTCAGAGAGAGAAGTACTTCTGAATACAGAAGGATCTTCCTTTTGCTAGACTACTGTGCCCATCTGATGGGCAAAAATCTAGTCTCAGGAATGTTCTATATTTTGATCTGGGCTCAGCATTTGGCTCCAATTTGTGGTTATACTTTAGCCTGGCAATTTTTTGTTGACCCCCTAGTTCAAAACATTTTTAAAGCACTAATTTCCATGTTGAATGAATAAAATAAACATAAACTTTTTTAAAAAAATATTATAAACAGAAGAGGAAGTGAAATACAGAAAAGTCAAAGAAAGGAAAAAGTAAAGATCAGTATAGAAATCAATTAAATAGAAATCAAAAAATAGTAGAAAAATACAGTGAAGCCCAAAGCTCAATAGTGAGTTGAGTAGATCAATAAAACTGATAAACCTCTAACCAGACTAAGCAGGAAAAAAGAAAAAAATATGCATTACTATTATCAGAAGTGAAGGAGGTGACTTCATGAAAGATGAAGCTCAGGGATAGGAAACTTTTTTTTTTCCCTTAAAGGACAGACAGTACCATTTTAGGCTTTGTGGGCCACATACAAACTCTGCTGCATTTGTAACAGTTCAATAACCCCATGTTTCTTGTTTCAATGACATGTAATATTGTCTCAGAAAGAGAGATGGGCCTAATGAGGGCTGCTGAAAGCTTTTGCATTTTAGTTTACTTTCTATAAAGCCCACCGAGTGAAAGCACCCCTGGAGCTTTGAAGGGACTGTGTGAAGATCAAAATCCAAGTCTCTCCTTCCTGAATCAGACATTATTACCCTGTGTACATATATAACTATAAGACTGGTGGGATTCTACATCATGTACAATCAGTAGAATGAGAAATTATGTTCCCTCTATGTATGATGTATCAAAATGCATTTAGTGTCATGTATAACTAATTAGAACACATCTTAAAAGTCTAAAAAAATAAAAAACCCAAGGCTAGATAAAACAATTAGTCATTTGCCTAAAAGAGTAGATAATTAAAACTATGAATTCTGTAATATTTAGAACTGATTAAACTTTTAAAAAGTAAGGAACTAAGGGAAGATGTCAAAAGTTAATAGAAGCCAGGTGTGGTGGCGCATGTCTCTAATTCCCACCGATTTGGGAGGCTGAGGCAGGAGGATCACAACCAGCCTCATTAACTTAGCAAGACTTGTCTCAGAAAATGAAAAAATTACAAAAGGGCTGGGGATGTGGCTCTGTGGTTAAGTGTTCAGAATTCAATCCCCCACTTATCTTTGAGAGTTTTCCCTTAGGATTCATATTCATTCTCTCTCTCTCTCTCTCTCTCTCTCTCTCTCTCTCTCTCTCTCTCTCTCTCTTTCTCTCTCTCTCTCTCTCTCTTTCTCTCTCTCTCACTTTCTCATCATCTGTTTCCTCTCAAATACTAGCTGAAAGCATCTATTTTCCTCTCTTACCCATACCCTTTCATTTGCAGCTCTATTTGTTCTTATTTAGAATCAGTTATCTTTGATTGTTTCCTTATTGGCAATTGTGTGAAGTGTTTGATGATGTTGGAGCTTAGGGGAGAGGAGGGAAAGCTGAGTCATCCTCAGAACCAGTGTCCTTTAAGCCTACTTCTGTGCTACTGCACTGGGGGTTTCTTAGGCTGTGCAGGGACTCGTGGGAGCATTTCATTTATACACACTAGGAATGTCCTAAAAATGCCACCCCAATGCACTACTCATGATAGAGTTTGAATTTAAGTAACTTTTCATTTGACTTGAATAGAAATGATTCCCACACAGCTTTGCAAATGCATGGGAATCTCCTATCATTTTTCTGACTCTGAACCTCTTCGTATGAAGCCAACATGATTATTTGTTTTATGTAGCAGAGAGACAGAGTAATTCAGAGAGCAAAGGAGAGAAACTGAAAGAAAGAGATACAACAGGTAACACTTAGGGCTTTATGATGGCCTTTCCTAACTGCTCTGTATAAGATACACTCCTTTACATAAAGGGAGGCATGAAGAAACAATGAATGGGTAGAAGTTTTGTCCTACAGAAAAGTATATCATATGCCTACCACCCACACTGCCATCTGACCATACTACACACTCACTCCCATTTGTTTCCAGGAAACTCTTCTGATTAAAAAAGGAATTGCAAAAGAACACATGCTCCTTGTGGAAAGTTTGTCCCGAGCCAAAAAAAAAAAAAAAAAAAGCATAGAAAGTCATGGGAAAAAAGACAGAGTACCACACTCAGAGCTAAGCACTGTAAAATTTTGTGCTATCAATGAAGGATTGATTTAGTAATTAATCAAATGTTTATTGAGTGCTTAACAACATATCTGACATTATTTTACCTATTGAAAATACTGTGATGGCATTTTGAAAATACTAAGATGAAAAAACAAGGTCCTTGCTCCTGTGAAAATATGTCCCCTTTGGTCAGTGAATCCCTCTTCTCTAGGCTCTAATATCTTCCTTCTCCTGTACCTCTGGGCTGCAACCTAGTGCAAAAGTCAGCTCTGTCGGAGGTGTTTCCTGACATTCTGTTGATACTGGTGCTGAGAATCAAGGGCAAGTTCCCTTTCCCCAGTGTTGAAGATTGAACACAAAGAAACACTGAGGCAATCATAGAAAGCAAGTTTTATTTAAAGGATAAAACAGAGATAGACTCATCCAAAGAGAAGGGGCCCCACAACTGGGTGTCCAAGGAAGTGAAGGTGTTGTGCCTCTTTTATACATTTTGGATTTCTTTTGTTTTAATGCTATTTCCTCCCCCCATCTGCTTATGTGACCCAAGAGGTGGAGGGAAGCCACCAAGTGGTAAAGGCAGGAAGGGAGTCAACCAGGAGCTACTCATCAACTCCTGGCTGGGAGGAATAATCCCCTAGAGACAGGTAACCTTGGCAACAGGGGAGAAGGGGGAAGTGTCCTGAAGGTATTAACATTTTAATTCCTTTCCTTTGGAACCAGACCCCATCTTCCCAATCCTACTAATCATTCATTACCTATACTGACTGTCCTTTTGACACCCCCCCATTATCTTCTGCCAATGGGTTTACTAGCATGTGTTGGCTGACTCTTTCCATATCTTTTTTTCCATGCAATTGTTAATTGATTAAACAATTAAAAAGTAAAAGATTGCCTCATGCTAAAAGTGATATTGCATTTTACAGTAGTTTTATTGGTTACAATATTCACAAAATATATTTTAACACAGTTTAGTAGCATATCATATTGCAAAGAGAAAATCATAAATTTGGTTTTTAGAGGGTCCCACTTTCAAACTATTCTGTCCTTGTATTTTTAGTAGTGCTTCCTTTGCAAAGTTACTTCTTTTTTTTAAAGAGAGGAGAGAGAGAGAGAGAGAGAGAGAGAGAGAGAGAGAGAGAGAGAGAATTTTTTTAAGAGAGAGTGAGAGAGGGAGGGAGGGAGGGAGAGAGAGAGAGAGAAAGAAAGAGAGAGAAAGAGAGAGAGAGAGAGAAAGAAATATATAGAGAGAATTTTAATATTTATTTTTTTTTTAGTTATCGGCGGACACAACATCTTTGTTTGTATGTGGTGCTGAGGATCTAACTCGGGCCGCATGCATGCCAGGCCAGCACGCTACTGCTTGAGCCACATCCCCAGCCCTGCAAAGTTACTTCTTTATAGAGGGTTTTTATAGAAGGTTTTTCCTACTTTATCATGCAATATATTACGCATTTTTCTTTAAAGTAGAAAAGGTCTACATATGTGGGTGGTATAAACATTTGTTCCTGTTGAACTCCTACTATATCTTTCACCACCTACCACTTCTTTTTAAGATTGAAAAACAATTTAAGGCAGAGTCCATGACTGAGAAATAGAGAGATTTTGAATTGGTTTGTGGTTGATTTTGCTTTAAGACAGCAAATCACTGGACTAGTGCTTAGGTGACTGAGATACACTTGACCAAGTCCCATTGGTACCAGCTACACTTTTAACCTGTTATTTATTTATTCACTTATTTATGTATTCATGTCATGACTTTTATTAAGTGCTAGTCACTGTGCTAGACACTGGAATTGTAAAGATCAGAAATTCACTCTCAGGTAGAGAGGAGATATCAGATAAGTAATTGCAATGCAGGGTGCTAAGTGCTCTGGCAGAGGCTGGTAGAACCAAAAAAGGGTCACCTGACCTAGGCCAAGTGGCTCAAAGAATTCTTTTTGGAAGAAGAGGTGTCTATTTAAACTGTTTCTTGACTTTTGAATTAAGAAGCAGAAGCAAGATGAGGTGGAAATCTAAGAAAAACAGCATGTGAAAATACAAAGGAGCATTTTAAAGCCTGGTGAAACAGAGAGACAATCAGTAATTGATTATGGCTGAGCAAATTCACAGGGAAGTACATGGTGAACAGCAAAACTGAGCAAGTATCTCGGAAAAGTTTTTTTTTTTCTGGTGTCCTTGAAAGTTTAGATTTTGTCATTAACTTTCCAATAGCTATTTAAAGTTTTTTTTCAAAAGCAAGGGCAAGAATAAATACATAGTAAGTATGGAGAGGGCAGAAAAGAAGTTTTTATACTAATCCAGGTGAGAGATATAGGCCTAGCAGAGATGGAGAAAGACAAGATATTGAAGAGATGCTAAGAAAGGAAAAGCAATAGAACTTTGCATCTGGCCGAGTGCTGGGGAATGAGTGTTAGGATGGCTCCCTGGTTTCTGCCCAGACAGTGGGTGGATGATGGTGGTACCTGCTGAGAAAAGTGACCCTGAGGGAGCTCTTCACTTACAGGATGAACAAACAAAGAACTAGGTATGAATATAAAACCCCAAAGAGCAAATCTAAAAGAAGAAAAACCAGGAACTATGAGGCCACATGTAATCTAGTTATGAATGATTTCGTTAGCATGGTAGAAACCAAAGAAAGATTAGGAAATGAACAGAAGGCAAGAAGAAAACACAGCCAGGGGGGATTGCTCTGCTGTTTAGCTCTAAAGAGGAGGGAGGAAGATGGTGCATTAGCTAGAGGAGGATCTAGAGTCAGGGAAAAGGGTGACAGAATTGAGGACAAATAGCAAGTAGGCAAGGTAAGGTTGAAATGAACGGGTAACTGAAGAAACCAAGTCACTGAAGAGAGTTCCAGAACAGAGACAAGCAGTTCTGTACTCAAGGGTGTGACTCTCCCAGGAAGCATTATGGAAATGTATGGTACAGTTCTCAGAGTGGTTTAGGGACATCAAGGCCCTGAGTGGGCAGCTGCCTGGGATGTTTTTTACCGAGTAGTGGGTGGCATAATGAGGAATGGCTCCATATCCCTATCATCTTTCAAGTGACCCACCAAGGAGTAGAGATGGGAAACACCTACATACAATTACCAGAGCCTAAAACCTAGCTGCTTCTCATATAAACAAAAGTAGTTTTTATACAGCTTTAATACAGACTCAATTTTCTAAAGGCACAACCAGTGTGTAAATCAAGGAGAGATTGTACAGTGTTTTGTGGGCATTTCAGAATTTCAGATGGCATTTTTCTCCTGCTGTTTGAGTTCTAATACTGAGCACCTGTACTAGCCTACATACTTATATCTATCACACAGCAAGTCTAGGTTAAGTGCCCCTATTTGTCTACCTATTATGTTGTAGTTGTACCTGAGAATTTACATATTGTAGTATAGGTTACTTTACTTAATTTTTCCACTTATTGTGTAATTATATCACTAAATTAAGAAATAATTATGTGTCTAGATACATATCTTAGTCTATTTTTTTGTTGCTTTAACAAAATACCATAAGGATATTTATAAGAAACAAAAGGACTAATTTCTAAAGAATAGAATAAACTTATTTCTTACAGTTATAGAAATCCAAAGTGGAGGCACTTAACATCTGCAGAGGGCTTCTTGCCATGTTGTCCCATACAGGAAGGCTAAGGAAGCACACACTGTATATGTGGGTGGGACGGGGGTGATGGTTGCTGAACTCATCCTTCATCAGGAATTCACTCCCACAGTCACTAACCCATTCCTAGGATAATGATATTAACAATCACAGCTTAAGGACCCCCACCCCTCAACTGGTGCACTGAATATTAAGTTTCAAGTTTCCAACACAGGAGCCTTGGGGGAAACATTCAAACCATCAAACCATAGCAGTAAGTTACATTCATGTCTCAACAGTAAAAGAAAAAAGGGTTACAAAATATTACTTAGACAAAGTCCTTGAATAGAAGCAAATAGCAGAAGACAGTAGACACTGCTATGGAGAATGTAGGAAGGACGGATGAGCTGCAAATCAGTTGAAGCAAAGGGACACCGTTGAGGGAGTTATCCCATCCCTCACTATTTGTCAACCAGAAAGTTACGATGTACTCAAGAGTAAAGGATTATGTGAACTTGAAGAAACCACGTAAGGGGGAGAGAGGAAGTCTGAAACAGTGACTCTGGTGGTTGGGCACTATCTACAGACCATGGGAAGGTTGCCAGACAGTGTTGAAAGCCCAGCTGAGGTCAGTGGCCATGGATTTGTCGAGGGCCTCATTCGGCACCATGCTCTGACCTTTGCAGGAACCCTTCCTTATGGGAGCAGAGAAGGAGGATTGTCGGATTAGTCCAGGGTTGGGGTTTCCAAAGTAGGACTCATAAAAGTATAAAAGGTCAAACAGACAAAGAATGGCTTAAGTAGTGGACCATGATTAGAATCAGGAATGACTGTGACATCATGAAGAGTCCCCTCCTTTCTAGGCTTAGTCAACCCAGGGACCCCAGAAGTGATATAATCTTCTTCTTCCTGCCCCAAGACTTAAACCATCTTTATTCCCTCCCTAGCTTCAAGAACTCTTAAAGATTTTACTGTTTAGCTATATGAATATTCTTACACGAGTTTTCAGGCATTGAGATTATCCCAGGACCCTTTCTTTCTTTCTTATTTACTTATGTAGTATTTTTGGCACCAGGGATTGAACCCAGGATGCCTAACCACTGAACCACATCCCCTAGATCTTTTTTATTTTTTATTTTTTTTTATTTTAAGACAGGTTCTTGTAGGTGGCTTAAGATCTTGCTAAGTCGCTGAGGCTGTCTTTGAACCTGTGATCCTCTTACTTCAACCTTCCAAGCCACTGTCCCAGGATTCTTTCTAAAGAAAATCTTAGCTAAAAATAAATGGTATAACTAATGGAAACCTGGTGGCTAACAAAGAAAAATAAAATCTCTGTAAATTTCCAGGTACTCTGAAGAGTCAGACTTTTTAGAATCAGATCTTAAATTTCTCATGTAAATTCCCACAGAAGTTTTCAATTTCAAATGTTGAAGCCTTGAAATGTTAACCTCCAGATGAAAAATTCAATTTCCATCTTGCTGACTTCTGCTCCTCAGTTGCAGAAGAAGCAAAGGAGTTCACAGGAAAACTTATAACCACATTCAGACTTGGGGACTTAAATATGGAGAGAAGTGGAAGAGAAGATTGTTGACTGACCAACCAGTGCAGAGGCTGCAAGCTGAATACACTAGGCAGTTCAGTGATACTGGGGACATCAAGGACAAGAGTAGGCTTGGATTGAGGTGGGATACTCATGTAGGAATTGGATGTGGATTTCAGAAAAATGTGAGAAATGATAGCAAATGTCTACTGCATCTCAATGAATAAAATGGAAAAGAGCTCTGCCTTGAAAGATCAGGAAGAGAAATAAATTAAAATGAACATGAATTAATATCAAGAATATATCAGAACATGGGAAAAGAGTAGGAAGAAGCAATTTTCAGAAGGAAAAGCCCAAATGGCTCACAAGTATTTGAACAGTCACACAAACACTATCACAAAACAGCAGATGAAAACAAGTCTCTTGAGAGAGGCAAAAATTAGAAAACTACTTGATGGAGAGCATTGGCAGAGATGTGGGGGAATAGGAACCCTCCAATGCTAATGGGGGTGTAGACTGGTACAGTCATTCTGGAGAGCAGCTTGGCAACACTTACTGGACTTTAACATGAGAATATTCTGATAAACTGTCACGGGCCAGCCACGGACTGTGTGTGTGAGCTATGAGCACTTGAGCATCTGGGAGGACTGGCCTGGTGTTCTGTGCTCTTTGGGTCGTGCGACACATGTGGGCACTTTCCTTGGATCCCACATAGCACCTGAGATGGGTGTGTCTTCCAAGATGTCAGTCAATCTGCTTACCACAAGACATCAGGAAGCTAGACTCAACTTCCTGAAACATTACCCCTGGCCTTATTTAGAAAGAACATTCCATCCAGCCTCCCTTTGGGTGCCCCCCATAAGAATAAAGAATCCAGGTGCAAGTTCTCTCTTTCCAATCGATCCCTAAGGTCGAGAGCTGTCCCAGATTTTGAAAGGAATTTCTGTGTGCTTGTGTGCTTTCTTTGCCATTTTCTCAGTTATTGATGTAGCCAGATTTTGTGACCCCAGCATAGGTCCCCAGCCCAGCTAGCTGGCGATAATAAATAATTTTGTTCTCTCATTCTATATCCAGAAGAAACTATTTTAAGGTAAATAAGTCATATCACTAAGGATACCATCAGAGTTATTTGTGGTAGTGAGAAGTTATAATAGACATATGTCTGTCACTAGATAAATGTCTAAGAAGAGTATAATAGTCTACTTAGAAGTAACAACTAGCTCATTGCATCAAGGACAGATTGTTTTTTCAAATAATGCTGACTGAAAAATCTAAGAAACTGAATAATACCATTTAGAACACATGTAGACATAAAAAATGCCCTACATATTTTGCAAGTCTAAAAAAGCGATAAAAGAAATACTGAAAATAGTAATGGATTAAATTGAACAGAGTGGATTTTTTTTCTCCTGTACAAATTCAGGTAGGCAATCCATGAAAATATGGTATTTCAAAATCATCAGGGACCCAGGCTGCGTTTATTATTTTCCTTTGACACCTATATAACTCATGGGTTTTATCATTACTGCCTAATATTCCACCACCATGATCAAAACCCAGCCAGTGGAAAAAAGAAAAAAAAACCCAAAGGTCACTTTTCACACTTTTCTGCCCTGTAAAGGTAGAATCTAGAAGTTTCACACATTAATTTTGCTTATATTCCCAAGTTGTCATGCCTGGTATTTAGCTATAAATTTGATTACTGTGTAAGGAGAGCAGGAGTAGTGCCCACCACTCCTTCCTCTATGGAGGAAGGAGTGAGAGTGGGATCAGGATAAATTACATGTATAAAAGATAAGGTGTCACTGTGTGAATTCATAATTCCAGCGTATCATAAACCGAGATTTATGATTAAAATAATTATCTGCACCTGAGGTTAGTTTAAAAAAGAAAAGGAGAAAGAAAAAGGAATAAGGAAGGAAGGAGAAGGATAAAACAGGAGGGAATGAAAGAGAGAGGAGAGAAAAAGGAAGGAAAGAAGGAAGGAAGGAAGGAAGGAAGGAAGGAAGGAAGGAAGGAAGGAAGGAAGGAAGGAAGGAAGGAAGGAAGGAGGGAGAAAACAGAGATTATGGCAAGGTGATATGAGAGTTCTCAGGAGAGCAGTAGGTGTTTGTGACTGTGAGAGGGTAATAATTTCATGTAGGTGAATTTCTTAACATTCCAGGACTCGAGGGCAGTCCTCTCAACAGTCTTAAGAAGCCACCAAAAAAGAAGCGGAGTTTACCTCTGATGCTGTAGGTCAACTTGGCTACTGGTTTCCCTCCAGGTCACCACATCAGCCACTGAGAAATTTCAATTTTTCAATTACACCGAGAGCAAATTACAGGGAAGATCAAAGGGAAGAGTTTTCCAAAGCTGAGCATTCTGCGGTGTCCATATTCTCATTTACACATGCCAGAAAAAACAGAGGGATGAGTAGTAGAGCAAACGCTGAGGCTGCCATGCTCTGGGGATAAAAAGAAGAAGGGAAGGAAGCAGGCACAAGAGTCTGAAGACTCTTCAGGAAAGCCCTGGCTTAGCTTGTGGTGTAGCCAGTCTCATTTGACTTGTGCAAAGAGCAAAGCACTAATAATGATCATGCTATGGTTAATTCTGAAGTGAGTCAAGTGAATATTGTTAATTTGTTGGTCAAGGTTTATGCATTACAGAATTGAGTATGTAGTCAGGTGCTGTCAATAGTCTTGGTAGAATAGAAAAAGAATAAGAAAATAGCTTCCCTTTCCTCATTGGTAAGTGAAGGGAACTATAGGTGTCTGGCAAAGGTATTTAGGATATGATAGGTAACGTGTTTGAAATGTCTTAATCCCTGGGCTACAAAGGTGTCCAACAGTATTAACATTATCCACGGAATATTATAATAGGTCTTTTCCCACATTACTTTTTAGTTCATCATGTGATTAATGCAGAATTTGCTATATTTCTAGCAAGTGTGTGTGTGTGTGTGTGTGTGTGTGTGTGTGTGTGTGTGTGCAAAGAAAGCTATTAAGAGACCTAACACTTCTGAGCACAGTTCATTTACATATAAAATTCTTATCTTTTACTTAATTCATGATTTTGTTTTGGATCTACAGGTCAGTCATGTTGCCCATTGCTCAACCATAGTTGATTCTGGGAAACATGACATGTTCCATGAAGAGTGTCGGGGTGAGGAGTGGGGACACGTGAAATCAGGCACCTTGATGAGGGAGCTTTCTTTTGACCCAATAATTGGGCCATACTCATATCAATGGTTGAGACTATAAAAAAAATTAAATGCCACAAAGAACCTTCAAATCTCTTGAAGGAATAAAAGTCAATGGAACAAAGTCTTAAACTTACAAATCTCAGCAGCTCAACAGAACAGTTCTGCTGTTTCCTGGGAACACACACAAAAGTAGAATTAGGGGCTACATGGCAGTTCATTCAGCATTGAGCTTTGAGTTAGGGAGAGCCACAGTGAGGCTTCACCTACATCAAGGACCAAATTAATCACCATGGTGCTCGGATTTGCAACACACTAATAGAGAAGCCAGCAATTTTCAATGAATAACTTTCAGCATATACTTACATCCTAAACTGAAAGAAAGCTAATAATAGCAAGGAGACTTCTCTACTAGCTGGGAACTTTATGGGATAATTACATTCCCTGAGGATTAAAAGTATCATCTCTGTTTCTTGCTGTGTAAGACCAAGCAACTGATTGTCTTTCAATTATCACCCATAGCTGCTTCCCTGGCTCAAAGATTTAACAGTGGAGAAGGGCAAATATATTGCATCTAAATCCATGCAGATGTTTTAATCTGACTCTTTATCACATACCTTGAATTTCTTGAGGATAAGAGCGTAGTCACAGAAATCAGGGAATCCATTCACAGATTTGAACTGTGTCTTATTCCAGCTCAAGATTTGGAGAAATTTTATATTCTAAGTATATGTGTATGTATATATGCTCAGATAAAAATATACACAGTTACCTAGAAGATGATATATATGTATATCAAGTCATTTTCTCATCACAAGAAGAAATTTCATAGATTAATGAAATAAAAAGTTGTCTAGCTCACTTCCAGGAAAAAGTTTGTCCTTAGATGAATTTGTATTTGCCTATAATGAAAACTGAAGTAGATTATTGTGTGTGTGTGTGTGTGTGTGTATGTTTGTGTGAGTGTGTTGTCTTCTAATCATTCATGTTTCCTTTATGCAGAAGCTTGGAAGCATCTGCCTCTCTGTCTCCTTTATATAATCTCTTTTGTGTTCTTTAACTTTTAATTGTCCTCTTTAATAGCGTGTAGTTTTGTGATGTACCTGGAATGTTTCTCAACTGAACAAACGCTCTCTTCTGTGGATGAAACATGGCAAGTGCTATTACCGGTCCCTTTCCAGAATTCTGCCACAGTCCTTAGAACCTCTCTTCTCCTCCTTATGTTAAGTTAGTTCTATTTTCTCTCTTTTACCTTTGCCATCCCACCCTGACTCCAGCAGAGTTGTCATCAAACCTGGATTCACAGTCTCCATCCTGCCACCCTCTCCAGCCAATTTTCTCCTCCATTTCATTCCCAAAATGATGTGAAATTAACTATCTTTAAAGGTAACTCAAGAACTTTCCAGTCATTCACCGCTGTGGCTAAAAACTAAAGTTATCTACCTCATCAACTGCTAATGAGAAGTGGGTGAATCAAACCTGAGAGTGGTGTGACAAATTTCCCAGGTCTTACTAGGTTTTTCCTTCTGGAATGATTAGGACTTTTTCTATTTAAGTCAAATAGAGATTACGAGTCTTTCCTCCCAAGAATTATTTTCTTGGCCCCCTAGTCTAGGTGACAGGGCAAAGACTGAAAGAGTTGGCACATTTATTTTTGAACAAGGTGACCAACAATGGCACTTAAGGTTTGTTGAATATGAAAGAAGGTTACAACTCCCCTGAGAACCAGTGGAGGAGAAGCAGCCTCAGCTAAAAAGCAATAAAAACATTTTTGTGTGGCTCATGCCCTACTTGGTACTCCTAATAGTGAGTTTGGATGGGATTGCTTCTAGTTTATCTCTGAACTCTTCAGTAGCTCACAGTGACAATTATCAAGCCATCATTAGTAAGTATATTTGTTTTCTAGAGCTGCCATAACAAAGTACCACACACTCGGGTGGCTTCATACAGCAAGCATTTATTCTCTCAGAGTTTTGTAATCCAGAAAATTGAGGTTGAGGTGTGCTCTCCCTGAGGTTCTAGATCATAACCCTTCTTTGCCTCTTTCTAGCTTTCTATTGGGTCACTCCAGAGCCTTCTTTGGTTTGTAGTTGCATCACTCCAATCTCTGGTTACACCTGATACATGGTCATCTTCTCCCTTTGGGTGTCTATCTCTTCCTACAGCATTTTCTTCTCTTCTAAGGATACCAGGAACATCAAATCAATGGCCCATCTTACTCTAGCATTGATCTCATCTTACCTGATTACATGTCCACAAACTTATTTCCAAATATAATACCACAGTGTAAGATGCTAGGGGTTAGGGCATCAACATGTCTCTTTGAGGCAACGTGATTTAACCTATAACGTTTGGGATCAAGTTAGCTTAATGTCTCACAGATCCCTTCAGATCCTGAGAGCCTTTAGTCCTGAAGGTGGGAGTGCATTGCTGCGGTAGGATCAGGGGAGTTTGTAGAGAGTGTGTGTCCATCCCCGCTGCTGTTCAGAAGGCTCTTTGTCTGAACCCCTTGTCATGTTTGTCTGGCACACACAACAGCCACTGTCCTGACAAATGTTCCATCTGCGTTTGTAGAGTGAGCAATCAGAGCTACATTTGTGCTGCAAAAAATACTTGCAGATCTGCCAGGAACATGAATGACAGGCATTTTCCACAAAAGTTTCTCTTTCTCTGACAAGCTAGGAACTATTTTCTAAAAGCACTACAGAGGCAGTGAATTCCCTAGCTAGAAATCTCTTTAGAGAGCCAGATTTGCAATGAAGTGCCAACTTTCTCTACCCAAATTTCCTCTGTTCGCACCTTTTAGTACAGAAGAGGAGCATGGAGCCTATGGCCCAAGATTGGCTTCAGTGAAGAAGTTGGCAATGTACTTCCGCCTGGGGACCAGACCACAAGGGCATCACTAGGACATTGGCAGGGGTGAGGGGCGGCTCTTGGCTTCATAGAGGCCTGGAGGTTGGGCAGGGCCAGAGTGTTGGCAGCTGAGAACAGTTGGACTTCCGCCCAGTTCCCAGCTGCTGCTACTCCACTCCCTGGTGGCAGCTGCCTTGGTACTCCTTTGACACAGCAAGGGCACTCAGAAAAAGCCAAAAGGGAGATCTGGGGTAGCCTGGGGTAGAACCATGGAAGGCAAAGCGTGTCAGAGGTGCCTCACTGAGCACTGCCTCCTAGAACATTCAGCCCATTTCCTGCTGCAGCCAATCTTAGCAAACCTTGCTCTTACTTGGCTGGCCCTCAGTTTAGACTAAGATGTAGACACCATCAAAGTAAATGCATCTTGACAAAAGACAACATTATAACAAATTTAGTTTTGGATCCAATTGGCTTTTATTTGTGATTTATGAATCAGGCAATGTCTCATTTTATGAAAAGAAATGGGTGTTCTGCTGAGTTGAGCAGAGCAGGTTGACTTCACAGACAGAAAAGGATTCTGGAAAGTAGAGAGAGAGAGAGAAAAAACAAAAAGCAGACTGGTTGTTTCTAAATTACTTTGCTTATAGTGTTAAAATGGAGTACCTCCTTATACTGCTTAGGAAGATTGAACCCCTTTTGACTGGTTATAAATTTTATTTAATAAATCTTTAGCATCTTTGTCAATACAGAAGAGAAAAGCCTTGAAAAATAGTCTCTCCTACAATGTTATATATATGTATGTGTATATATATATATATATATATATATGACATTGATGAACTTTTATTTTATTCATTTATTTATATGCAGTGCTGAGAATGGAACTCAGTGCTTCACACATGCTAGGCAAGCGCTCTACCACTGAGCCACAGCCACAGCCCTTCCCTACAATCTTAAATAAGGTGGCACAATGGGTGACAGAAAAGTTTTTGTCAAAAACCTGCAAAAGATCTAAAAGTTGCACTTTTTAGGGGGGAGAGCTCATATCTATCTTTATTTTATATTTGTTCTTTGTAATATATTACATATAATATATTAGTGCTATGGCTTTAATTTTGAAGTAGTATGGTTAATAAAGAAACTAAGAGGAAAAGGAAATACAGTATTTTGCATTTCCCAAGTTATTTAACATTTGAGAGTCTTCTTTCTTTTCTGAAGATTCAAGTTTCTATCTGATATTATTTTACTTTAATCCCAAATCTTCTGTTCAGTTTTGTTTGTTTATTTTGGTAGTGCAGATCTGTTTATGACTAAATTTCTTAGATTTTTTAAAATCTGGAAATGTCTCTTTTCTTGTTATTATTCTTTGTGAACATTTTAGAGGTGCCTAATAATTATTGCAGAGTAATGAGTTTTATTGTGGTATATTCATACATGCATATGACACAGTTGGTTCCACTTCAATTCCTAGTACCTCCCCTTGCCCACTCCTCCCTCCATGACCCCCTTCTCCAGCCCACAGTTGTCCCTGCTATTTTCACAAAATCCCCTTTTTTTCTTTATTCTCTCTAGTTTCCACATAAGAGAAAATATATGACCTTGAATTTTCTGAGTCTGACTTATTTCTCTTCATACGATGGTGTCCTGTTCCATTCATTTTTTCTGCAAATGACATTGTTTAATTCTTATTTATGGCTGAGTAAAACTCCATTGTGTGTATATACCATATATTCTTTATTCATCTGTTGGTAGACACCTAGGCTGAATCCATAGTTTGGCTATTGTGAATTGAGCTGCTATGAACTTGAATATGCATATATCTACACAGCATGTGCTAACCTTAATTTTCCTGAATAAATACTGAGAGTCTATAGCTAGATCATATGGTGGTTCCATTCCTAGTCTTTTGAGAAAACTGTTTGTACTGATTTCCATAGTGAGTGTAATAATTCACATCCCCCCAACATTGTATCAGAGTTCCTTGTTCCCTTTACATCCTCTCCAGCATTTCTTGTTATTTGTATTTTGATGCTTTGTCATTCTAATGGAGCTAAATGAAATCTCAGTGCAGTTTTGATATTGCATTTCCTAGACGAATAGAGACATTGAACTTTTTTTGCATGTAATTGGTCATTTATACTTCTTTTGAGAAATATCTGTTTAGTTCATTTGTACACTTATTGATTGTGTTTTCTTTTAACATTGAGTTGATTTCTTTATATAAATAGCATGCAAAGATTTTCTCCCATTTGTAGGCTCTCTCTTTGTATTTTTGTTTCCTTTACTGTGCAGAAGCTTTTGAGTTTAATGCCATTGGTTTATTGATTCTTGAGCTAGGGGGCCCATGGAGGAAGTTATGGCCTACCCAGTGATCTTAAAGAATTGTCTCCTGGTTGAATCCTCAGGATCTCTCCTATCACCCCAAATTCTAGCTTTGTAATATTGTGTGTTTTAGGTTTACTCTTTCATATCTAAAGAGAGCTTCTAGACTCATTCAGGATGCTGTTTCTGGATCCTTCATCTTTTTTTTTTTCATGAGAAAAAAGGCAGCAGAGCCATGTGAAAAGGAGTCCTTACAGTGGGCTGATGGGAGAATAACTAACCACCAAATTGGTGATGATTATGGTTTCTGTTCAATCCCCCCACTAAAAAAAAAAACCCTGAAATTTATTTATCCCTCAATACACTAAAAAGTGAACCTTTAGTACTATAATTCATGGAGGAGGAGGCTGTAGCCAGAGATGGGGTTGGCAGGATGAAGAAGAGCGAATAAGAGGAGATTGTGGCAGAGAAGAGATTTACCATCTCCTTCCAAGGCAGCCACGGTGCCTATTGATGGCTCCTCGCTCCTGCCAACCCTCAACTGGAGTCCTCATTGAGGGCTCCACCTCCAATCCCTCCCACACCAGGACACAGAGTGACTCAAAGATCCCACCTTTAGGCTGGTTTTTATAGCTTTGGAGATCCAATCTAATGTTAGCTGTAACTCTAGGCACGATGCTTGTAGGCTAAGCTGTAAACACAGATCATCACATCCCCAGAATATCTCATTTTAATTGTATTTAATTTCATCTGCAGGCAACAGAACTGAATCACAGAGAAGTCATGCTTTTAGCACCTTATTCAAATCCCAAAAAGGCAAATTCCCTGAAGTGAATTTGTTCTTCCATAAGGCAAATTTACCTCAGAGTTCAAGTGCTTCATTCCTACACCTCCTGTACTAAGAGTGTAAATTCTCAAACTATTTAAGAGACTGTGGATCTATGGTTTTAAGCTACTGCTTTGAGACAATGGGGACGTGAGGGAGATGGGGGAGTGAGTGGGTAGGGTGATAAAATGGAACACTGTTTTCATGAGCACAAAGTGCCACCAACCCCAGAACTCACCTCAACATGTGGAAGGTTCTAAACTGAAAGAGCTTACACACTACAGAGGTTTTCTCTGAAACACTCTGATGAGTTCATGCTTGGCTGGTATTAGCACTAAGAAAACCTTTCCCTGAAATGTGGCGCTTTGACATGCTCAGCTGGAGAACTGATCTCAGAAGTCATCTCTGTCTGACCTTCCTCTGCCCCTGTCTGTCCATTCTCTTTGATCTTCTTTCCTGAAGTGCAGGGAGAAGCTTCTCTGCAGTTCCCTTCTTTACCCACAAATCACTTCTGCTAGAGGAACACAATTGCCTTCAGATCTTCTTACAAGAAAGATTAAACTCACACCACAGAAGAAGAGAGTAAAACTGGAACCCAGAGGAACTTGATCCCAGGGCATTGTGCATTCTCCATGCTCATTCACGTTCTCTTGAAATCATTTACTACTCCTCTAAAATTTTCCAGTTCCCTCCACTTCTTCCCCTGCTACAAAGAAGGTACTTAGCCTTCAACCAGCTAGACTTTTCTTTGAGATTCACATTCTGCATAACTCCTGAGTACATGTTGTGTGCATTAATAAATTTGTTATTCTCTTCTCTTGATAACCAGTCTTTTGTTACAGAGGTGCTGGCCATGAGCCCTTATGAAGAGTAGGAAAGGGATCACCCCTTTTCTGCTCCTACACTAGCAAGATCAGGTGCTTAGCCCTCTTAGGAGAGTGTATGGTTGGGGAAAACAGTCACATGCTAACTCAAAGCATGTGGTTCTGCTGCTGGTTCTTTTGTTGGTAGCAATTATTTTCGTTTTGTGCAATTTTTCTATCAACTTAATTCGTTGTAGTTGGTGATACTTACTCTTCGTGCCTTAGTTTCAAGATATCTAAGGAAAGTTTTATTCTAACTTGTGGATTGACACTACTACCCACAACCTCTAACCTGTTCAGTATTTAAGAAAGGCTTCCTAGAAGGTGCTAATACTGAGGTGAGCTAGCCAGAGACTGGCTAAGACCTTTACATCCAAATGCTCTGGTAGCAAGAAAAGGCTGCTGGACAAGAAGTATCTAGAGTGCAGAGCAGATATGGCCACTGATCTTTCCAGGTTCTGAGACCATAGTCAAGCTGTCCTGTGTTTTCCTTCAGGCACACACCCAGAGCTACTCTTACTTGGATGCTGGACTTCCAGGTGGATATTCAATGTCCACTCACGTTATCATTTTGCTCAGAGTACAATGGCTGGATCACCATCACCAAGGCTGGCTAGTGTAGAGCTAACACTCACTGCTTATGCCATCAGACCCATAATGACAAGACCAGTGCCTTAGAAGGGACACAGTAAAAGGGTATGATTGGAAACATTTGGAGCCCTTTTCTTATACTGAATTTATTTATCAACAATGCTACTACTGAAATGGTACCTTGTTATAAACACATAAATACTATTTTTAAAGAAGATTTATGAAAACACAGACAACATTACTTAGATTTTAACTCACTAAATCGTATTACCTTAGCCCAATTTAATTGATCTATTTTAGATAGATTCGAATAAAAGAAACAGAAACATGACCTTCCCATGATTGACTCAAAAAGTAAGGGTGCAATATCCACAGAAGTAGCAAGTTCAAACTCTCCATAAATTATATTCCCAGTGTTGATTTTGCCAGGATTATGGATAAAAATTCAATTTGGATGGTCCCACTTTACAAAGAAAAATATCTCTTTTATATGGCTAGATTATGGCCGAACATCAAGTCACCTCATGGTCAGGAGGAGATGTGAAGAGCCAAGTGTGGGAGGTTCAACCAACAGGACCTCAGCATAGGGAAGGGACTTGTGTGTGTGTATGTGTGTGTGTGCATGTGTGAGTGCCTGTGTGTGTGTGTGTCGGGGGGTCATCTCTAATAGGAATAACATGTTTGGGACAAGGGACTTGGGCACATAATTGTGTGTTTATGCCTTATACAGGCATTGTGGTTTCAAGTCTACCTCTAACTATTACCTAATGAGCCAGTTGTGTGAACCACACATTTCCTTTTATAGGCCTGACACACCATATGCCATTTGTTTGATATTAAATATTTTAAACTAGAATAACTTTGGAAAAATCTTGCTTGATGTCTGACTCAGAAAAAAAGAATGGAAAAACTAAAAACACAACTTCAGCTGAAATAAATGTGAATACCCAATTATTCTCAATTGTCACAGATTGAATCCAGGGGTGCTCTACCACTGAGCTACATCCCCACTCTTCTGAATTTGAAGCTTGCTAAGTTGCCCAGGCTGATCTTGCACTTGGATCTTCTTGCCTCAGTCGCTGGGATTGTGAGTGTGCACCACTATACAGTGATCCCTGGCACAAATGTTCTCTCTTTTTAAATTTTTTTAATTTTAAATGTATTTATTTATTCTAATTTGTTATACATTGCAGAAGAATATATTCCAATTTATTGTACACTATAGAGCACAATTTTTCATGTCTCTGGATGTTCAAACATCTCAATTGCCAACAGATCTCAATTGTTCATTGAACTGAGTAATATCGGTGACTGAGATTGTTGTTCAAATGGCATGAGTTTACAACATAAAGATAAAAATGCTTAATTCAGTGTTCCAGGAAAACGAAAGTGCTCACCGGTCTTTGAAGAAGAAGAAGACATTAACAATTAAGTTCCAGAAAATTCTCTGACTTTGAACACTTGTCCGCGGTACTTATCCTGGGTTCTGCCTAGGAAAATGCATCATGACCTTCCTTCTTTCCATGTCTGGCTGGTACCCTGGGCCCCTGCCCACACCCACAGCAAGCCCAGATCATCACAGGCCAGCCTCTGACCTGTCTGACACGGAAGGTTTCCACTCTGATGCTGAGAGGCCAAGATGGTTTACCACCGTTATCCTTGGTGCTTCCTGGATCGAAACTTCAGTCTCTCTTTTGACTTCATTAATAATGAAGAGGGAAAAAGAGGCTATTCTGCTGTGAAGTTTGCTGATACTAACAAGTTTTATTTTTGCACTTCAGGATTTCTTGTTTCTCTGTCATTTAGGAAAGCCATTAGATAACACCGGAGGATGCCGATGTAAACATCCTTCTTGTCTCTTGATACTAGATAGGAGCACTTTGAAGTATTCTCCAAAGCATCTGCTTAGGGCGAGGAGCCAAGTTTCCACTCATCCACCCAGAACTGCATGATGAGTCACAGTTCCAGAAGAGGAGGGTGGGCAGTGTGCCTGGAGGTGAGGAGGGGTGCCAGCAGCCAGGCATCAGGCTCCCATTTGGGCTCCAGCTGAGTTTCCCAGGTCAAGAATCTATAGCAAAAAAGCCAAAAATCCCATCTTGAAACAACTTGCAGACTGCCCTCACCAAGCCTGTGAAGCTCAGTTTAGATTTTGGAATTCAAATTCTTGCAGTTTATGGACGAAATATCCCTTAAAATTAGCAGACTGGAAAGTCAATGAAAACCAGGTGACAGAAGGATCTGACATTTGAAAAATGCTTTGATAAGATTGGTTGAAATATCCCAGGGATCAAAATAGGCTATTTTTAACACTCAGTGCCTTGTCAGCATACACAGGATGCTCACCTTTGTCTGGGGAATTTTAACATTTGCTTTCTGAACAAGGACAGAGTGTCCTAAGATACATGACTGATGTCTATTTCAGTGCTATCATCCAGGTTTTGTCACACCGGCCCACATTTACTGTGGCTAGAACCACAGATCTTTCCTTCCTTCCTTCCTTCCTTTTTTCCTTCATTCCTTCATTCCTTCCTTTTGTTTTTCTTTTCAGTACTGGGGATTGAACTCAGGGGTGTTCTACCACTGAGCTACATCCCCACTCCTTTTTACTTCAAGTCTGGTTAAGTTACCCAGGCTAATCTTGCACTTGGATTCTCCTGCCTCAGCCTCCCCAGTCACTGGGATTATGGGTGTGCACTACTGTACAGCGGTCCCCAGCACAAATGGTTTCTTTTTTTTAACTTTTTATCTTAAATTTATTTATTTATTCTAACTTGTTATACATGACAGAAGAATGCATTTCAATTAATAGTACACATATAGAGCACAATTTCTCATTTGTCTGGTTGTACACAAAGTAGAGTCACACCATTCATGTTTTCATACATGTACCAAGGGTAATGATGTCCATCTCATTCCACCATCTTTCCTACTCCCATGCACCCTTCATTCCCCTCCCTCCTCTTTGCTCTATCTAAAGTTCCTCCATTCCTCCCACACTCCCCCCACCCCTATTATGGATCAGCATCTACATATCAGAGAAAGCATTCTGCCTTTGGTTTTGGGGGATTGGCTTACTTCACTTAGCATTATATTCTCCAACTCCAACCATTTACCTGCAAATGGCATAATTTTATTCTCTTTCAATGCTGAGTAATATTCCATTGTGTATATATATCCACAGTTTCTTTATCCATTCATCTAATGAAGGGCATCTGGGTTGGTTCCATAGTTTAGCTATTGTGAATTGTGCTGCTATAAACATTGATAAGGCTGAGTCCCTGTAGTGTGCTGTTTTTAAGTCCTTTGGGTATAAACCAAGGAGTAGTATAGCTGGGTCAAATGGTGGTTTCATTCCAAGTTTTCCAAGGAATTTCCATATTGCTTTCCATATTGGTTGCATCGATTTGCAGTCCCACTAGCAATGTATGAGTGTGCCTTTTTCCCCACATCCTTGCCAAAACTTATTGTTGTTTGTATACCTAATAGCTGTCATTCTGATTGGAGTGAGATGAAATCTTAGAGTAGTTTTGATTTGCATTTCTCTGATTGCTAAAGATGTTGAACATTTTTTTCATATATCTGTTGATTGATTGATTGTATATTACCTTCTGAGAAGTGTCTGTTCAGTTATTTTGCCCATTTGATAATTGGGGTTATTTGTTTTTTTGGTGTTAAGTTTTTTGAGTTTTTTATACATCTTAGAGATGAGTATTCTATCTGGTGTGCATGTGGTAAAAATTTGCTCCCATTCTGTAGGCTCTCCCTTCACTTCACTGATTGTTTCTTTTTCTGAGAAGAATCCATCCCATTTATTGATTCTTGATTTTATTCCTTGAATCCATTCCTAGATTTTATTCCTTTTCAGCTTGAATCCATCCCATTTATTGATTCTTAATTTTATTCCTTGAGTTATAGGAGTTTTGTTAAGGAAGTTGTGGCCTAATCCAACATAATGGAGATTTGGGTTTACTTTTTTTTCTATTAGGTGCAGGGTCGCTGTCTAATTCCTAGGTCCTTGATCCACTTTGAGTTGAGTTTTGTACATGGTTAGAGTTAGGGGCTTAGTTTCATTTTGCTGCATATGGATTTCCAGTTTTCCCAATACCATTTGTTGGAGAAGCTATCTTGTGCTTTTGTCTAGTATGAGATAACTGTATTTATGTGGGTTTGTCTCTTGTCCTCTATCCTGTACCATTGGTCTACAAAAAAAAATATTTTTGGTGCCAATACCATGCCATGTTTGTTACTATTTCTCTGTAGTATTGTTTAAGGTCTAATATAGTAGTGACAGCTGCTTCAATCTTCTTGCTAAGGATTGCTTTGCTTTGGCTATTCTGGGTCTCTTATTTTTTCCAGATGAATTTTATGATTGCTTTTCTATTTCTAGGAGGAATATCATTGGAATTTTTATAGGAAAATATTAAATCTGTATAGTATTTTGAGTAGTTTGGTCATTTTGACAATATTAATTCTTATCCAAGAACAAGAAAGATCTTTTCATTTTCTAAGGTCTTCCATAATTTCTTTCTTTAGCACTATGTAGTTTTTATTGTAGAGGTCTTTTACCTCTTTCCTCTTTTGTTAAGTTGATTCCCAAGTTACTTATATATAACTATAAGCTATTATAAATAGGGTAATTTTCCTAGTTTCTCTTTCAGAGGATTTGTCACTGATGTACAGAAATGCTTTTGATTTATGGGTGCTGACTTTTATATCCTGATACTTTGCTGAATTCTTTTATTAGTTCTAGAAGTTTTCTGGTAGAAAACTTTTTGGATCCTTTGGGTACAACTTCTAGATAAAAGCATGCGAGAGCAGAAATTACTCTTTCAACATGGTTTTTAGTTTATCTTCGGACCATGGAAGGTACTTCTCTATTGTCACACTGCTGAAAGAATCTGAACACATCAGAGCACAAGGCTTCTTCTCAATCCAGACATCTACATATTTCACATTCAACTATCCAGCCCCCTGCAGGGAACACCTGTGTGAAGTCACCTCTCAGCAAGAATCCGATTGGAATGGAAAGGAGTATTGAGATTAGTTAATTCATTGTATAGGGTTGTCCTTTGTTGTAGTGAGGATTATTTTGCACCTCTGCATCCCTATACCAAATACATTTCTAGAAGCCTCTTGAAAAGGAGAAATGCCATCAAGAAACTCCATTTGTTGCCAGGTACCATGGTACACACTTGTAATCCCAGTGACACAGGAGGCTGAGGCAGGAGAAAGGCAAATTCAAGGCCAGCTTGGGCAATTTAGTGAAACCCTGTTTCAAAATAGAACGAATTTTTACAATGTGCAGGGGATATATATTGGTGGTAGTACATGCCTTCGTTCCCCAGCACAACATCAACAATAACAAATGAAACTCCATATAAAAGACAAGTCAGAGAGTAATAAAAATGCCAGACTCTGGCCTAGGTGTCTGTGAAAAATTTAAGAATTAGGACACCACATGGCCAATTGGTATGAGGCATCTTCTAAGTGGGGGGGCATTATTAGAAACCCAGTAATTTTGCACCTACAGTTTCCCATAATTCCCTTATTCGTGGCCTTAGAGAAAGAAAAGACTCAAGCAGGTAAATTAAGAAAACTCACAGTTCACAGATTGTGTCTGTCTTTTGTTTCTAATGCTTTTCGTGTCTGGGCCTCCACAGAGGTCTCATAATACCTTGCTGTGCTGTCAGCTCTTAAATTTCATGAGATTTCCCTCTGCCCCTGACTTTAAATCTTTCTACCCCCAACTTTTTTGTTGTTGTTGTTAATTTGTTTGTGTTGACCTTAAGCTTTTTCAAGTTGTTTCAGTTATTTTCAATCAGAAAGATACAACTCAGAGCCTATACTTGAGAGGATAATTAACAATGCATGATGCTAACCAAAGAAGTTATAAACACAGCAAAGTCACTAAAAAAAGTCTTAGTATGGTGATCAGGTTTTTCTAGAAATCTTGGCTCATACCCATTGCCCTCTTTCATATCCAACATCTCAGTTTGTCAATAATTATATTGTCACTCTAGCCAGAGGATTCAAGTTGGAAAATGAAAATTTCATAAAGTTAGTTGAGCTTACCAAGAAAAGATAGAAAGAAGGAGGAAATGCTTTGCCCAAAATGTCTCCTTTAGCTGCTGCCCTCAATAGATGTACTTGAGCATGGTTCAAAATAAAATGTAGTCTGTTGCTGCTTTCCTTGCCCCCAACAACCAGGTTGTTGATGAATAAAACAGGAAGGGACTAATATTACCCTATTATGTTTTTCTTCAGTGGAAAGCTCAGATATTATAACCCATCATTATTGAGCCATAGAGCAACTAATTCTGACTTGGAAGAATGGCAAATGTTGAGGTATTATAGTCTATTAAAAAGGAATGCTGTGTAATCAGAGCACTTAAATGACCTCATTTAATTGGATTCCTTTCTTGAAGTAAGAAGAACAAAGCAGCAAAACGATCTCCCCCCCTCAATAACAGCAAGGATGATTTTCAAGGTTGAAGGACATGCAATGGATGGCCTATTTGAGAGTCCAGGACTACATGGAAATGGCATTTAGTAAAAACACTTTACCTCTGTTATCTGCCAATCAGGTTGTAAATGAATAAATCCCTTTATTTGTATTCTCTAGGTTTCAAGGCTTAGAAAGCTGTTCTTCCACAGCCTTATTAAATTGAAATATGACTTCTTCTTTGTCAACTCTACATGGGGTCTCTGGCATTTCCAAAGAGACTGTGAACAAATTGAGACCAGACAAATCAATCACAGGTTCCCCTGTGTAAGACACAATCTGGATGACTGAAAACAACTTTGCTCAGCTCACTTCCAAGAAGAAACCTGGTGAGGCAGATGTGAGACCTGTAACTCTTCTCAAGTGTGCTATTCAAATAAATTGGTTCATCTTTTCAGGAAAGAAGAAGAAATAAATAGTTGGAGAGACCAAGCATGGGAAATATAATGTAATAGATATTATTCCAGTGGGAAAGAGGAATTAGGAGAGGAAAAGTCTCCTTTCCCCGCTTTTCTTAACCCAGTGTGGCTCTCTATCAGCGTAGGAGATCAGGAGCATGTCAAAAAAATCGAACCCACACCTTGACAGGGCTGGTCCTGGGCTACCAACACTGTGACCTTGAGGAGTTCTGGAGCCAATCTTGAGAAGTTCTGGAGCCACTCGCTCTTAGGCAATTTGGAATTTGTCTTTCAGATGGACCTAAAATGAGTCAGTACATTAATAAATCAAATCCAAGCCCACACTATACTGGCATTAAAACTCACCTTCTCCCTCTTCCCCAATCTGTATGTCTGATTGCTTTATCCATCTTAGACTCAGAGGGACAGGCAGGACAATAAGTGAAAACATTGTTATAAAGTACATGAAACAACTTCAACACTAAAGTGCTGACCCTGCAGACATACCTGTATTTTGAATATAAATCTCATCAGAATGTCATGCCCTTGAGGAGAAGTGAAAGTCCAAAAATTACAGGCAATATATAATATAAAGAGTTCTGAAAATCCAAACTCAAACCTCCTTTTTAATGAGTTAAAAATTCTGTGTCCAAAAATCTTAAGTCCAAAAAACCATGCTAACAAGTTTCTTGTTCTGCTCAATTTTAGTTAGAAGCCCAGTGATTTCTGAGTGATACAGCAGAGATAAAAAAGAAATCCTATTTTGGTTTTGGCCTTGTTAGATGCCTGACAGTTATATTAGTTATCTGGAGTTCATGACCTGGGATCTTAAATTTAATGGAGAGAACTTTTTTTTCACTCTACATTGCTTTGTGTTAGAGATAAAACCCATCTATATAGAATTTCTTCTCTTAGAAAGTCTTTTGAGGTATTGCCGTTTTCCTTGAGAGATTAGAAGTTTTCAACGGAGACAGACTTATTCACTATTTTGGGATTTCCTTTCTTTCCCATGTAGCAAGTGAGCCAGTGGTTCCTGCTCTTTCTGATTCTCCCTCTTCTGCCTTGTGCTGAGAAAAGATGGGAATGTGTCTCTCATTTCTTAACCTTCTTGTATATTTCTTTTACAGCAGATATATTCCATTCTATGGAATGGGATACATTATCAAATTCCCATGGCATCTTGCAATGAAATTGCTCAGGTCTGAATACCTGCCTCCTGAAAAGTTTCTCCTCTTCCTCCAGTTTGTTGTATTTGGAGAGCCTTATTCAACAGATTCCTAAACCAAACTACTATTGATGCTTCTGAAACATCAATAGTCCTTGGAGCGTAGAGATCAGCAAGCTGGTGGGTACATCTCCAGAGAGTCTCTTCTTTGGGAGATTCCAGATTTTGAGTAGCATTTCTCATCTGTTTGTTGAAGTCCTGGCCTATGCCTCTAGTGTTTTATCTTTTTTCACAGCTGACGTTCCCCTTTATTTGGGGGGAAATTTCTAATTGATCTCTAACAGCCTGCTATGTTTCCCATTTCTTTCTTCATACCACTTGCTGGGTTAAGTGCCTACTTTCCTATTATATTTTTTCTTCTGGTTCATACATTTGTCATACTCTTTTGTATTTTATATTTTTGGAGATTCATAATAAAAAATATGCAGTCAACAAGTTCTGAATCTTAAAACACATACATTGTGTCTAAACAGATCTCACCTTCTTCTCCTAGAGAGATTTTCCCATTAGTCCAGCACACAGCTCAGGCCTGGGCTAAAGCTCATTTGTCCTTCTTGGCTCTCCTTCCATTTATTCAGTGATTCCTTTTATAATCTTAAATCTACTAACTCCTTGCCATGCACCTTTGAGGTGCAGACTATGCTCTAGGGCCTGAAAACTTTTAATCCATCAGGTAATTCTTTGAATAATTTACCTGGTTCTTTCTGGATTTCCCTCTCAACTTTGTCCAAATTCACTGGATAAAGCTTTCCAAATTTTTAAAGATTTCTCTTATCTGGAATTTTTTCCATTTATGCTTTTAGGGATCGATAATGTGTTTTCAGGCAAAAGACTTATAATGTTTGATAAAGATACACAAATGGCCAATAAGTGCATGAAAAGATATTATACTTTCACAATTCACTCAGGAAATGAAAAATCAAAGCAATGAGTTACCACTGCATACCTACTCGTATGGCAATAATAATAATAATAATAATAATAATAATAATAATATTTTTTCAAAAAGCAGAAAATAACATCCTTGTCAAGGATATGAAGAGATTTGAACATTCATGCCTTACTGGAGGGAATGTGTAATGTTTTCCATCTAGTGAAAAACAACTTGGCAGTTTCTCAAAAAGTTAAAGAATTACCATATTAGTCAGCAATTCCACTTCTAATCAAAATAACTGAACACAGTTATGCAGACAAAATCTTGCATTTGGAAGGTTTATTGCAATAATCAAAAGATGAGAATGCCCCAAATGTCCAACAGATGAATTTATAAATAAAATGTGGTATATTTATACAATTAGATAGTATTCTGTCATAAAAATGAAGTTCTAATAGATGCTATAACACATATCTACCTCAAAACCATTATACTAAGTGAAAAGATCACAATATGATGCCTGTCAGACAGACTGAGGCTGAAGCCTGGGAAGCAAGGTTCAGGGATCAAGCAGTTAAAAGAAGATTCAAAACCCAGTTGGGATAAACATATGCTTTATTAAGGGGTAGAAGTATCACCTAGCAAGCCCCAGCCATTTCCAGTTAGTCTGCAGCCAGTCCCATTTAGCCCCTTGAGTCCTTTCCATACAGGCCTTTTTATATGCAAACCAAACAAAGAACGCATACTGCCAACAGGTTACACTGGTGGGCACATACTCACAAGCAAATGTTTATGACCTTGAGTACATTTACTAAATCATTGTTCAAGACCTTGGATACATACTAAAAACAGCCCATCAGAAGCCTTGGCAAGGGAGCCTAACTATAGGCATTTGTGTCCTGCCCCAACGGTGCCCTTTATATAAAGTAAATAGAATAGACACATCTGTAGAAACAGAAAGCAGATTAGTGGTTAGCAGGGGTTTAGAGGACTGAGAGGAATGGCTGCTTAAGATACCTACTAAAGTTCCCAGTCTCTCCCTCTTTCCATCTCTCTCTCTCTCTCTCTCTCTCTCTCTCTCTCTCTCACACACACACACACACACACACACACACACACACACTCCAAACAAATTGACAATACCAAGTAGTGGCAGAGATACAGATCAACAATAACTTCTATACATTATTGTTGTAAATGCAAAATGATACCGACATTTTGGAAAGCAGTTTGGCAATTTCTTTCAAGATTAAACATGCCTTTACCATGAGACTGAGATTTTTGTACTCCTAGACATTTGCATTCTCACAAAAACCTGCACGTGAATGTTTACAGTAGCTTGGTTTATAATCTCTCTACTCCCTAAAGAAAAAACAACCCAAATGTGCCTCTGCCAGTGAATGGATGATCCAACTGTGATATCTCAAAGGTAAGAAAGAAGGAACTATTGATCCAAAAAACAGAAGAACAAAGTCAAATGTGCTCCTGTGCTAAGTGAAAGGAAGCCAAACTCTAACGGACACTTACTATATGGTTCCACTGATGTGGAAATCTGGGAAATTATTATGTAAATAATTACAAATATCATTGCAATTGTAAATATATATTCTGGAAAAGACAAGACTATGGGGATAGAAGACAGAAGACACATTAGCAATTTCCAGGTGTTAGAGTACTGAAGTACAAAGGAGGTGAGAGAAACATGAGATGATAAATTGTGGTGGTGGTGGTCATACAACTTATGTGTTGCCAACATTTCCAGAATTGTGCAGTGAAAAAAATGGCTACATTTTATGATATGTAAATAACAATTTAATTTGAAAAACTGGAGAAATACATGCATATCAAGTGTGACATAGACTCAATAAATTTTAAAAAAATTACTGCTTTCATATTTATTTTTTAAAGTGTTAAATAACACAAGAACAATTTTTACAGCCAGGTTAAAATTTAGTTAGTTCATAGATTACTAAGTCTTCTCTACCAGTCCTATCAATGTTTTTTTGTTTTGTTTTGTTTTGTTTATACCCTAGGAACCTAGAGTATGAAACTGGGAATATATTGTTTTAAAAGTTCACAAGTTTGGATAGCCTGTATTTCCAACAGATGTTTAACTTGCTTTTGACTTAAGGTATGCCAAGGGCCCTGATCTTTATCTCTATGGAATAAACAGGAGAGAACATAAAAGATCTCAGGTTTAAATTGTGACTTTCAGAAAACTTCCAGTGCTGATCTGAAGTAAAATGAAAACGTAAACATAATGTAATGAGTTTTTCCTAAAACTAAACCAACAGAGCTTATGAAGACTGATTTTTTTTCCTGGTATTATGTGCTTTCTTCTCTTTGGGTATTCAAATGGATTTTATTTACAAAAGTGGTAATAGTGGGTAAGTTTTTGATATGGTTGTTTTAAGATATTCCTTAGAAAGAAATAAAACCAAGGTATGTAGATGCACCTCTATTATCCCAGCTATTCAGAGCTCAGAGGCAGGAGGATCTCAAATTTGAGACTGCCTAGGCAACTTATTAAGAGTTTATCTTAAATTAAATTAAATAAAAATTGCCTAGCATTCACAAAGTCCCAGTGAATGCCAGTGATCCCCAGTGCCACCCCTGCCCCACTCAAAAGTCTTCAATGTTATTTGAGTAATTCTATGTCCCATTCTTTGTCTTTCTCTGTCTCTGGTCTCTCATTTATCTTTTATCAGGCATGGAAATCCAATAATATATCTGGTAAATACCAGTTAAATGCCAGGATAACTGAGCATGGGTTGCAGCCTCCCTGTGACCACATGGTTCCCATTCTTCACTGACCCTCATCTCTGATCAGGTTTTTGCTCCCAGCAAGAATAAGCATCTCTGTGGATCCATTGCTATTTCACACAATTAGCCGGAAAAAAAAAATGACTATAATAGCAAAATGAACAGCCCCTGTTCCAAGTAGGTCATGTCTGAATCATGTCTTAATCCTTAGCTTGAGTGAGGATCCCCTGTGGCCACAAACCCCTAGATGCCGCTGTGTTTGCTTTGTAGATTTGACCACCTACATGTTCATGTACTGCATTTTCAAGCAATCTCTCAGCTCAGTAACATCCTACTGTTAGTCTGCTGAGGATCATGTTGGTTGCTGTATTTTAACCTCCCAATTCTCCTTTGGTCTTTGATCTTATGTATCTGCTTGGTTTTTGAGTTCAGTTATGTACAGACCTCCATTTCTTCCTGTTCCCTGGCCCCTCCCTGAAAACAAATATTTGATTGACAGCTTTACCTGACATTTGATTTGCTCAGCATCCTCCCTAGATTTTGCCTGAATCTCAGCTTACTCCTCATTTCCATAATATATATGTGTGTTCAGCCTTGGGTAGAGACAAAAGGAGTAGAATTCTAAAAATTTTGGGTTTTATGGGGAATTAAAAGAAAGATATTATCAGTGTTGAGCACCCAAGGCTGGGTGCACTTGGCTAGCCTAGAGAGAAAAGATAGCAGCTTACAGCTAGTATCAGACCCACTTTAAGCTGAGAAAAAAATATTTATAGGAAAGATGAGGTTAGTATGATGATTTACCAAAATCTAAATATCCTTTAATTTCTTGGTTATACTTAGATATTATAACAGAGCACTAAAATAAAAATGGTTTAAACAGTGAAATGTCTATTTCTTTTCTATAAAATCTAATCTGATATTGTAGCTCTGCTTCTCAAAGTTTTCAGGAGTCCAGGATTCAATGCATGTCCCCCAACTCCCAACTTCCACCAACAAGAAAGAGAAAATGGGAAGAGATACAAACTTCTCTTTAGAAGTACCACTTAGAAATTGCATAATTCATGTCTCATATCCAGTTGGCCAGAACACTGTGGCCTGGCCATATCAAGCTGCAAGGGAATCTGGAAAATATGGCCTTTGTGAGTCATGTATGCAGATAGAACTGCTGTAGTTATGTGAAAATGGAAGAATGGACATTGTAGGATAACAAGCACCCCCTGACAAATTTGGTATGTTGTGACTAGGACCCAGGAACAGCTGTCAGGGAAAGATTGCTAATGTCTTGAGGTCAATCAAGGGTGTCTTCCCTGGTGGAATTCCGAGTCAATTGATAACCAATGCTCTCCTAGAAGACATCACAGTTGATGACAAGCATAGCACCCTGTATGGGAGTAGATAAAGATAGATGGGAGAAAGCAAAGTGACCTTGTCCTACCATTCTTCTTATGCCCAACCTCTGCCCCAACCTGCTTCTTGGGATGAGAGCCTTGTAGAGCTATTCAAAGCTCTCTATCAGTCACAAGTTCTAGGTTCACATCCCATCTCTACAACCAACCCTCTGTATGCCCTTGAGCAACTTGTTTTTCCCTCTTTCTGTTTCCACTTCCCCATCTATAAAAGAGATAGTCATAGTAACTGCCTCACATACTTGATCTAATGATTAAATGAACCAATGCTTATGGTTGTTGGAACGTAACCAAAATAACTTCAGGTAGTTCAGTTTATGCCTCATAAATAAATACTGCTTAAATGTGAAACCATCTAACATTGAAATTGTTTACAACTCATCTGAGAAAGAAATTTTCAGTTACACCAATGGGAGTTGAATAGTTACTATAAAGATTGAAATCAGCATCATCAGGAGCATTATCAATGAACATCCAAGCTCTAACATCCAAGCTGCTCTTACTATTCTGGCTTACATTACCATCTCCTGACTCAAAGTATCTGAATAGGTTCTTGAAAAATTTAGTACCTTTGTACTTATGCCCTTCTTCCAAATCCCAGCTGCTCAATGTATTTGTTAAATTTCTACCAAGGTAATTCTCAGTGGTAGAAAATATGGGCAGAGATCCACTCAAAGGAAATTCTCAAAGTCATCTGGAGAGTTTTCAACTGCACACCACACATATTGCCCCAGAGTTTGTAATCCCAATGTACCCACTCACTAATGATGATGGGCTAAAGCCAGCTCCTACCAACTCACAAGAACAAATTGTATGTGTCTATTTGTAACTTTATGTTTAATAACAATGCATTGGTTGTTTGAAATCAGATATGGTGGAAATATTTGCACCGTGGAACTCCACAACCTTTCTAAACCAGGGGTCCTTAACTCTTCTCTGCAGTACTTCTTGGTTTTTGGTACCAAGGATTGAACTCAGTGGCATTTGACCATTGATCTACATTCCCCAGCCCTATTTTGAATTTTATTTAGAGATAGGGTCTCACTGAGCTGCTTAGTGCCTCACTTTTGCTGAGGCTGACTTTGAACTCACAATCCTCCTGCCTCAGCCTCCCAAGCCACTGGGATTACAGGTGTGTACCACTGTGCCCTGCCTAAAGAGCTTCTTTTTAAACATTTATCAGAGGACCACTTCATCTGCCATGGAGACTTACTAATAGATGAGCTTCTAGGAATAATCTCCCATGTTGCATCCCTGCTTTCTAGCATTTGGAGTAGAAAATGGTTGAGAATTCAATGTTCTACAATATCCAGAGAATGAAGTTGGATACTGCAAAGTCTGTGTTACCCAGAAAAATCAGATATGTGTTGCCTCAAAGAATAGTAAAGCACCTGTCTCTAAAGCATCTGTCTATTATGTATATAAGAGTCCGTGCATACATAATAAAACCTATGAGCAGAATTCAGAAGCATTTAATTTCTTCCTTAACCTTCATGCTACAAACAGCAATGATGAATAAAAGCTACTTGTATCAGAAAGAAGTAGTTCCGTTCACGGTGGCAGAAACATTAACACAAAGTGGCTTAAGACAGAAATTTAAATGACCTGAATGACTAAAAATCTGTTTCTGAGCACAATAAATTACATGGCATTAGTCACTCTCACTCTACCTCAACTTTGCTTCTTCTGTGTGACTTCATCTGCAGGTGAGCTTTGCAGTGACAACAAGGAGAGACGATAGCTGCTCTAACATATGTCATAGCTATGTAGTCACCTCAGCTGGAAAAGTACCTCTCATGCTAGGTCCAAAGAAAGTCATAGGCAAAGACTCCAGTGGCCAGTTCTGGGCCTTGTGCCAATGTCTCCAGAAGGGGCAAAGTGAGTGTCACATGACCATATGATCTACAAGTGGAAAGAGGGCATTCTCCTATGAAAAAGGGATGTTGTTAACAATAGAGGAACCTGATGGTAGGCAGGGGAAATAGGTTTCCAGAACTCACAAAATTTTCTCTGCTATGAAGAACCAGTAAGACTGTCCTGGCTTCATTTTTCCTTACAAACTTCTGAGCCTTTCCAATATTAGTGAGAATTTGAGAATCTATTTGATGAGAATTGCCAGCAGAAGAAAGAAAGAAAGAAAGAAAGAAAAAAGAAAGAAAGAAAGAAAGAAAGAAAGAAAGAAAGAAAGAAAGAAAGAAAATCTATTTCTCTTTTCAGTTTTGTGTGCTTTAACATAAGAAAAAATTGAAGAAATTCAGAGGGGAAGTAAAGCCATCAATTTTATGGAAAATATTAAATAATGTACTTAAATAGTTGTAAATATAATAAGAAAATGATGAATATGAAATATGAGATTATTTAGTTTACTGAAGGTCTGATGCCAAAGAGAGTGAGCAAGGTAGGAGCACAGAAAGGAAAGAAAAATTACTTTGAAAATTAAAATGTCAGAGAAGGAAGAGCTAGTCAATGATAGATGGTTTCAGAAAGTACAAATCCATCAATTTAATCAAGATTTTTCTGTTAAAATTGATAAACTAACAAGGTTTGCTCCTTTGTCCAGCATCACAAGTGACAGAATAAGCAAAGCTAGAAAATCATTTTTTTACATGAACTGTTTTCTCCCTTACCTTGACAACATCATAATCAGGAGACAGTAATGTTGATAATATTATAATCTAATTATTTTTCTCCTCCATCTTCATTATTTGTCAATATTCAGGATGATGAGAATAAAATTTTTACTTATTTTATTCCATATAGATTTTTCTTACTTTTGGAGTTGTTGAAAATTATAGGTGCTATTTTGTGTAGTATTAGATTCCAAGATAATGAACTCATCAAGAAAAATTTTAAATAGTATGAGAAAAAAATGAAAATAAAAGAATTACTTTTCCACACTTGAGTTAATTGTGCTGTATCATTTTGTAATAATTCCCTTCTTGTTATGGTTTGGGAAAGTGTCCCCTAAAGAATGCCTATGTGTTAAAGGCTTGGTCTCTGGCCCTTGGTGCTATTGGGAGGTAGTGGAGCTTTAAGAGGCAGAGCCTAATGGGAAGTATTTAGGTAATGGGGGTGTACACTTGAAGAAAATTTAGAACAGAAATTTCCTTCTTTCTTTCTCTTTTGTTCCTGGCAATTTAGGTGAACATTTTTGCTCTGCCAAGTTCTCCCCACCTTGGTATACTGCCTTGCTCCAGGCCCGAAAGGAATGGAATCAATCAATCATGGATGGGAACCTCCAAGATTGTTAGCCAGAGTAAGCCTATTCTCTTTATAAGGAGAATCTTGGGTATCTGTTATAGTGACAGAAAGCTGATTAACACAATCCTCAAACTGTGGAAAAAATGTCTCACAGGGAATCAGAAATGTCACTATTGTCCAGAAAAGAAGATGAGCATTTAACATAGCATTACACAGGGCTGCAATATTGCTTTAGAATAATAAAGAAAATGGTCATATAAATTCCCTTACAATTAGTATCATTATTTTTGATATCATCAAAATAGTTCCTGATTGTTAAATGTTTTCCATATTCTAAGCACCATAATAAATGCTTCCTATGTCCTATTTGATTATATAAAAAAACTGAGGCTTAGCAAGTTTAAATTACTTGCTTAAGGGGAGGATTCCAGGAAGCAGCAAAATCAACATTAACACACTGATCCTGGTTATCCTGGTCAGCATCCCACATCAATGAAGATAAACTATAAATTAAAAACATACTGGGGCCAATTAGCCTCCTGATGTTCTAAAACTAAAGGGTCCATTCTCATCCTTTGCCACTGAAAAAAATACTCAAAAAGAGAACCAAGCATGAGTATGTATGTTCTTCAACTATTAAACGTTCACCTCACAATGCATAGAGGCGATAATCAACATTATCTTCCTTGAATGAGAAGCTTAGCATATGATTTTTTATATTCACCAAATTATAATGTCTGAGAATTTAATTATTAACTGCCTATCATGTGCAAGGTACTAAGTCAGTAACATCAGGAAGAACAATTATAAGTTAAACATAGCCATTGTTTCTAAGGTCTTACAATATGGAGTAAGTTTGGGAGAGAGGGCAGAAGCTCAGATGAGTAAAACAAACCATCATTAGGACAACACCGTAAAAGAGCTATAAAGCAAGTATTATAGGAGTTCAAGGAGAGAGCAGAACCCTGTCCATTTGTGAGAAGGCTTCATAGAGAATTTACCACTTGATATGGTTCTGGTAGTATTTGGCAGGATATCAGCATTCACAGAGGAAAAGAGGGCATGCAGGCAGAAAAGAGATCATAAGAATCATAAGAAGAGGCAAGTGACTTGTGATCCTGTGGTCTGGCACACACTGAAGTGATGAGTGAAACTCCCCAATCTGGCTGCAGAATGAATGCATATGAGGAGTCATGGGAGGCCAGGCTACGAACAGACTTTGGAGAAAGTGTGCCCTGCCTTTTGTTCAAGCTGAAAGTGGGCACAGTTTGCAGGGAGTAACTGGACCAGACAAGAAAACAATTCAGTTGGAAAGGAGAGATTAGATTCAGACAACAATGCACAAAATCATCAGGTCACGGCTTTTCAGACTCTAATGATAAATTCAGAGTCACCTGTGCATCTTGTCAAAATGCAGACTCTGCCTTCAAAACAAGCTCTCACATTAGGCTGAGGCTGCTGGTCCAGAGACCATTCTCTGAAAAGCAAGGGATAGCAGTTTAGAAAGAATGTTGGCTTCATAAATCTCTTTTCAAAATAAATTTGCTCTGATACTTTATTACTTTTAAGCCCAAATTGGTTAAGTCTATATAAACTGGTATACAACTAGGAAGTGCTATTGGCCAAATCATATTGTTAATATTGTGTAACGTGTAAATACATAACAATGAATCCCAGCATTATGTACAGCTGTAACGCACCAATAAAAATGTGGAAAAAATAAATAAAATAATAAAGATTTGACTAGGAATGAAATAAAATAAAATGATACATAAAATATCCTCAGTCTTGAGTCAACTCTCTCCCCGGATACTTTTTCTCTCTTTTTCATTTTTCAACCTCAAATCTGAAGTTTCCACTTGCATTTTCCTCTATATCCTTATTTCTTTTTACTCTTTAAATGCAAACTTAAAGAACAGAAAGAAGCAAACAGATTAAATGAGGTCATTTAAATAGTTTGTGGTTTCAGCTACAGAATTTTGTTATTTCGAAGGGAAGCAGAAAACATGTGGATGTATAAATAGAGGTGTAGAACACTATTCTCTCACTGTATAAGGATGAGCTCACATTTAAAATGCAGTGCTCAAAGCTGCTTGCCTTAGTGAGGAAGTGGGTTGTTGGTTACACGAAGGACAACTCAAGCAATTTAGGTGTTTCTGACACTCACTGAGGACCAGATGCTGGGGTTTTGACCTCTGGAATAAGTTAAACAAAAGGTAGTTAGTAGCAACCTAAATCTTAAAGGCTGAAACAAGAAACACAGCAGAGGACTCCAAACTGGGTCAAGGAGGAAATTCTAGAAAACTACCTGAAATAAATGATGTTTTGAACATTTTAAGTATAATGCTACAGATTAGGTATTTTCAAAAGGAAAGCATGTATTTCCATATGGTATTTTCTCTTACTCCAAAAACAGTCATTCATAAAGAATCATAGGAGCAAAATCAAATCAGCCATGGACACCTTACCTCTTCAATACACAACCTTTGTTTCGTTCCTGCCCCTATAATGCCTCTGGGCCACACAGGTAAGAGCAAAACTGACCCAGGATGGGAAGCATCCACAAGAAACAGATTAATCTATATTTAGGGTCATTATAATTTTATGCATTTTAGATAGATTATTTGGCTGATTTAATGGACTGAATAGATGGTGACAGTGTCCATGTCTCCTATCCAATGTCCACTTACATACCAGAGAAAGATTAGCTAAGTGCAATTGGCAATCTAGACTGAGGTTAGAGAGGTTTTACCTAGGCTTTCTAAATTCCCATTAGCCTCTCTTTCTTATAATGGTGTTCCTTTGTGAGTAAAAAATCTTGCCTATCCCAAATAAATATTTCCTTTAAGAAAACTTAGTGGATCACAAAGAGAAATTATCATATAGTAAATAAACACTCATTCTTATTATCATACTAAGATACATGGAACAAGACATTGGTGGAACCAGGGACATTTTTGTTGAAAACAGTACTTTTTTGCTGGTGGCATATGCCTATAATTCCAGTAGCTCAGGAGACTGGAGCAGGAGGATTGTGAGTTCAAAGCCAGCCTCAGCAACTTAGCAAGACTCTAGCAACTATGGGAGATCCTGTCTCAAAAATTTTTTTAAAGGGCTAGGGGTGTGGCTCAGTGGTTAAGTGCTCCTGGATTCAATCCCCATTACAAAAACAAAGACAAACAAAAAATAAAAACCACCAAGAACAAAAAACATTTTTCTAAAATTAAAAATAAAAATAGTACCTTTTTGCTTTTATTGGTGCATTATAGTTGTACATAATAGTTTGGTTCATTTTAACATAGTCATGCGTATATGTAATTTAATTTATTCCATTTCAGTACATGGTAACCTCTCCCTCCTTTATTTTCCTTCTTCTACTCTACTAGTCTACCTTCCACTCATTACTGTATTTTTAAATGACACTTTATAGATATACACAAAGGTAGAATTCACTGTGGTATATTTACACATGCACATAGCATAATTTTGTCAAATTCATTTTGCATTTCTTCTTTCCCATCTCTCCTCCCTCCCCTTCAATCTTCTACTCCACTGATCTTCCCTCTGTCTTTATTACATCTGTTCCCCTCCACCTTTCCCCCCTTTACTTTACTCCAGCTTCCACATATGAAAGAGAAGATTCAACCCTTGATTTTCTGAGTCTGACGTACTTAACTCAGCATAATGTTCTCCAGTTCCATCCATTTACCAGAAAAGGCCATAATTTGATTCTTCTTTATGATTGAGTTTCACACACATTGTGTGTGTGTGTGTGTGTGTAACATTTTCTTAATTTATCTCATTTATCACATTTTCTTAATTCATTTCATCTATTCACCTATTGATGGGCATGTGGTCTGGTTCCATATTTTGGCTATTATAAGTTGTGCTATCATAAATGTGCCTGTATCACTATAATACGTTAATTTTAGTTCTTTTGTATAAATAGCAAAGAGTACAGTATCTGGGTCATGTACCACCACATGTGGTGGTTCCATTCCTAGTCTTTTGAGGAACCTCTGTACCTCTTTCCAGAGTGGTTGTACTAATTTTTAGTCCCACCAACAATATATGAATATACCTTTTCCCCCACATCCTTGCCAAAATTTATTATTTACACTCTTAATAATTGCCATTCTGATTGCAGTGGGATGAAATCTCAGTGTATAAAAACAGTATTTTTAATAATAGTGATTATATGAAACCTTCAGTCCCTTTGAGAGAAAATGCCCAGTTAAGAAACAGGTCCTGTGCAGTAAGTAATTTCAGGGGGCCAGCAACACTCAGCCCATGGAACCTACACCAGCATACATACTACCAAACCCAAGACTGTTCTGGACTCATAAAGTGGCCCTACACAAAGTGATATATGAAAAGAGATAATTATCAATAGAACTTCCTTTAAGAGTTTGGATAAAAATTTGTGGAGAATCAGTAGTGTATGGAAAGGTGTGGGGAACACAAAGAAAAGCAGAAACTTGGAGTAGTGAAGCCACAAGAAAGGCAGAACCCAAAGAGGTTAAGTCTCTCTGCTGGGGTTCTTGGAGGTACTGTGAGATTCCAAGGACCCTTACTAACTCCTAGGCTTTGCAAGACCCAGCTCCTGCCTCTTGGTGGAGGCTGTTGATTCAACTCTTCATGAGGTTTCATAAGAATGTAATGATCATTATTATTCCAAAGTACATTTATGAAGACACGAAAAGTTGTGCTCTATATATGTAATAAGAATTGTAATGCATTCCACTATTATATATAAATTTAATAAAAAGACCCAGCTAAAGGCTGAGATTTCCACTGACAATTCTTGAGTTTACTGTCCTCAATCCATATTAATGAAAGTAACCAAATGCTTAACAAACACAAACATAGAAAGAATGGAAGAAAAGACTGGAGAGATAGAGGAAAGGAAATACAGACAGGAATATAGATTCTAAAAGAAAAATTCTACTAGTTTCAAGACTTATTCATGAGTAGATAGATGTTGTACCAACATCTCTGTCAGGCAAGACCTGTGAATTTGAGGTTCTCACTAAAAATGATCTGGAGTAATTATAGACAAAGAATAAAAAGGTAAGCATATTTTTTAAAAAATATTTCAAAATGTCAACTTTTATTTTAGTAAATTTTATTATTAATTATAATGTGAAATTTTTCTTCAGATTTCAGTCTTCTTTATTAAACTCACAGTTTTGATTTTATTCTATTTTGCCATGTCTTGTCCCCCACATAACACAAAGGGTCTTTCAGATAAAAGATACTATTAAGGGGATGGGAAGAGGAGGTACTAGGAAAAAAATCTGACCAAATTATATTGTTATCCTGTGACCAAGTCAAGATATGTAAAAATGAAATCCTATCATTATGTAAAATTATGATCCACCAATAAATAAAGGACACTATTTTTTACAGCTTGTGAATGTTCTGAAAAACAGAAAAAGAAATATTCATTTGTTTTATGCCCCAACCCTTCTTCCTACACAATCAATCCCCAAACTGAGAACTCTGAACAATTTATTTTCTGTTCCTTAAAGTTATGATTGCAATAATGACCCCTTGGTCATTATTAGTTAAAAGAAGAAAAATAAACCTTTACAAAATTTCCTTCTCATTTCAGTCCTCTCATGATGGCTTGCCCTGCTGCTTGAAGTCTCAATGCCATCCTTTAGAATGTGGCTCACATCACTGATGAGCACCATCACTTGAAATCCCTCAAGCAGGTTGTCAGAGAGAAAGCTTCCTCAATGAGTCTCAGCACAATTGTCTCTGGCCACAGTGAGCTTAGTGATCACCATGACATTGTTGTTCCCTGGGAATGATGCTAGGGAAGAGGCCTTGAATTCTCAGACATCATCTTCAGCATCCGGTTAGGCCTCTCATAACTTACTGTTGAAAGCTACCTTCTTCCTTCTAATATTTAGATGACCTTCTGCACACTGGGAAGAGCTATAGAAAAAAAAACATATATGTGAGTCTTTAGCTACTTTTATAGTATTCCTAAAACACTACATATGACTAAATCAGAGCCTTAGGGAACATGGGGAATCCAAGAATTTTAAATTATTTTTTCCTAATGTCAATCTTTCAGTCACTAACATAAATAAATAAAAAATAACAAGACCGTAGATTATGTGTGACATAGCATCCTGCTTTCCAGATACATCAATAATCTTATTTACATTATTAAAATTCTAAAGCCTATTAGAGTTTCTTGTGAGCAATAAACAGTGAACTGTGATTCAGTAGAAGAGCACAGAGCCTTTGAAAACTGATCTGGTTTGTTTCTCTATGAGTTATACTCTCCCTTTGCCTAAGAGAAAGCAAAAATTCCTAAATCAGCTAATTTTATTCAAAGTAGATAACCAGTTCTTTCTACTCTTCCTTTTCTCTTGGTATGAGACATGGCATGGTATTGTGTTAACACACACCTCTGTGACCATGGTTAAGTTTATAAATTATCAACTCAGAAGAACTGGAAACCCTGGCCACATTACTAATCTCTCTGTCCAGGAGAATAGGGATGTAACTATAGCATGCTCACTTACTTTCAATACAAGCAAGAACAAATCAATTACCATACCTCATTTCCTGAAATGTCGTATTAAGGTAGCAGCCTCACATCTTTGTTTACCTTAAAGTAGTGGCCTTCTGTATTGAACAATACTTGACAAGATGGATGGCCAAAAGGAGCAAGCTAGATCTCAGGTTATACTCAATCTGCCCAACCACTAACTTTTCCCTGTTGACCTTGAAGATGGTCCACAGTGATCTTTAACCCCTGCTCTTCATTAACATTGCATAATCTTCCCTCCTTTTGGATAAAAATCTGTAGAGAATCAGTAGTGTATGGAAGGGTGTGGAGAACACAAAGAAAAGCAGAAACTTGGAATAGTGGAGTCACAAGAAAGTCAGAACCCAGAAAGGTTATAATGGACATAATGGCTCTCTTCTAAGGATCACAATGCAGATGAAGTGATTGGATAAAATAAGACCCTCATTGCTATACAAAATTACATATAAGAGGTTGTGAGGGGAATGGGAAAATAAACAAGGAGAGTAATGAATTACAGTAGATGGGGTAGAGAGAGAAGAAGGGAGGGGAGGGGAGGGGGGATAGTACGGGATAGGAAAGGTAGCAGAATACAACAATTACTAATTGGGCATTATGTAAAAATGTGGATGTATAACCGATGTGATTCTGCAATCTGCATTTGGGGTAAAATTGGGAGTTCATAACCCACTTCAATCTAATGTATGAAATATGATATGTCAAGAGCTTTGTAATGTTGTGAACAACCAATAAAAATAAATAAATAAATAAATAAATAAATAAATAAATAAAGAAACAACAACAACAATTATGAGTGCATCTTGTTCATTTTCTCTTGCCCTCTCTTACTCTGAGGAAGATAGCTGTCATGTTGGTGGCTGTCCTTGAAGAAGTCAACGTGGAAATTAACTGAGGGAGAACTGTAGACCACAGAAAGCAAAGAACTGAAGAAGGCTTAGCCCATATGTCATTACATTCAGAAGGAACTGAATCCTGCCATATGAGTCCAACAAGTTTATAAATAAGCTTGGAAGTGATTTCTCCTGTTCCCCAAATCTGGCCTTCAGAGGAGACCTCAGCTCTGTCCAACCATTTGTTTTTAGCATGTGAGAGACCCTGAGGAAGATGCAGTCAGCTAACCAATACCTGGATTCCTGGTCTGAAGATACTGTGAGATTGTAAATGGGTGTTGTTTTAACCACTTAGTTTCTGAATAGTTAGTTTTGTGCAGCAATAGATAACTAGTGAGTATGGTCAGAAACCATAGTAGAAAGTATTTTCCTTGAAGTGGTATATTTTCCAATGTCTGTGTCTCATTCCACTAATGATTATGATTTAATTTAGTAACCCAGCCAACCTCAACTAGAATTTTATGAAATAGAATAGAAAAATTTAATAATGGAAAATCAGAAGTGCTTTAACACTTAAAAATCTTTTCCTTACAAAACTTATTTTATATTATATTTCACACAATATAAAATATTTATTTATCATGAGTTGACCAAAAAATGCTTGAAAAATACAATCCTAAGTAAAAATGGGCCAGGGGAAGCAGGGCCCAGGAGATCAGGGCCCAGGGGAGCAGGCCCAGGGGGAGCAGGGCCCAGGGGAGCTGGACTTGGGGAGAAGGGCCCAGGGGAGCAGGGCCAGGGGGAGCAGGGCCCAGGGGAGCTGGACTGGGGGAGAAGGGCCCAGGGGAGCAGGGCCAGGGGTAGCAGGGCCTGGGAGGAGCAGGAAAGGTGAGCAGGGCCCAGAGAGAGAGGAGGACTAGAGCAGTGACCAGGACAGCAGGGCCCAGGGGAGCAGGGCAAGGGGGAGCAATACACAGGAAGCAGGACCCAGAGGAGCAGAGCCAGGGGGAGCAGTGCCAGAAGAAAAATGCCAGGAGAGCAAGAACAGAGGGAGCAGACCAAGAGGAGCAGAGCCAGGGGAAAGAGGGCCCAGGAGAGCACGGCCCAGGGGAGCAGAGACAGGGGGAGCAGGGCTTAGTGGAGCAGGACTTGGGGGAGTAGGGCCCAGAAGACTAAGGCCAGGGGGAGCAGGGCCCAGGAGAAGCAGGACCAGGTAGGGTAGGGCCCATGGAAGGGAGGACCAGTGGGAGCAGGGCCCAGGGAAGCAGGGCTAAGGGGAGCAGAGCTCATAGGATTAGGACCAAAGGGAGCTGAGCCAGGGGAGCAGGGCCCATGGGGAGCAAGATCAGTGGAAGCAGGACCCAAGGGGAGCAGGGCCAGGAGGAGCAGTGCTCATGGGGAGCAGGACCAGAAGGAGAACAACCCAGGGTAGCAGGGCCAGGGGGAGCAGGACACAATGGGAGCAGGTCCCAGGGGAGCAGGGCCCAAGGCAGCAGAGCCAGGGGTAGCAGTGCCAGGAGAATAGGGCCAGGGGGAGCACGGCCAGGGGGACCAGAGCCCAGGGGAGAAGGGCCAGGGGAGCAGGGCCCAGGAGAGCAGGGCCCAGGAGAGCAGGGCCCAGGAGAGCAGAGCACAGGAGAGCAGGGCCAGGCGTGCAGGGCCCAGGTGAGCAGGACTGGGGGAAGTAGGGCCCAGGGGAGCAGGGACAGGGGGAGCATGGTTGGGGAGGAGAAGGACTGGGTGGAGCAGGGCCCAGGGAAAGGAAAACCAGGGAGAGCAGGGCCCAGGATAGGTGGGCTAGGCGTAGAATAGCCCACAGGGAGTAGGGCCAAGGAAAGCAAGTCCCAGAGGAGCAGTGCCCAGGGAAGCAGAGCCAGGGAGGAAAAGGCCAGGGGGAGCAGTCCAGGGGGAGCAGGTCTGGAGGAGCAGGCTCAGAGATTCAGGGCAAGGGGGAACAGAGAAAGGGAGAGCAGGGGAAGGAGAAACAGGGGACATGGAGAGAAGGGCCTACGGGAGCAGGGCCCATGGGGAGCAAGACAAGCAGGAGCAGGGCCCAGGGGGATAAGGGCCCAGGGGGAGCATGGTGCAGAAGAGCAGAGGTGATGGGGATCAGGGCCTAGCAGAGCAGGCCCAGGGGAAGCAGGGATCAGTAGCCTAGGGCCCAGGGGAGCAAGCCCAGAAGAGAATGGCCAGAGGATTAGTGCCAGGAAGAGCAGGGCCCACAGGGAGCAGGGCCAGGGGAAGCAGGGCCCAGGAAAGAAAGACAAGAGGGAGCATGGCCCAGGGGAGCAGGGCCAGGGGGAACAGAGCCAGGGGGAACAGGGCCTGGTGAGCAGGGCCCATAAGGAGCAAGACCAGGGGAGCAGGGCCCAAGGGAAGAAGGGTCGAGGGGGAGTAGGGTACAGGGAAGCAGGGCCCAGGAGGAGCATGGCCCAGGGGAGCAGAAACATGGGAATCAGGGCCCAGAAGTGCAGGGCCCAGGTGAGCAGGGCCAGGGAGAGCAGGGCCAGGGAATTAGGGCCAGGAAGAGGAGGGCCTATGGGGAGCAGGGCCAGGGGAAGCAGGACACAGGGGTTGCTGGGCAGAGGGGTGCAGGGCCAGGGGGAGAAATACTCTGGGGGAGCAGGGCCCAGGGTAACAGGGACAGGAAGAACAGGTCACAGAAGAACAGGGTCCAGGGGAGCAGAACCAGAGGGAGTAGAGCCAGGGATACAAGGGCCAGGGGGAGCAGGGTCAGAAGAGAAGGGCCCAGGGAGAGCAGTACCAAGGGGAGCAGGGCCTGGGGAAGCAGGCCCAGGAGAAGCAGGGAAAGGGGGAGCAGGGCCAGGGGGAACAGGGCCCTGGAGAAGCAGACTAAGGGGTTAAGGGCCTGCGTGAGCAGGGCCCAGGGAGAGAAGGGACCAGGGGGAGCAGGTCCCAGAGGAGCAGAGCCAGGGGGAGCAGAGCCAGGCATAAAAGGGCCAGGGGGAGCAGGGCCAGAGGGAGAAGGGCTGAGGGACAGCAGTACCGGGGGGGGGGGGGATCAGGGCCCCGGAGAAGCAGGGAACAGGGGAAAATGCCTTGGAGATCAGGGCCCCTGTGGAGCAAGACCGGGGGAGCAGGGCCCAGGGGGAGAAGGGCCCAGGGGAAGCAGGGCACAGAAGAGCAGGGCCCAGGAGTAGCAGGGCCCAGGGGAGCAGGGCCTGGGGAAGAAGGGCCCAAGAGAGCTAGGTCCAGGGGAGCAGGGCCAGGGGGAGCATGGTCAGGGGATTAGGGCCAGGAAGAGCAGGGCCCATATGAGCAGGGCCAGGGGGGGCAGGGCTGAGTAAAGCAGGACCAGAGGGAGCAGGGCCCAGGGGAACAGGGCCCAAGGTAGCAGGGCCACAGAAAATAGCACCAGGGTGAGCAGGGACAGAGGGAGTGGGGCCTAGGAACAGGACCAGAGGGAGCAGGCCAGGAGGAGCAGGGCCCAGGGGGAGCAGAACCAGAGGGAGCATGGCCAAGGGGAGCAGGTTGAAGCGGAAGCATGGCCCAGGGGAGCATGGCCCAGGGGAGCATGGCCCAGGGGAGCAGGGCCAGGGGGAGCAGAGCCAGGAGGAGCAGGGCCCAGGGGGAGCAGGACAAGAGGAAGCACATCCCAGGGGAGTAGGGCCAGGGGGAAGTTTGCTCCAGGGGAGCAGGGACAGGGTGAGCAGGACACAGGGGTAGCAGTGCCCAGGGGTGCAGAGCCAGGGGGAGCAGTGCCCAGGAAAACAGGACCAGAGGGAGCAGATCCCAGGGGAGCTGGGCCCATGGGGAACCTGGATTATGGGAAGCAGGACCAGATGTAGTAGGGCCCAAGGAGAGCAGGATCAGGGGATTAGGTCCAGGGGAAGCAGGGCCCATGGGGAGCAATGCCCAGGGGGGAGCAGCACCCAGGAAAGCAGGACCAGAGGTATCAGGGCCCAGGGGAGCAGGGCCAGGAGAAACAGGGCCAGGGGGAGCAGGACCAGAGGGAGCGGGACCCAGGGAAGCAGGACCAGGGGGAGCAGGGCCCACGGAGAACTGAGCCCAGGTGGGACCTGGGCCCAGGGGAGCAGGGCCTGAGGGAGCAGGACTAGAGGGAACATGGGCCAGGAGAGCAGGGAGCACTATTGGCATTTTTCCTCCACTTCCACATGGGCAAAGGACACCAGAGACGACCTGAGGTACCTCATCTTCCAGGCACATGTCTTCGACTCCACCTGGGAGGGAGGCCATTCTTCTTCCTGGTGATCTGCAACAGTCAGCTGGACCTCATGATGGCTCTTCTTAGCCTGTTGACTCAGGGCATGAGGGGCCCAGAGTGACACGGTCCTACCACCCTTTGAGGAGCCATGGCTGTGACTCCTGGGGATGCCCTGCCTCTGGGACAAAGGCCTCCAGCCCAAAGAAAATAATGTGGGTGGCCAAGCAGAAGCTTGGCTTGGGGTTGTTTATGTGCCCCGCCCAGGAGGGTTCCCTTCCCACTCCCCCAGAGATGTTCAGCGGGCTGCAGATCTACTGCTCTCCATGGGGCCCAAACATTGTGCAGAGCCATCTGCAAACCAGGCCTGAGTCTCTTCCTCTAATTGTGGGAATCCCCTGAGGCCATAAGTGCAGGTGAGGAGAGAAAGCAGAGGTGCTGGGGGACAATGGGCATTTAGGACACTGCAACATGTGACCTTGGGGCTGGCTCAGGCCTGGTCTCATGTACACCACTTCCATGTGATGATGGGACAAGATTGAGGGACCCAGGTAGGGCCCCAGGTGACCTTTATTCCGGCTCTCTCCTATTTTTGCCAGGAATCACAGACCAGGTAAATGCCAGAAGCTGGTAGAGATGTGATTTATGTCAGGGAACACAAGGGGTCCTTATCCAATTCAGGCATACTGAGGCTGGGATCATGAACCCTGGAAAGATCACCTGAGAGACCAAAGGACAGGAGAGGTCATGTGAAAATGGAAACTAAGCAGAACATTGGGTTGCTTCCAATGAGGGCTGCTTCTTTTCCTTCTCTTCCCTTGTCAGAATGGCAGGGATTATAAAGAGAAAGGCCAGTAAAATCCAGAGAATTGTTCTTGGGACATCTGAGGTGCTGGATGCCCCTGACCATTTTCACCCCACTTTCACCCTGTTCTGGAACATCAGATTGAAGTAGTGGCCACTTTCATGAGTTATAGTTAACCACACTCTGGAAAGAGGTACCAGTTACCAGGCAGGTGGCCTGTGTGAGGCTAGTACAACTTTTTTGCCTCTGCAGAGCCAACAAAGCAGAAGGAGATCCTCTTCCTGAGCTGGTTACTCCTCCCCATTCTGACCCTGATCCTCAAGGCAGAGTTGGGATCAGGACTATAGAGGCTATAGTTTCTGGGATTGTTGTAGAGAGAATGTCCAGGCCTCCAGCTAGAGGAGCCACTATCTGGAGATCTCGATGCCTCATAACCAACGCATAGGTAGTTGACAGGCCCTACCAGACCCTGCTGTGCAAACCATGATCCTCCAGCACTCAGGTCTGGGCCCTGAAACCTGATTTACTTTTCTACAGTCGGGCAGGAATTGGCAAGGTACCCTGGGCTGTGGCAGTTGGAGTGCCCTGCAGCCTCACCCACAGAGAGTATATCACACTGCATTTGTGATCATTGAGAACTCAACTGTGCCAGTTTTCTAGTTAAAAACATTTGTCATCACTGCCCACTTATGATCTGAGACCCTTCAGTTGAACCCCTCAAAATGATATCCCAAGCAGCTTCCATGTATCTGAAGAATGGACACAGGTCTCAGTCTCTCCAATGCTCAGGGAACTCAAACTGCCCAACACTATGATACTGTCTCTGACTGCCTAAAATCCATGCAGTGATCTGTGTCCATTCTACAAGGACACATTCCCTTGGCCCCTCTCTTTTCTGCTGGCCCCATGTACTTCCCGTGAGTTGTCTGGTTCTATGTCTTAGAAGCCCTCCCCCAACCCCATGGGCAGCGTCAGTCTTCCCTGGGTTTCCCCAGCCATGTCAAGTGTGTCCTCTTATGATCTTTCCTTCCTCTACTTCTACTCACATGGAGGAAACACTCCATTCAAATTTCCAAGGATTTAAGGAGTGACCAGCAGTCAAAAAACAAACCCTTGTCCCTCCAGGCTCATCTCCTTCTAAAGGCTAGGACACTGGACCCAGAGTCTCGCAGTCTCCAGAGTGGGAAACATCAACACAGGACCCAGAGAGTGACCTGGCTATAGCAGATGCTCAGGGTCCAACTGAGCAAAGCTGGGCAAAATTTGGATGTCAACCCCAGTGGAATGTTGGATCCAGACATTCTGAAAGGGGGGGGGGCTGAGGGCAGCAGGCCTGGGTAGGGGGTTGGGCAGACATTCCATGAAGACCTCTGGCAGGTATGGAAGAACTTCAAGTTCACATCAAGTAGTTCATTAGTGACACAAGAGGTGTGTGCCTCTGGGCCATTTTGAAATAGTTTCTCAAATGCACAGGAGACTGGTGTGACAGGTGCCCCTCTATTCCAATGCCTCACCTATAACCTTTGTTTTCTCCCCCTGCTGGGCAGGGCCAGTGAGCAGGGCTCTCATCAGCCACAAGATCATGGGTATAAACAGCCAATACTCTAAGCTTTAGGTTGTGGCTTGCATTCTATGGATATAATGTTTTTTAATCCCATCATGTCTGTAAAATGCACACTTTGGTGTTCATGAAATATTCAACATCTTGTTATAAGCCTTTTCAAAGGAACAGAGGGGCAATCCTTGATACTCAGGAACTGAAAACAAGCTTCTTTCATTCTTATTTCACTTGTCAAGTCTTCTGATTATTGCCCACATTCATGTCATTGATATTATAGCAGGCAATTTTTTTTAATTAGTGAAATAATAGTGCAGTATGGGAAAAAAGTCTTCTCCTCATTCCACAGGGTTGTTTTTTTTTCTTTTTTTAAGTAATGGTATACTGTAACTAATGATGTAGAGTATATTTTTGAAGCAAGTTTGATTTGGTAGACTGAGATAAATTTCATGGCCCTTGCAAACTCTCTAATCAGTGCTTTGCTACTGAGATTCACCCCATACCCCATGCAATCAGTTTTGAACTGTTTTAAAATGCTAGACCCCAGATGCATATAATCCAACTAGATCAAATCCAATTAGTGAAACGAGGCCATGAGATGAAGACATGAATTGTCCCTATGCCCTACCATGAAAGAAAAAGATTTCTTAACAGAGATGTCTACTTAATTAGGAACATTGGCCCAATGGCTAAAGGCTCTGTCTGCCTCCTGTAGAGCCCTTAGATCTGTGCGTTTGGCAGTGTCACCTGTGACATATCTTTGCCATTATATTATATTTAGAGTGATACTAATTACCCAAATCCCCAGAGAGAGCATCAAGAGAGTGGATTTTCTTTTTCAATATGTTCCAGGGTCATGTGAATCATGGTGCACATTCGAAAAATTTTCAGCTAAAAGAATGCCATGTAGGAGAAAAAGAAGAGGATCAATTTGTTGTCTGCTGAAATTGGTCAACATTGCCAAGTCTTCATTAAACGTAGAAGAAGAAAAACTTTTAGAGAGAACATTTGAGCATCCGTATCTATTGGGAGAGCTCTCCTTATGCAGTAATATGCCGAGGACAGTAAATCAAGAAATTTACTATAGGCAAATTCAAGGAATGGGGTTTTCAGAGGTTGCCCAGACCTTAATTGTCTGCCAGAACTGTTTCTTACTGGAACCTACAGATGGACTGGGAGGAAAGCACACGCTTATGTTTGGATGAGTGAACAAGAATCAAAAGGACTGAGTGCAAAAGGGGTAAAATCACCGGGCCCAAGATGAGCCTGTGTTTCAGGGTAGAGAGAATCCAAGTACTGCAGCAGGGTGGTCTCTAGTGCAGAAATGGCAGGTTTGTAGATGCACTTGCAGAATGGAGGGCCAGCCCAGATCCGCCTTACCTAAGATACCCAGAAGCCTTCAGACTCTCTTGGTCTCCTCCTTGCAGGCAGCTCCGGGCTTCCAGTCCACCCTGCACCCTTCGCGCATGCGCATGTCCTTGGCTAGAGGTGCTTTGGCACTCGCGATCCGCCACCCAAGGGCTCCAGTGTCAGTTGAGGCTCTGGCGTCCGTTGGGGCTCCAGCATGGCAAGGCGCAGGCGCGAGCGCTGATGGCTTGTTCTCAATGGCCGGCCAGGCTCCCATGCGGCGTCCAGACTCAGTCCCATAGGCCCCGAGGTACTGGCCCTGCGAATCTCTCCTGTCCCCAGTGTGTCCCTGCCTGATCCTGTGCTCCCAGGGCAGCCCAGGCGCCTGCCTTGCCTCCCCTGGGACGCGGGCGATCCGCACCAGACCCGGAAGTGAGGGGTTTGTTGTCCAATGCAACCTCATGTCCTTTGCTGCGTGTGGCACCTGGGGTCCTGGGCACCTGTGCAGTGCTTGAGAAGCAGGGTCCCAGTCAGCAAGTCCTCGACTTGGCTCCTGTCCATGTCAGGCGAAGTGGTGATGGTCATCTTCTTGTTTTCTGTGAAATCTGTGAATGTTGGGGACATTGTCAGCTGGCATCCGGGTTGTTAGCTGAAGGACGCTTTTTCCCTTGATCTTAGCGACTTTGCACAAGCTCATACTGAGCTGAGTTTGCTGAGTGAGATGTGGTCACACTGTGACTGACGTGCTGTTTTAGGTTGGCTGTTGGTGGGAGCCTCTGGACAGAGAACCTGAATGATGATAGGAGAACCTTGTGACCACAAGTTGTGTGCAATAAAGAGAGTCATGTTTTATTATTATTAAATTTTGTGGTACTCATCTTTTACATGAGTAAAGTTATGTGTTCTTTTTTGTAAATGTTCATTGGCCACTGGGGTGTCAGAGTTTGGTTTGGGGGATGCTAATACGTTTTGATTTTGCCTTTGCCTGCTGTGTAAGAATTGTGGGGTGCATGGTTGCATCTGACTATGTTGCAGACTTTTTTCCTTCTAGGGAATTGTGGAAATATAGAGGCCATGAATTTTTGGTTGCATGTCCATTTTGAAGATGGTGTTCTTAATGTTTTATTTGCATTTATAGTTTTGGGTTAGTTATGTTTCAAGTTGGCTGGTGAGAATATGAGATTTGTATGTTTCTGGATGGATTATTGAAAGAAAGTTTTATCTCTAATGAGAGAGTAGGACTGGTTACATTTGGAGGGTGTGGGAAATAATACATATAAACTCAGGGAGTTTGGTATAGGTGTTTGTATTTTGGCTTTAGAATATTTCACCTGTGGTTCTCTGCAGTCCCCCCCCCGCCCCGCCCCCGCAATGCTGCAATTTTTGTTTGTATCCTGGGTTATTTGGAAGAGATATGTGTATGTGCATGTGCATATGAGCAATGTTAAGTAACGTCATTAGGTGTATTTTCGGTGGGCATACAGTCAATTTTGGGAAATGCAGTGGGAATGTTTGGCTATTCAGGATATCATGTATAATCGTGGGTTTGCTTGTTGTTGTTTTATGGATTTTTGTATTTCTTTGTGTGAGGTCAGGTCTATGACTAATCTTGAGTGGCAGAATGAATATGTGTGATTGTGAAGTGTATGTTATTCTCCATTTTGGGAGATGGATAATTTATATCTTTATGAATATCTGGAAAGGTGTGACTTTGCATATGCAGGTAGTGTGAGATAATAGGATATTTGCATATTTATATGTAGCTATTTGATGCTTGTGGAGATTTATATGTGTATTGAATTTGTAGTTACTAGCATTCCTTGGGTGTCTGTGGGGTGTTTTAGGAACAGAGTTGTGTGAAGTAAGATTGTGTAGGGGACATGGGTACAAGTATTCCAGGGGTCTGGCAGCTTTGGTGAATATCTTTTGGGGAAATGTATTTTAAGTGAGGACTTACTAGTATGTAACTGGGAAGTAAGGCTGTCTGTATCTGATGGAATGCTGGGCTTGTGCATTTATGCCAAAAAGTGGGAATTATGTTTGTACGTATTAAAGGTATGTAATACGCTACAAGTATTTCTTAGTATTTGGGGGATGTAGGAGCTGGTTTCCATTTTTAAAAATTAAAAGTTTTTAAAATTTATAAGTGGTTTGATGTATATTTTTAAGTGGCATCCTAGAGAATATTGTGGGTCTTTGGCATGTGTACTATTTTATGTATATTGAGCTATGGGGTGGATGAATCATATAAGTTTATTTTCAGAAATGTGGTTGTTATATCAAAGTGTATTTGTTTGGAGAATGCTGGGGTGTCTACATATGTGTGGAAATATTTGGGGATAAGGTTTATGTTATGTTCTGAAGATGTGGAATGTGGCAGTGTTTGAGAGAGGTCTGTATATTCAGGTATTGGTAATGTTTGTGTATATGTGTTAGTGTGTGGGAGTTATATGTGTATTAGTCATTGTACCTTTGTACATGTGTTTGCTCTTCTGTCTGTATTGTTTGGGTACTGTGATTTGAGCCCAGGGCCTCACACTTGTGTAATTAGTGTTTTTGTATGTAGGCATAAGAGTGTTTGGGTATGTTTGGGCTCAAGGATCCTCTTTCTGTTTATTCTGGAATGTAACATTTAGAGAGATTGGTGATGTTGCTTAAAAGAGTGGTTCTAATGTTTGTGTTTGGTCTTATGTGTTTGAAATCTATAGGCTATTGATGGTCATGTGAGTATTTTAATTCATGGATTTTTGGTGAGTATTCTGGGGTTTTGGGAGGTTCGTTGTGTGTGTTTAGAAATAGAGAAGCCATGTAGACTGGCTGTGCATTTGGGAATAGAAGATTGTAGGAATTTTAGGGCTTTAGGCTTTTGCTTCAGTCATGGCTTGGGGTGGTGTGTGAGACAACTTGTGTATGCTAAGTGGTTTTCTGAAGTCTGTGTCCATAGTTTCACAGTGTGCATATGGACAGTATGTTTGTTGTATGTTTGTATCTAGCGCATGAGTATGTGTGTGCATAGTTATAGGAATGACGTGAACATTCAGGGTACTAACTAGGGTTTTCTATTTTAGGTAGAAACTGGTAATTTGTCTATGTGTTGATGGTACGTGTGTCACCAGTGAAGGGTTTGAGAATGTTTTCAAAAATGTAGGATGTTCTACTCAAACCTTCAGGTTTCTTGGCAGAGAATTTAAGGCCCAGATTTAGGGAAAGTGAAAGAGCTTGTTTGCAAAGCAAAAGTACACACTTGAAAGGCTGAGTGTGGGCATACTTAGAGGCCGAGTAGCCTCCCAGTCAGATGGTTGGTGGCTTATAATGTTCAGGGGAAGTAATATTTATAAGCAGGGGTTGAATATGAAGGGGATTCTCTTGATTTGGGAGGTCTTTTGTGGAACCTGAGTTGCTTAGTTCCTCGCTGTTGCTGAGGCTGGCTTTGAACTCTGGATCCTCCTGCCTCAGCCTCCCTCCGAAGGTGCTGGGATTACAGATGTGCACCACCATGCCTGTCATGGTCAAAATTTCTGGCAAGCATCTTTTCAGGTCTGACCTTCTCCCATAACTTCGGACTAGGAGTTTCCAAAAAGGGAGGGTCTTGTGCATTTCTAGCTGGGTTTATAGTGTGCAGATAATCTGTGACAGACAGGGCTGGTATAAGCTAAGAGAATTGGATTTTCATTGAGTGAAGAGCTTATATGTTCTTTCAGGATGTTTCTTTGATTATAATTACTATAAGAGAGCCATTTGACCAAAAGGCATTTTGCAATAAAAAGATACATATTTTCTTATCAATTTTTGTGGTTCTCATATATTGTGCAGTTAAATTGGTGATATGCTCTTATGTGGTATTGGTGGGCTGTCCACAAATATGTATGTATTTCTGGATGCTAGGAAGGTTTTCTTTCATTTTGATGGGCATGAAAATCATGGTTATTTGTATGAGAAAATGAATTGCTGTGCTTTTCCTGGAAGGATAGTAAGAATTCAGAGGGCGTCAGTGTTTTTTACTCTTTTTTTGTGGGGTGCTGGTTTCTCTAAAATATTGATATGCATTCAAAGTTTAGGGTTTGTTTTGTTTTCAAATTACCCATGAGAATCTGATATATATATATATATATATATATATATATATATATATATATATATATATATTCACCAGTGTGTGTGATGGTGTCTGCGTGTCTGCATGGCTGTTTGAGAACAAGGGAAAGTCATAATGTGTTTTGTGAGACTGTGCAGGGTTTAGAGTATTTAGAGGGCTGTTGTTTATTTGTTTAGGCTCATGAATGCACCTTGGGATGTTTGGGTGTAATATGTGTGTTTGCGTATGGGCTATGTTAATGAATGTGTTTGGGTATATATCTATGGGTTTGTCATGTGATTGATATTGTTGGAAAATGGAGGAGTGGTATTTGTATACTTGAGATATGGGATATACTTGGTTATGTGGGGTTTTATAAAAAAAATTTTCTTTATTTATATATGTGTACTTGCATGCTTGAAGGCTGGTCAGTTACTAATTTTGTGAAGTAGTAGGATAAATATGTTCAAGTGTGGTGTGGAGTTCTTAGGGTTCTGCATTTTTATAGACAAGGAGTTATTCATATTTGGGAGTGTGTGAACTTGTATATGAAGATAGTATAATGTTTTGTGTATAATTTAGTATATTTGCATATTTTTATGTAATGGGTAACTGTGTGGAAATTAGATGCCTATGGAGAGTTATTTGTGTCTTCAGTTTGTATTAACTACCACAGCTCAGGTGTGTGTGGGTGTATTTGTGTTGCATGTATCAGTAATAGTTGTGAGAAGGAGAATATTTAGGTGTTAATTAATATGTGTGCTTAAGGGACATGGCAGTTGATGTCTGCTTTCTGGGGCCATATATGTATGAATTAGGAAGTTATTTATAACTGAGAGGTGAGGGAGTTATTTGTAACTTCCTCAAGCAGAAAGTTATTTGTAACTGGTATGTGATGAAGAGGTGACATTGTGCATATATATGGGGGTTATGAGCATTTTGTTTATATATTTTAGGGATACATGATACAGCTATTTGTTGGCATTTGAGTAAAAACAAAATTTGTTTTACTCACCCGTGATAATTTGGATTTTGTAAGTGAGCTTATGTGTATTTTAGATGATATTCTTGAGATATTTTTTGTGTCTCAGGCATGCAAATTAGTTTGTGGATTTGTAGATGGATGGTTGAATTCTATAAATTTCTTCATTGGGAATGAGGTTGCTAGGAGTATTCAAAGTGTATTTCTTTGGAGAATACTGTGCCATTTCTAGGTGTGGATAGGAATGTTTGGCTGGTCAGGTTGGCAGGTTGCATTCTGGAGATGTGGAATACTGTGTAATGTTTTAAAGACACTCTATATTCATGATTTGGATATATTTATGTGTCTCTCTTTCCTTTCCTGTTCAGAAATTATATATATATATATATATATATATATATATATATATATAATCCATAGATAGAGATTAATGTATGCATGTTTTTTATGTTTTGTGGTATTGAACTCTCTGATTGCATGCAAGACTAGCATTTTTGTGTTTTGTGTGAATGTAGGCACCCAAGTGATTAGGTGTATGTTCATGGATTTGTGGATGTGTGTATTTAGAATCTTTGTATACAGTATTCTCAGGAATTGTGTTTTGTGTTTATTGTGGCATATAATTCTTCATGATTTTGATGATGTTCGTAGAGTGTGTGGTCCTGATATATAATTATTTTTAGTCTCATGCATTTGAGAAGTATAAATTGTTGGTGGCTGAGTGTGTTTTGAATTCATTGGGCTCTTGTGATATGTACTCTGGCAGATGTGAGAGGTTCATTGTGTGCTTGGAAATATATTTGGATGTTATGGAATGTGTGTATTTTAGAACTGTGGGATTTCATGTGGGTCTGTTGTGTAGTTCAAGAGATGACTGGTTGTATATTTTTGGTTTTCCAGAGTCTTTGCCTGTAAGATATTCATTGGATATATATGAGCAGTGTATTTGTTGTACAGGTATGTGTCCAACTGATGTTGTACCTGTATGGATACTTGTAGGAATGTGCTTGAACATTTAGTTTGAATAGGGTATTTTTCTCCAAAAATTCATGTAGTAACAGGTGGTGTTTCTGTGCGTTTGGGATGGAGATATCAGATGTTCATCTTCTCAGAAGCCATGAGGTGTATTTTTGTCTAGAGGTGTTAATGAAGTTTTGTTTGTGTATTTGGGATTGGAATTCAAGTTAGTACCCTGAGGCAGGTACATTTTGAGCACATATTCTTTGTGTGCTGGAGTTGCCAATAACCAGCTATGGTAGCTGATGCTGCTCATCCCTTTCAGTTTGGTGTTCAGAAGCATCGGGTTGTTAGGTTGAAGTTAGTCTTGAGATAGATATATTTTGTACACTAAAAGTCAAGGCTTTCTTACCTACCTCTAGATTATTTACCAGAATACTTCTATTGTGTGTGTATGTGTGTGTGTGTGTGTGTGTATGTGTGTGTGTACCATTTTTTTTATGAACAGGCATCTGTGTGAAGTAAATATATTCAGGCAACAATGTGTTCATATCTTACAGATTGCACATGCATTGTGAGTGAGGCATCAGGACACATCAGAACAACTATAAAATGTTTGTGCTGCTTTTCTCTGCCTGAGACAGCCAGTAATGAAGAGGCAGAGAGGTAAGATAAGAAAGGCTTCATTTTTCAAGAATCCTTTTTGTCAGAAATTAATACCTAGCTCCTGGTTTCATCTTGCTTAGTGCTGTTTAGTGAAATGTATACAGTGTATTATACATTTGTTCTCTCAGTATTGTTCTCTCAGTCTTGGGAATGTGTGCACAAGGGCAGTTCACTAGTGTTGACAGAGTGTTCTTTAGAGGATCTGGGGTTGTATGGGTCTTATCTGGGTCCAGTGGACATTGAGTCATCTGTATCTGTGAATCTAAGATAACATGATTGTTTAGATGCTTGCATTCTGAAAATGTGAGTATCTGGTTTCACTTATAGTCAGAATCTGCTCTACACTTCTGCCCATATCGTTTTATTTGGACATTTCCTATGACCTATCAAGGAGAAGTACCCAGGTCAAGGGTTAGTACTTTTAACTAACTCTATGGTTAGTCAATATGATAGAGTGAGGGTGTGGGGAGAAAGAACACTATGTTTGTAAATACAAAAGAAGAGAGTGAAGGGAAAAACACCTTTTAATTTAGGGTTCAGCATCACTGTGTTCCCTTGAGTCTCAGAGAAGACTTGGGATGAGGACTATTGAGAAAGGCAGGCACTGTTGATATTGGTGGACTCTTTTAGATGGACTGAATGTTTTTTTTTTTCTGTGAGACAGATATGAGCTTTTGGGGACAAGGGGTAGATATTCTGGTATTGATCTTTAGTTTTCCCAAAAGATTCACCATTATACCTGTGTTTCCCACCTGATGGCACTATTGGGAGGTGTGGGAAGCTTTTAGAAAGTGGGGCTCAGTTGATGAAATTAATTCACTGGGGATGTGCGCCTAAAGGGGTACTGGGATCTCTGTGCATTTGTCTCTATTCTGTTTTCTATTCTGTTTCTCTTTGCTTCCCAGCTCTCATGAGGTGAACAGAAAGTAGTCTCTTCCAGATGTTCTGCCTTGCCACAGGTCCAGAGTTAAGAGGCCCAAGCAATCATAGAATGTAACCTCTGAAATCATGAGCCAAAATAAATCTCTGGTTCTTTGAAGGTGTTGAGCTCAGGTAAATTCTCACAGTGTAGGAAAGTGATTAGGACAGCTTCTGTCCACATCCTCTAATCAAACCCATCTCCAATGTTTCTAAGTACCAGGAAACAGCTGATACTTCTTTCACTCAACTTTTGAGGAACAAACATGATAGTAATGTACCCAGTTTATAATTAAGTCATATATGGATGCCCATGACCTCTTGTGTGAGAGCACTGTAGAACTCATTCAGAAATAGGAGCAGATGTGTTTTAAGGGAGCCCAGGTGAACAAGCCTGGCCTGGCATGGGAACACACATCACACAATGGTGTGGCCTCCCAGCTAGGAGACATCTGTCTAGGCTGACAGTGTGTACTCAAAAGGGTCTATTTGGGATGATCCTCTCCTTTAGGTACCCCTTCAGTATGCCAGAGTAGCTTCCTCTGAATAATATTTACCTGAGAAGGCTCTCTTTCTACTTGAAATGTTTTCTTCATATTGAGCACTCATTGAGTGAATGTTAAGAACACTTTGTTTTATAGGAGGGAATGTGCTCTCTGCTTTGCACTTTTCTCTTCTCTTATATTTTCAACACCAAGGTATGTGCCTGGAATATGCATTTTCATCCCTCCACTTTTATCTGCAATGTTAGAAAATCAATAGCATTGAACAAATTGCTAATTGGATGTGTCTGTGTTCAGACTGTGTATGGGGTAAACTAACCTGTGTGTTTGTGTCTTTGTGTATGTGTTTGTGAACTTGGTCTTCTAGCACTAGGAATTTGTGTTCTCATGTGTTTCATGTGTAAGGTATGAAAGAACATGAAACAGGACATCATGAATTATCTTATGTGTGAGTGTTTGATTGTCATGTGTAAAGATTGTGTCTGAGTGATTTCTTGGGTCAGTACCTTTCCAGCAGAATGTGTGTTTGGGTGTTATTGCTGGTTCTGTAGGTGTTTTTGGCATTGTGGCCTATTGTGAACATGTGTGCATTTGAGAAGAGCTAGGATGTTATTTTACCACTCAGTGTTGGATCTGTGCATTTTCAGATCTTAGAGTGTATATGTATGTTCGTGGTGCCTAGGTGAGAATTTTGAGACATACTCTTGGGTGTACAGAGATTTGGAGACAATGGGATTAAGGATGTTGGGATGTTAGGAGTTATGTGTACATGGCCCTTGGATGTGTACAGTTTCTGTTGATAATGCCTTAAGAGGGACTGCTGTGTATGTCTTATGTAGGGCTTTGATATGATCGTGTTATTCTTGGGAATGAAAGGGTATCCTTTGTGAGTATGTAGGAGGAGTTAGCAGTGTCTGTGTATATCTGGGATTTTTGTTGAACTTCATATTCTGAGGCATTCTGTGTATGTGCATATTTTCAACCTACAGGTGATTGTATATGTTTTCCTTTGAGAATAGAAATTGATGTCATATGTTAATAAGTACATTTGTTTGGTTCGAGTCTACTCAGTTATTGAGGGAGAGTTTGTGTGATTGCATTTTGGGTAATAGTGACTGGTATGTGCTTTTCTAGGGTATGAGGTTATGTGTATCTGAAACATACCAAATACCCTCATCCAAAAGACTCTTGCCATAATTAAGCCTCTCTTGTCAGATCAACAGCATGTCTGAAGAGGTTATTGTGCTTGGTAGCATCCTCCTTCTTGTAAATGCCAGATTTACACACAAAAGGTGTGGTAAATTTAAAATCGGTAAACTTGTTGTACAAAATATACTGTCTCTGTTTTCTTGGTAAAAACTTGTGAAACCTGTGTCTGAACTAGTGGATAGAATGAAAAGCACTTGTCAAGTGAACCTTCAAGCCCCCACCTTCCATGGGATATAAAGTTAAAAATATTTCCAAAATATCTTTCCAGAGAATGTTTTAGGCATGAACCATACTCTGGATAAGTTGACTGCAGCCAATAAACCTGCTTCCTGAAAATTCCTCTGGTGTCCACCCTCTTCTGTCCTACTTCATATCTATTTTAAGTGTTTCTTGGAGGTGACTGGAATTATGAGACTTTGTAAGAAAGATCATTGATCATGATGTAATTGGGTTTTGGTGTGTATTTGTTTTAGATTTGGGCATGAGAAACTCTGGGTATACAGTCAAGCATTCTGGCAGATAGGAAGTTTATGCAATTGAAGATTTTCAGAGTTCACAGTGTTGTGTGCTTGTGACTGTGTACATTAGGAGATATGAGCAGTCCTGTACATACCTGTTCATAGTGACTGAGTGGCTACATGTGCTTTTGGGTCTGTGATAGTACTGTGGATATGTAGATTCAGACAGACATCTGTGTTCTCAAGCTCGGGTAATCTAGGGCTGTGAATGCATTTAGGATATGTGTTGGCTATGTATTTATTCTTGAGCTGGAGGTAGCTGGTGTTTCCTATATTCCCACGAGTAAGGAGGCTTGGGTACTGACAGTATATATGGTAATTATTGCATGGTGGGACTTGTGGTTAGTTATTAAGAGGAGTGTTTGAATGGAGTGTTTTTGTGAATATATGTATTTTATTTGTTTGTTTGTTTGATTGGGAAGATGTGAGATTAGAGAGTGCAGTGGTAAAATATATGTATTCGGGCCACACATGTGTTACATTTATATTTGGGAAATGCTTATAGCTAGATTGTAGTTGACATCATTGATGTGTACACTTGGAGAAGGCCTAGGAAACTTTATTTGTGTTTGGGAATAAGTGTTTGCAGATCAACTGATTTTGGGGATGTAGAGTCATGTTTATGTGTGTATGTTGGTGGTTGTGCCTATGTCCTTTAGGGTTATGGATGTTACATTTTATAATTAAGTTGTACCTGGTTGTATTCAATCTTGGGAAGGTTTTAAGGGATTTTTGTGTATGTTGGGGATGAAGCAATATTACTTATGTTTATTGAATGTGTATTTCTGTTGAGAATCAAGTCTGTGTGATTTTTCCAGAAAATTTAGTACTTTGTTTGTGTGACTTTTGTTAACAGGTAGGTTTTTGTTTTTCTTTTGTGTGTGTGTGTGTGTGTGTGTGTGTGTTTGTGTCTGTCTGTGTGTGCAAACTCAGTGTTTGGTGATATCTTGTGCACATATTTTAGGGAGTGTAGAGTATATGGGAATGTATAAGCCTGCATTTGGAAAAATATAGATTGTAGCTGCATGATCATCAGTACCTGGGTGATCTCTGTGGCTAAGTGGCATGTGTGTGTCTGTGGCTATAAGGGGTGGCAGGAGCACATTAATGATGATGGCAAACCTTTTCCATGTGCACTGACTCTTGTTCCTGTTGATCTGGAGCTCCAAAAGTGATTTTTGTTTTCTCATCCTTATCTGATATCTGTCTACATTAGTTGTTGGTGGGTGGATGTGCCTCTTGTGCTTGAGTGGTGCTAGCCTCCAGGATCCTGGGCTGGTGGATGGAAGCCAATTAGGGATGATCCCTCTGGAGTGGTTGGGGTAGCTTTTCCTCTAAGATGTGTGGTATGGCCATTCCTCTTACAGATGATTCAAAGGTACTGACTCAGGAAGAAAGTTACTGGGAAATTTATAAATCCAGGGACTATTGCTGAGAGAGTTGTTTATGTGTATCCACCTGTTGTTTCCTCTCATGGGTTTTTCCTTCTGCCAAGACAAAGGCCAAGACCCTAAGTATAAGTCTCCACAGTCCCCTCCCAGCATGGGTCTGTTGGTGGTCCATGTGTGCACATGCCTGAGCTCTTGATGTACATTCACTGGCAAACCCATGAGCTCTATAATTATTACACAGTTGCACCTCAGTCACATTAGGAGAGGAGTTAAAAACTAAATGTACTCTACAGATTCAATGTGATTCTGATCAAAATCCTAATGGCATTCCTCACAGAAATAGAACAAGCAGTTATGAAATTAATCTGGAAAAATAAGAGACCCAGAGTAGCTAAAGCAATTCTAAGCAGAAAGAGTAAAACAGGTGATATCACTATACCAGATTTTAAACTATACTACAGAGCAATAGTAACAAAAACAGCATGTTACTTGCACCAAAACAGGCTGGTAGACCAATGGTACAGAATAGAGGACACAGAAACTAACCCACAAAATTACAACTACCTTATATTAGACAAAGGTGCTAAAACATGCAATGGAGAAATGATAGCATCTTCAACAAATGGTGCTGGGAGAACTGGAAATCCATATGTAACAAAATGAAATTAAATCCCTATCTCTCACCATGCACAAAAGTTAACTCAAAATGGATCAAGGATCTAGGAATAAAACCAGAGACTCTGCATTTAATAGAAGAAAAAATAGGCCATAATCTTCATCATGTGAGATTAAGCCCAAGTTCCTTAATAAGACACCTATAGCACAAGAATTAAAACCAAGAATCAACAAATGGGATGAATTCAAACTAAAAAGTTTTTTCTCAGAAAGAGAAATAATATGTGAAGTTAATAGGGATCCTACATCCTGGGAACAAATTTTTACCCCTCACACATCAGATAGAACTCTAATCTCTAGGGTATACAAAGAACTCAAAAAGTTAAACAACAAAAAACAAATAACCCAATCAACAAATGGGCCAAGGACCTGAACGGACACTTCTCAGAAGAATATACAATCGATCAACAAATACAAGAAAAAATGCTCACTATCACTAGCAATCAGAGAAATGCAAACTAAAACTACTCTTAAGATACCATCTAACTCCAGTAAGAATGGCAGCCATTATGAAGTCAACAAGTGCTAGTGAGGATGCGGGGGAAAAGGTACACTCATACATTGCTGGTGGGACTGCAAATTGGTGCAGCCAATTTGGAAAGCAGTATGGAGGTTCCTTGGAAAACTGGGAATGGAACCACCATTTGACCCAGCTATTCCTCTTATTGGACTATACGTAAAAGACCTAAAAATGGCATACTACAGGAACATAGCCACATCAATGTAAAGCAGCACAATTCACAATAGCTAGTCTGTGGAGCCAATCTAGATGCCCTTTAATGGATGAATGGATAAAAAAAGTGGCATTTATAAACAATAGAATATTACTCAGCACTAAAAAATAACAAGATCATGACATTTGCAGGGAAATGGATGGCATTAGAGCAGATTATGCTAAGTGAAGTTAGCCAGTTCCCCCCCCTGCACACACACACACACACACACACACACACACACACACACACAAAATGCCAAATGTCTTCTCTGATATAAGGGAGGTGACTCAAAATGGGGTAGGGATGAAGAGCATGAGAAAAAATTACCTCTAAAAGGGAAGAGAGGTGGGAGGGAAAGGGAGGGAGAAGGGGAATTGCATGGAAGAGGGAAGGAGACCCCCTTTGTTATATAGAATACAGGTATGACAACGTGAGGGAAAAAAATGGGTCACATTAGATTGGGTAGAGAGAAGTAATGAGAGGGGAAGGGAGGAATGGAAGAACAGCAGAATAAAATAGACATTATTATTGCTGTGGGTATACCAATGCAATTCTGCAACCTTGTACACTCAGAAAAATGAGAAATTATATCTCATCTGAATTCAAATGTATAATATGTCAAGATCATTGTACTGTCATTTGTAACTAATTAAAACAAATTAAAAAATAGAAGAAAAAAACTAAATGTACAATGATACTGGCTTTAAATTTTCCTGAGGAGCTACCATCATTGTTATTGATTATTTCTTGGCAGGACTGAGTCAGTGATTCATCCTTTCAACCTGAATAATTATTTCACATTTCTTACTGATCAGTTCTACTAGTGGAGAACTTCTTTGATTTTTATTTATGTTGAAATAAATAAAAGGAATTTAATTTTTTATATGTGATCAAATACAGCAAAATTTTTACCAAGTTAACTACTTGAGAAGGCACATCAGTAGTGTTCATTTCACTTATTTTGCTATTCTTCTGGTACCAGCATGCAGCCATATAAATTTTTTCATCTTGCCAAACTGAAGCTTATTTATTAGACTATAATTGTCAATTTTCCTCATGCCCTACAAAACCATTCTCCTCTCTGTTTTATTTCAATCTCTCTGTGTGCTGTACCTCATATAAGTAGTATCATACAGTATATATTCCTTTCGTTAGCATTCTCAAATTTCATCTCTATTCTAGCATAGGCCATAATTCCCTTTGTTTTTTAGACCAAATAATATTCCATCATATGCTACATGTAAAATATTCTTCCTTGGGTTAAGAAAGGGCTGAAGTAGTGGAATGAATTTGACCAAACTATCCAATGCACTTATATGAAGAGACCATAGTGAATGTTATCTTTATGTATGTTTGTAAATCACTAGTTAAGAAAACTATATATGCATGGAAGGAAGACCAGAAAACAAGAAGAAAGGAAACAGAGCTAGGCATCAGGGGAGGGAATTGGCAAGTTCTAGAGACTGAATTGGAACAAACTATATTCCATGCATATGTATAACTATAATGCACAGCTAAAAAAATTTTAAAAATTCTTCCTCAATGGACCCTGAGTATAATAAACAAAACTGGAGTGATTGTGATTGGAGCTCATTCTTGTAATGTTTTACAAGTGTTTGCTGAGAAGTAGAATTGAAGGATCATGTAAATCTACTTTTGATAAATTGAGGAACTACCAATCAGTTTTCCATAGAGTCTGCACCACTTGCATTCTAACCCATAGTGCATGAGAGTTCTGGTTCCTTCACATTCTCAGGAGCACTGGTGTTTTCTGTTTCTTTGATGGTAGCTCTCATGATGTGTGTGAAGCTGGATCTCATTTTAATTTTGATTTCTCCACAGATTATTGATGTTGAACATTTTCCCATATGCTCCTTATCTATTTGCATATCTTCTTTGGAGAAACATCTGTGGAAGACCTTTGCCTGTTTTAATACTGGGTTGTTGTTCCTTATTGTTGAGCTATAAGGGCTTTTTATATCATAGATCTTAACTTATCAGAAATGTGATTTTCAAGTGTTTTCTTCCATTCAGGGTATTGCCTTTTCACTGATGTTTGTGTCCCTTGATGAATCATGTTTTCAGGCTTGATATAGTTTGTTCTTTTCTTTTACTGCCTGTGCTTTTGGTGTTCTGTCCAAAAAATCACTGTAAAATCCATTGTCTCTGTTGTGTTTTATACGTTTTATAATTGAAGGTCTTACATTTAGGTCTTCTATCTATGTTGAGTTAATTTTTTTCTATGGTGTCAGATAAGGGTCCAACTTCCTTGTTTAGTGTGTGGCGGTCTATCCAGTTTTCTTAACAGCATTTGTTGAGAAGACTGTTCATTTCCATGGAATGGTGTTGTGAGATATCACTTGAGAACTTATGTTGTTTTTTTTTTAAAAAAACATTTTTTATAGTTGTAGATGGACAACATGCCTTTATTTTATTGTTTATTTTTATGTGGTGCTAAGGATAAAACCCAGTGCTTCACATATCCTAGGCAAGTGCTTTGCCACTGAGCTAAAGCCCCAGACCTGAGGGTTGTTTTGTTTGTTTCTGGATTTTCTATTCCTTTTTATAAACCTACATTTCTCTCTTTCATTTTTACCCATTTGTTATGACTGTAGCTTTTCAGCAGGGAATATATAAATTATGAAGTGTCAGACCTCCAATGTTGTTCTTGTTCAGAATTGTTTTGGTAGTTGGTAGATTTTGTATTTCACATTAATTTCAGGATGGATTTTAAAAGTTTTGCAGCCAAGAATCTCCACTTCATGTATAATTGCAAGGAAGGGACTGGGAAAATGACTGTGAGAAACACACACACACACACACACACACACACACCATATCTGGGATGCTAAAGTTAGTGATGGGATATGGAATATTGCTCCATAAGAGCAAGGGATGTTGATATAATTTTTTTTCTGTAGCTTCATTTGGGAACTTTAATAACTTCAGAGGAAGTTGAAGAGTTGTTTCTCAACTCATTGTTTTCAGAGACTCAGTAAAAACTACTTTTGGTCTGGTTTCAGAAGGGCACAGCCAAGAAGAGGAGAGATCAAAGGCTTTAGTCACTGCTCATACTTGGAGAAGTTGTAATAAGGCAGAAGTGAAGTAGCAAAGAGAGCAAGCAAACTTCACTTAATAATTATGAATTACATAATTTTGAGGAGTTATAATGCCAGAACAATGAGTAGAGGTCTTCAGGAAGTTCACAGGGCATAGGATGAATTTTGTGAAGCTGTGTGTGAGCTTTGAATATCTTTAGGATCCTGAGGGAGGGTTTTTTCCCAGGAGATATTGATCAACTTGTTAAGCTGAGTACCTTTATGGCCATAGATATGGTGTAAGGTACCTTCCATCTAGGTTGTAGCTGTTTTGATGGCTTCACATCCTTCCAGGTCTCAACTTGGTCTCCTGACTTTCCTTTCTTGTGGATCTCTATGGGATTTACTGAGCATGACCAACAGGCATTTCCTCATTCTTGGACTGTGGCCTGAACTCATCCCAGATCAATCAGGTAGTGCAGAATCTGATTCACTTTTGGGTTTATGATTATATTTGCTGATAGCTCATATGGATGTAACATCAGATTAACTTTCAGAGTATTTCTAACTCTCTTAAGGCCAATGGTTTATAAATTTATTCAGTTGTGGATGTTGCCTGACAACTTATCTGAAGTCCTCTTAAGGGAATGATTGGCCCTTTTTATATTGCTGGAAGAAAATGGTACTTATTGGAATGTAGAGAATACTATATCTCCAGTGCTTTTGCTACTAGCTGGGTAAATTGTGCCCTGAAATCTTGACCATTGTCACTTTGTAGAGATCTTTGGAAGACAAACTGGGGATGATTTCCTTTAGGAATACCTTTGCCACCTCCTATTTCTTTTCTCACTAAAAGAAAAGTCTGTAGCCACCCTGTAAATGTATATATGAGGATTATTATGATATTGTATCCTGTGTACTAGGGAATATGGTTAAAATAGTGTGTCCAGTCTCCCCCTGAGTATAATCCCCAGTGTTGATCAGGTTTTAAGATAGGTGGTGGTAGCACTTTTCTGGAGTTATGGAGGTGTAGAGAGAGTGGTTGCAGGAGAGCTGGTGGGTGGCATTTGATGTCCCAAAGTCCATAAACATCTGACGGAACAATCCCATTGTAGCGTGTCTCCCCCAGTGGAAGGAATCATGTATGCATCTATTGCCTGTCATTGTAATGCCACAGGAAAATCTATTTGTTGTTTTCACATAACAAAGGGCTAGAGGAGTATTCTTGGTTCTTCACCCACATAGGTTCCTATTAAGACATTATTTTATTTGCATTAGGGTGGGAGGGGGTCTAATGGGGATTTAACTTGACTACATCCCCATCCCTATCTTGTGTTTTTTAGAGATAGGTTCTCACTGCATTGTTGAGTGCCTTGCTTTTGCTCAAGCTGGCTTTTTACTTGTGATCCTCCTGCATCAGCCTCCTGAGCCACTGGGATAACAGGCATTTGCCACCATGCTTGGCAACATTATTTGTCTTCTTCTTCTTCTTTTTTTGTTGTAGTTGCTCCCAATACCTGTATTTTATTTATGTAATTTTATGGGTGCTCAGGATTGAACCCAGTGCCTTCCAGGAGGTAGGCAAGCACTACTGCTGAGACACAATCTTAGCTTACATTATTTGTTTTCTTGGTTGCCATTCTTTTTTTTCTTGATTTTTTAAAAAAATAAATGACAATGGAATGCATTACAATTATTATTACACGTATGCAGCACAACTGTTCATATCTCTGGTTGTATATAAAGTATATTGACACCAATTTGTGTCTTCATACATGGACTTTGGATAATGATGTCTATCACATTCCACTGCACTTGGTAATCTGCTGCCCCCTCCTTTTCTCTCCCACCCCTCTGCCCTATCTAGAATTCATCTATTCCTCCCATGCTCCCCCTCCCTACTTCACTGTGAGTCAACCTCCTTATATCAGAAAAAACACTGCGCATTTTTTTGGGGGGGGGATTCACTAACTTTAATTAACATTATCTTCTCCAGATCCATCCATTTACCAGCAAATGCCATGATTTTATTCTCTTTTATTTCTGAGTAAAATTCTATTGTGTATATTTTCCACATTTTTATCCATTCATTCACTGAAGGGCATCTAGGTTGGCTCCACAGTTAAGATATTGTGAATTTTGCTGCTATAAACATTGATGTGGCTATGTCCCTGTAGAATGCTGTTTTTAAGTCTTTTGAGTATAGACTGAGGAGAGGATGGCTGGTTCAAATGGTGGTTCCGTTCCCAGATTTCCAAGGAATCTCCATACTGCTTTCCATATTGGCTGAACCAATTTGCAGATCTACCATCAATCTGTGAGTGTGCCTTTCCCCCCACATTTTCACCAACACTTATTGTTGTTTTTCTTCATAATAGCTGCCATTCTGACTGGAGTGATATGATATCTTAGAGTAGTATAAATTTTCAAAATAATTTTTAATTATTCTTTCTATTTCTGTACTGTCTGTTATGATACTACCTTTTGCATTTCTCTGTTGCTAGAGATGATGAACATTTTTTTCATATATTTGTTGGTCTATTATATATCCTCTTCTGGGAAATGTCTGTTCAGGTCCTTGGCCCATTTATTGATTGGGTTATTTGTATTTCTTATTTATTTATTTATTTATTTATTTAGTGTGTGTGTGTGTGTGTGTGTGTGTGTGTGTTTAGCTTTTTGAGTTCTTTATATACCCTAGAGATTAGTGCTCTCTCTGCTGTGAGGGGTAAAAATTTGCTCCCAGGTTGAAGACTCTTTGTTCATCTCACAAATTGTTTTTTTTTTTCTGAGAAGAAACTTTTTTAGTTTGATTTCATCCCATTTATTTATTGGTTTTAATTATTGTGCCATAGTAGTCTTACTAAGGAAATTGAGGCCTAATCCCACATGATAAAGTTTAGGGCCTACTTTTTCTTCTATTAGACACAGAGTCTCTTGTTTAATTCCTAGGTTCTTGATCCACTTTGAGTTGAGTTTTGTGCATGGTGAGTGACAGGGGTTTAATTTCATTTTTTTGCATATGGATTTCCAGTTTTCCTAGCACAATTTGGTGAAGATGGTATCTTTTCTCCAATGCATGTTTTTGGCACCTTTATCTAATATAATTTTAATTTTGTGGGATAGTCTCTGTGTCCTCTATTCTGTACCATTGTTCTACCAGTCTGTTTTGGTGCCATTACCATGCTGTTTTTGTTACTATTACTCTTTAGTATAGTTTAAGATCTGGTATTGCAATGCCAACTGCTTCATTCTTCCTGCTAAGGCTTGCTTTAGCTATATTGGGTCTCTTATGTTTTTCAGAAAAGATTAATGATTGCTTTTTCTATTTCTATGAGGAATGTCATTGGGATTTTGATTAGAATTGCATTAAATCTCTATAGTGCTTTTGGTAGTATAGTCATTTTGATAATATTAATTCTGCCTATATAAGAGCAAAATAGACCTTTCCATATTTTTAGGTTTTCTTTGATTTTTTTTTGTTTAGGGTTTCATTGTTTAGTTTTCATTGTATAGATCTTTCACCTCTTCATTAAGTTGATACACAAGTATTTCATTTGTTTATTTATTTTTTGAGGCTATTTTAAATGGGGTAGTTTTCCTCATTTCTCTTTCTGAGGATTTGTCACTGATATAAAGAAATGCCTTTGATTTATGAGTGTTGATTTTATATCCTGCTACTTTGCTGAATTCATTTACTTGTTCTAGAAGTTTTGTGGTGGAGCTTTATGGGTCTTCTAGGTATAGAATCATGTCATCAGCAAATACTGCTAATTTAAGTTTTTCTTTTCCTGTACATATCCCTTTAATTTCTTTCATCTCTCTAATCGCTTTAGCCTGTGTTTCAAGAACTATGTTGCTTAGAAGTGGTGAAAGAGGGCATCTCAGTCTTGTTCTTGTTTCTGGAGGGAACACCTTTAATTTTTTTTTTCATTTAGAATGTTGTTGGACTGAGGCTTAGTGTAGATAGCCTTTACAATATTGAGATATGTTCCTGTTATCCCTAGTTTTTCTAGTGTTTTGAACATGAAAGGGTGCTGTATTTTGTCAAATGCTTTTTCTGCATCTATTGAGATGATCATATGATTTTTATCTTAGAGTCTATTGATCTGTTGAATTACATTTATTGATTTCTGTCTGTTGAACCAACCTTGCATCTCTGGGATAAATCCCACGTATTTGTGGTGCATGATCTTTTTGATATGTTTTTGTATTCGATTTGCCAGAATTTTATTGAGAATTTTTGCATCTACATTCATTAGAGATATTGGTCTGAAGTTTTCTTTCTTTGCTGTATCATTGCCTGATTTTGGAATCAGGGTGATATTGGCCTCAGTATGAGTTTGGAAGTGCTGCTTCTTTTTCTATTTTCTGAAATAAATTGAAGAGTATTGGTGTTATTTCTTCTTTAAAGGTCTTGTAGAACTCAGTTGTGTATCCATCCTGTCCTTGTCTGTTCTTGGTTGGTAGTCTTCTGATGGTGTCTTCTATTTCATCACTTGATATTGATCTATTTAAGTTGTGTATATCTTCCTGATTTAATCTGGGAAAATCATACGATGTAAGAAATTTGAGGATGCTTTCAATATCTTCTATTTTATTGGAGTATAAGTTTTCAAAATAATTTCTAATTATCCTTTGTATTTCTATAGTGTCTGTTGTGATAGTATCTTTTTCATCACATATGCTGGTAATTTGAGTTTTCTCTTTCCTTCTTTTTTTAGGGTATCTAGGGGTCTGTTTTATTTAATTTTTTAAAGAACCAACTTTTTGTTTTGTCAATTTTTTCAATTGTTTTATTTTTGTTTCAATTTCATTGATTTCAGCTCTAATTTTAATTATTTCTTGCCTTCTATTGCTTTTGCTGTTAATTTGTTCTTTTTCTAGGGCTTTGAGATATAGTGTGAGGTCATTTATTTGTTGCCTTTTTCTTCTTTTAAGAAATGAACTCCATGCAATGAACTTTTCTCTTAGAACTGCTTTTGTAGTGTCCCAGGGATTTTGATATGTTGTGTCTATGTTCTCATTTACCTCAAATTTTTTTAATCTCCTCCTTGATGTCTTTTACAACCCATTGTTTATTCAGTACCATATTGTTTCATCTCCACGTGTTGGAGTAATTTTTACTTTTTGTCATTGATTTCCAATGTCATTCCATTATGATCTGATAAAATGCATGGTAGTATCTCTACTGTTTGTATTTGCTAAGAGTTGTTTTGTGCCATAGGATATGGTCTATTTTAGAGATGGATCTATGTGCTGCTGAGAAGAAAGTGTATTTGCTTGATGTAGGTTGAAATATTCTATATATGTCAATTAACTGTAAGTTATTGATTTTATTATTTAGCTGTATTGTTTTTTTGTTTAGCTTTTGTTTGGAAGATCTATTCAGTGGAGAGAGATGTGTGTTAAAGTCACACAAGATTACTCAGTTGTAGTGAATTTGACTCTGGAACTTCAGAAGAGTTTGCTTGATGAACATAGCTGCACCATTGTTTGGGGCATATATATGTATGATTACTATGTCATGTTGGTGTATGGTTCCTTTGAGCAGTATTTAATGTCCATCTTTATCCCTTTTGATTAACTTTGGCTTGAAGTCTACTTTATTTGATACAAGGATGGGAAACCCTGCTTGCTCCCACAGTTAATTTGAGTGGTATGATTTTTCCCAACCTTTTACCTTCAGTCTCTGTACATGTCTTTTCCTATCAGATGAGTCTCCTGGAGGCAGCATATTATTTTATCTTTTTTTTTTTATCCAATCTGCTAGTCTGTATCTTTTGATTGGTGAGTTTAAGCCATTAAATTAACATTCAGGGTTACTATTGAGGCATGGTTTGTATTTCTAACCGTAATTGTTTATTTTTGTTATTGATTTTCTTCTTTGATTAGTTTTTTTCTTTAGGGTACTACATCTCTCTGCTGATTTTTTTCTGGTTGTTGTTGTTGTTGTTTCCTCTTCATGGAATATTTTGCCAAGGATATCTTGTAGTACCAGGTTTCTAGTTATAAATTCTTTTAACTTTTGTTTATTGTGGAAGGTTTTTATTTCATCTTCAAACCTAAAGCTTAATTTTGCTGGATACAAGATTCTTGATTGGCACCCATTTTCTTTCAGAGCTTGATATATGTTGTTCCAGAATCTTTTAGCTTCCAGGGTCTGTGTTGAAAAATCTGCTATTTTCTTAGTTGTTTTTCCCCTACATGTAATCTGATTTCTTTCTTTTGTGGTTTTTAAAATTCTTTCCTTATTTAGTATTTTGGGCTTTTTCATTATAATGTGCCTTGGTGTGGATCTGTTGAGATTTTGTATATTCCTCATCCTGTAGGCTTTTTGAATTTGAATTTCCAATTTATTCTTCAAGTTTGGAAAGTTTTCTGATACTATTACATTGAATAGTCTGTTTATTCCTTTGATTTGGACCTCTATGTCTTCCTCTATCTCAATAACTCTTAAATTTGGTCTTTTTATGCTATCTTATATTTCTTGAATGTTCTTCTCATGGCTTCTTACCATTATCACTTTGTGATCTTTGTTCTTTTCAAGACCTTTTTATTTTATCTTCATTGTCTGATGTTCTATCTTCCTAGTCATCTACTCTGTTGGTGATGCTTTCATTTGAGCTTTTAATTTGGTTTTTTGTTTCTTTCATTTCAAATTTCTATTTTTTATTTGTTTTGTTTTGTTTGTTTGTGTTTTAGAACTTCTCTCTTCCTGTTGAGGTGATCTTTTCTTCCTGTATTTGTTTATGTAGCTCCTTGTCAAAATGATCTTTCACTGCCTGTATTTGCTCTCTTATGTCTTCCTTGAGTTCACCGAACATTTTATCCACATACATCCTGAACATTTTCTCTGTCATTTCTTCTGCTGTGGCTGCCAATGATTCTAAGGACTTGGTGTCTTGATTTGTTTTCGGCCTTTTCTTTCCTTGTCTTTTTATGTTGCTCATGGTCTTCCTTCCCAGCTCTGTGGGTCTGGAGTGTTATTGTTTTTATCCTATAGGTTTGTAGTGCTCTTCTAGGATTCCAAGACCTCTCCTTTGTTGGGAAGAACAATGTTAGCAGATCCAATGTCATTCATATTCCTCCTATGAACAATTTGTTGTTATTAAGATGTTTAGTAATGAAACAGGTTAGAAAGATGGAGGGCCAGAGGGAGGCAGCATTCTGTGTCCCTCTGTGATCCAGATGTCACCTACTCAGAATACTGTATATCTAAAAGTGTTCGAAGACCCCTATACAGCTGATCTTTCCAGAAATCACCAATACTGTGAACTTGTGCAGGGCTCTGGGCCATAGTGTTTGAGTAGGATGCCCACTGTTGGATCAGGACTCAAAGCCTGAAGTTCTAGCCCACGTGAGGCTTGGAGAGCACATTAGCAGAATCACCTATCAAAACATCTTCAGATTCCCAAGACTTGACTTCGCTCATGCAGGTCACTCAGTTGATACCCACCTACAGAACAACACCATCGCCCTGCTATTCCACCTCAGCAGATACCTGGCACCAAAAGCAGACCGCCTCTCTCTTGGCACAACCTTTTCGCCATGTTAGGTGGAGGTAACTCCCAGATTGGATATCCAGCAGACAGCCATCACATCCCCAACATATGTAAAACCAAGAACTTTGCATGAAATAGGATTTTGAAGACTGAGTCATCTGAATTATATAACATAGAGTTGTTGTATATGCCCCCCATTTTTTGTTTCCTTTTTCGCCTTTTATTTTTCTTTCCTCTTCCAAATTGTACTTTTTAAACATCTGTATTTTTCTAAATACAATTGTGTGTTTGTTTTATGTTCTCTACTGTTTTCCCATGTACTAACCTACTCTAAATTACTTCCTGTCTATTCTCTTGCTACAAATCCTCTTCTTTACAATTTGTATCTCTTGATAATCTTTTTTTGTTTACATCTCTTTCCAGTTTTTCTTAGTTCTGTAACCATATTGTCCATTAGCCTTTTGGCATATTTAAGTCTGGCATGTGTCCTTGTGTAATATGTATTCAGCCTTTTTTTTTTCTCAGCATTGGCTTTGGCAATTCATTCTGCTCTTTTGAGTAGGTCAGTTTTTTATTTTTTATTCATTGTATTTTTTTTGAAAACTGATCATTTGAAGAACAGCTACTAGGCCTAGCACTTGCAGACTACATCCACACAGGGGAAGATGTTCAGTTATCAGCCAAGTACATCTTTGTTGTGGTTCAGTCTTCCCTGGTCTTTGGATGTGTTTTTCCACCAATTTCCCAGTATATTTTTATTCATTTCCTTTTAAGCATCTTTATTTCACTGAAAGTCTCACCCATATTCTGGGATCTTTGATGTTCTATTATATTTACTCCCCACTTGACCCTAGTTTCCTTTAGTTGTGCTCATGCAGATCAGCACATCATATCCAACAGGGCTTCAAACTTTCTTATGCCAGAGCTCTAAAATATGCTACACTTCCTTTCTGAACTGAGTTCTGAGTCCAGTGAGACTGAAAACTACCTCCTAGGTGTCCCTTCTGTGATATCAGAATGTTGAAAATTAATTGTGTTTTATTTATTCAGTAACAAGGGAGTAAATGGCAGTATGTGGCTTGCAGAGAGTGGGCAAAAATTTTCTGCTGTCTCCAATGGGTTACATGCACCTCCATACACCTGTGATTATCCACTGTGGAAGTGAGCTCATCACTGCTGTTGCACTGTTCCATGCTACAAGCAAGTAGGGCAGAATGAACAAGCTTGTAAGGAAATTTCCTGTTTGGATTTTTCTTTACTAATGGTGGGCAAAGAGAGAAGGTGAGGGGTGTAGGGTGTGATATTTATGAGGTGGGGGATGAGAATTTAGAGACATTAGATCTTAGGAAAAATGAAAGAGGAATCCAAACAAGTTGGCTGTTAGCAGGAGAAAAGAGAAAAAGAGGCAACCCCATGCAAGGCTCTCTCTGGCTTGTGCAACAAGATGGTGGCTATTAGCACACCTACCAGGGATAACTCTGTTGTAACCAATCCTGTAGTTGGGTTTCCTGACCCCAGCTAGTGTCCCAAGATGGAAGCTGATTCAATGAAAGATGGGGGTGGTGGCAGCAGAAGTATCCTAAGATGGTGGTTAAGAGGTTCTAAGATGGAGGTGAAGGCTCTCAGGAATAGAGTTGAAAGGGTTGGCCTTGTGTTGGCATGGGCAGTCTGTTGGAATTGTAGCACTGTTCTATGCATTGCTATGGTGGGCAACTGCCTTAAAGCCCTTTTTATTGTCCCAAGGTGGAGGCTACTACATGGGGAGGGTTATATTGATGTCTGCAGTATCCTAGGATGAGGGAGCCCTGTGTTGGTATATGGGGGGGGGGGCGGCAGTGCAGTTGTTCCGTTGTTCCTCTGGCTCTGCATGACTGCAGGCAAGAAGGTCCTGATCAAAGTGAAAAGTGGGAGTGATGTTCATGAATAGGCTGAGTTACTAGTTATTAAAGAAATGAATATTTCCGTGAAAGGATTTAGGGCTCCCTCTCAGCTTTTCTCTTACTGATTTAACCTGGGCTGCAGAGGATTAAAGACTTATTGTCTGGTTACTCCCTGAAAATTTTTGAGAATTGGTATGTATGCTTGTTTTCTTGCTGAGGCTTTGGAATTAGAGGCTATTTTTCTGGAATTTTAGACACTCCACATGGATTGTTTTCACCTCTGCCCATTGCTAATCAGATTTATTAGGGAAGCCTGTGTGCAGAGTTTCACTCTATACCTGCCTGAAAACTTCTATTGTATGACTCCTTCCTAGAGCCTCAGTGCATATGCCGGAAGAAGGTGAGACATATTGTCTTCTTTTCTGACTTTTCCTAGGCTTTTATAGGTGACTCAGGAATTACAGCTTTTGCCCTAACTTTAACAGTCTCAGTTCCCCACCCAATCCCTTTGTGAGGCAAGGTCTTTTATAACAGCAGGAAAATGAGTGGTACTCCCATGCATGTTTCTGACTTGAGTCCCTCTGGGTGCAATTTTCTCTGTGCCTGTTTAAATCACCTATTTCCAGGTATATCCTAGAAAGGTGCTTGACAGGACATCACAGTAATATTTCCTGTGATCTCCTGGGCTTGTGCATTAACAGGCTATTGTTTAGCCTCTTTGGAGGGGATCATCTCAGGTCTTTGGCTTGCATATTGAGTAGCACAGAGTTCTTTTCAAACACCAGGTGACTATACAGCCAAGTTTAGACTGCTTTTCTGTTCTCCAGGTTTTTTCATGTCATCTTTGTCCTTTGTGTTTCTTTCTGTTTGTGTTATTCCTCCCCTTTGTGGTGAACCAGTGCCTCTGCCCCAGATGCCACTGGCTTGGCTCCAAAATTCTCTTTTCCTTTGTTCTGTAGGTTTGAATTTTTGGGTCTCTAAGAGTCTCTGCCTGTCTGATAATGAATTTCAGTGAATTTCTTAATTCACTCACATTGCTGAGAATCAGTACCCCCAAGCCCTGGAATCCAAGGAAATGGAGCAATTGCAAAAGCAACCTTCCTTTTTAAATCCACCACTTTCAATCTTCTCAGATCCTGTTTTTAAATCCATTTTACCAACATATGGCTTTTGATTTCGGAGTTTAACCCCATTTACAAATAAAGCGACCCTTGATGGTGAAAAGACCATCAAATTCCTTTAGATGCCAAGGGAATTGCAAGTAACATTCTAAAGTTATCACACTACATTTTAAGCCAATATCTTTAATCACATCCAAGATTCCTTTGCAGCTTTTTCTCTTCCCTTTTGTCTTATTGTCACAAAAATTCGTCTGTTGGCTACTCATTATTATTGATGTACAATTTGCATGTTTTTTTATTTGATTGCTTCAAGAAAATAAAAAGTTAAAAGTCCCAATTTAAAAAATAATCTTTTATATTTTTCCATCCATACACATACATTTACATACATCAGAGAACTTTATATTAAGATCTTGCATTCCTGTTGAAGGTTTGTTAATTTCAATTAGAAGGACTACCTTTAAAATTTCTTAAACAGCATCTGTACTGGCAATGTAGTTTTTTTTTGGGGGGGGGGAGGGTCAAGAAATGTCTTAATTCCTTTCTCATTGTGAAGGACAGTTTGCTAGCCCTGGTATTCTTGTTTGTCAGTTTATTTTCTTTAAGCCCTTATATATATCATCCCAGATGCTATTGATGATCCAGGTTTCTGCTGAGAAATCTGATATTCTTGAGTAGAATTCCTAGTGTATTAGTGGGTTTTTTTTGTTTTTATCAAGCTGCTTTCAATTTTTTCTCTTTTAACACTAAGATTTCTTTTTTCTTTCTTTCTTTCTTTCCTTCCTTCTTTCTTTCTTTCCTTCTTTATTTCTCTTTCCTTCTTTCTTTCTTTCTCTATTTCTTTCCTTCTTTCTCTTTCTTTCACTCTTTTTTTCTTTCTTTCCTTCTCTCTCTCTCTCTCTCTCTCTCTCTCTCTCTCTCTCTCTCTCTCTTTCCCTCCCTCCCTTCCTCCCTCCCTCTCCCTCCCTTCCTCCCTCCCTCCCTCCTTCCCTCCCTCCCTCCCTCTCTCCTTCCTTCCTTCCTTCCTTCCTTCCTTCCTTCTCCAGGAATTAAATTTAGGGGCACATAAGCAGTGAGATGAATACACCAAGTATCCAGCCCTTTTTATTTTTATTTTTAATATTTGGGAGAGGGTTTCCTTGGAGGGAGGAGGCATACCAAGAATTGAACTCAGGGGCACTTGACCACTGAGCCACATCCCCAGCCCTTTTCTTTATTTTTTTTAGAGACAGGGTCTCTCTCGGTTGCTTTGTGCCTCACTTTTGCTAAGACTCGCTTTGAATTTATAATCCTCCTTCCTCAGGCTCCTTAGCCACTGGAATTACCCATGTGCCAGTGTGCACAGCTGAGACAGAGTTTGGATAAGTGTCTTAGGACCTGGCTAAGTTGCTGGGGCCGGCTCTTAACTTGTGATCCTCCTACCTCAGGCTCCCAATTTGCTGGGTATAATGGTGTGAACACAATCCCCAGCTATCAGTCTAGATTTTTTTCAGCCATTATTTTTTTTCCAATATGTCTTTCTCTCTGACTTTTCATTTGAATATTGCCATAATTCACTTTTAAGTCTGCTTTGTTGCTGTGTGCTTTAGTAGTTATTTGTGTTTCTTCATTAATTTTATTGTCTTAAGAGTTGATAATTTCAAATTATCTGTCTTGGAACTTACTCTTCTTCCTATTTGAGTTGCAGTTGAATATTTCTATTTTTTAAAAACTCAAAGTTTTACTATTATTGCAAAATTTGGTTCTTCTTTACAGTTTGTTCTTTTATTTATAATCTTATTGTTGACACCTCTTTCCTGTTTTCCTTAGTTCTCTATCCGTGTTGTCCATTAGCCCTTGAGCATGTTTAAGTCTGACAGGTGTCTTTTTGTAATATGTCTTAAGCCTTTTTTTTTTTAATTTCCACTGTTGCTTTAGGAAGATTTATTTTGGTCTTTTGAGTAGGTCAAATTTTCTTTCTCTCTCTCTCTCTCTCTTTCTTTCCTTCCTTCCTTCATTTTTTTCTTCTCTCTCTCTCTCTCTCTCTCTTTCTTTCCTGGTCATTTGAAGGATAGTCACTATGCCTATAGAATTTATACGCTAGGTCCATACAGGGGAAACCATTCAGTTATCATCCAGGAATTACAAGGTCTTCTCACTTCCATTGTGGCTCAATCTTTCCTGGACCTTTATATGTGGTTTCCAACCAATTTCCCAATATGCTTATATTCCTTCCTTTTTAAGTGTCTATTTCTCAGACAGTCCTCATACCCATTCTCTGGGACCTTCGATGTTCTATTACACTTACTGCTCTTGTTCCTTGATCCCAGTTGCCATTAGTTGTGCAGGCCTCATGCAGATCAGAACCTCATATCCAACAGGGCTTTAAGCTTCCATATGCCCTAGAACTAAAATGTGCTACCCTTACTTTCTGAACTGAATACTGAGTCAAGTGAGACCAATTTCCCAGACATACCTTCTGAGATGCCAGAATGTTGAAAATTACTTGTGTTTGTTTCTTTTGTCAGAGCAAGTTAGCAGCAGTGTGTATGTTGCTTTCAGGTTTGCTATTCCATGTCACATCAAGTGGGGCTAGTTGAGCAAATATATCATGAAATTTTCTGTTTGGGTTTTTTTCCCCTAAATTGGGTAATCATTCATTTGACAGCTGCAGAACTTGGATTGATTTCTACACTTGCCAAAAGTTTATTCCCTAGTCTGTTGTTGTCATTTGGTGTTCTAATGGAAGAGCAAGGGCCTGGGGCATCCTAGTCTGCCATCACCCTCCTACTAGTTTTTGGAAGCTCATTTTGTGATATACAGTTTTTCTGTGTAATTAATCTGCTTTGTACCCTCTTCTCAGAATCACTTTTATTTTTCAGTTTTGGACAGTTTGACTATAGAGTCTTGATGTGGGTCTTACTGGGTGTGTTTTCTGGAAATATGGGTTCATGTGTAGCATCATATTTGGTATGTTTTATGCACTATTTTTCATATATGTTTTGATTCTCTTTACCCTTTTTCTCCCCCCTCTGGTGTTTACACTTGAGTACTTTTTGGCATGCTTCATGGTTTCCTAGAAATTTTATAGTTGGTTGTGTTAGTCATCTTTTCATCACTTTTTTCAGAAGACCTGACAAGTAAAACTTTGAGAAGGAAAAATATATTTTGTTTCTTGGTTTCAGAGGTTCAGTCCATGATGAGTTGAGCTCACTTTGTCTGCCCAAGGTGTGGCAGTAAATACATCATGCCTGAAGGGCATTGTGTTGGAAAACAAGTCCAAATATTTCCAACAGGAAGAAAAGAGAGTTTGAGTGCAAGTCATCAGGGATACTATAATTCCTAAGGTTATGCCCCTGGTGACACCCACTTCCTCTAGCAATATCATATCTTCCTCAAGTTACCACCCATGAATGTATTCAAATTATCAGTCTATCAAATGGAGTAATCCACTAATTGATTTTCAGCTCTCATAATCTCATCATTTTACCTCTGAAATGTATAACACATGACTATTTGGAGGACAGCTCATATCAAAAATGTGACTCTGCTCTTAATTTTTTCCATGCTCTCTTTACCTGCATGTCAGTCCAGATAATCTTGGTCTGTTCTTCTTAAGTTTGCAAACTGTTTTGCATGTTCTGATCCACTGTTCATCATTTTAGTGTCTTCTTCACTTCAGTACTAAGGTTTTGAGTGCCCAGACTCACATTTGGTTTCTCTTCTAATTTCTATCTTTGTATTAGTAGTCTTCCTTTGGTGAACAGCTATTCTCTGGGTTTCCTCTTATACTGTGTTCAAAGTTTTCATTAGTGGGGCTGGGGCTCAGTGGCAGAGTGCTTGCCTAGCATGTGTGAGGCACTAAGTTCAATTATGAGTACCACATATTACTAAATAAAATAAAGGTCCATTGACAACTTAAAAAACATTAAAAAGTTCTCATTAGCTCTTTAAGCATGATTTATATAGTTAATTTAAACTATTTGTGTAGTCAGTCTTATGATATTTGCTCAATATCCTTGAAATAGGGCAGAGAGTCAGAAATACTGAACATATGAGTAATGTCAGAAATAAGGACAAGACATAGGAATAAGTGAAAAGTGGGGCACAGTGGGATGATCCAGCTCTGATGGAGCCCATGCACTTTATTCAAGTGAGAATGCCAGTGGTATTCAGAGTGAAGGACTTCCTGGGGAAAACAGGAAGAAAATGGTAAAGACAACTTGGTTGGGGCTTAGCAGGTTAAGACCACCTCCTGTGTTTGAACCTAGGACTGCCTGAGCCAATGGGCAGGGTGTCAGCATAATCTGAGCAGTCTTGAATTGATGGAATTTCACTGTTTCCAGAAACGCAACCCCCTTGACTTGGCTCAAACAAACCCATAATTCATTTATAGCCTCCAGCATCTCCCCCTACACAATTTTTAAAATATAAGTGGTGTGTGGTTACATGAGGTCCTTGTATCATTTTTCTGAGATTATGGCAATCTATTGTTATGATACAGAAGAAAAGTAGTAGCAAACAGATCATTACAAAATTATAGCATGCAGAATGTTTTTACATATTCCCAGGATTAAAGCCATTTAAGTCATGAAGTATTTGTTCAGCTAGAGATACAGGATCCATGAGATTGATCCTGCTTTTCTGAATATTCTGGATGTGATGATATAACCCCATGAGGTCCAAACTGTTGTTATTGCTATGAAAAATGCCAAGCATATGATTTTTGACCTTTATCCAATCCCATTGGGAAGAATTATATTTGGCTGCAGTAACACAGACATACTTATGACCAGCATGGCATCTAAGTCTTTGCTTAAATTTGAGAGTGTAAAGTTAATTACAACAGTAGCTTTCAAAGAATTTAATTAAGTCTCAATCTTTTCATCAATATTTATTTGATTCTTAGGGAATTTGAAGTATTTTGAGCCACATTATGAAGAAAATAAGCATTTAGAATGTTTTGAGATAAGGATAAAGAAGGTGTCACAGTTGAAACTATACAGGATGTTATATAATATTTTTCTGTCTTTCTTCTTGCTCTTATATTTCCAGAAGTTATAGCATAAGGAGATTGAGCACTGGCCCACAGCCACAGTTGGAGCCCTCTTGTAGTTACTGTCTATAAAGTCAGGCATAGGGCTGTTTATATAATGGAGAGAGTCCAAGTCAGCCATTAAATGTCACAGATCTTTTTGTATGCCATCATCACCGGAAGTCAGGATATTACCACCAAATCCTCCAAGAATCATAGAATCTTTACATAGCTGTCTCTTACCAGTATATCCACCATTTCTGGAGACTTTATGTTGCACTGGGAAGACATTTGCACATTCCCTCCATTTAGGAAAGCTGCCAAGTTCCATTGCAGAATGATTATTGCTGTAAGTGCTATGATTATTAACCTGTCTAGGTTAATCATTAACTTCATATGCCATCTTTTCCTCAAAGATTACTTTTCAACAGCCAGCATGTTTATCATGGGACCAACATATAGTAAATTTCCACCATAGCTAGTATATTTAAACCAGTGAAATGAATTAGTGTAACATGTTTGTCTGTAAAACCTTCTATAATATGAGTATCATTAGTACATTCTGGGATGAGTTCTTCAATTCACACAGGTGGGTGTACTGAAGGTGGATCTGAGAAATAGGTCCTAAAAGTTTCCCGATGAACTCCACTTACCTGGAAGCTTAATGGATTCATCATAACCACAAACATTGTGTTTGGAGACTTAGTGCCTCCCTGTTGTTCAATTATCTGCTTGGCCTTATACATCAACTTTTTTGTTGTCTCTATGATGACATGCTGAGCTTTCTGGAAAAAAGGGTGTACCCTCTATCATTACTGAATATGGTCTCATCCATTGACCTGTTTGTATGTCTTTCCACAAAACTAAACCTAAAAAGTGTTGTAGGAGCCCTGTGTTGCTCAGCAGCAGTGAAAAAATTTTTTGGGGGGGTCCTGGGGATTGATTTAAGGGACATTCAACCACTGAGCCACATCCCCAGCCCTGTTTTGTACTTTACTTAGAGACAGGGTCTCACTGAGTTGCTGAGGCTAGTTTGAACTCACATTCCTCCTTCCTCAGCCCCCTGAGCTGCTGAAATTACAGGTGGGCACAACCACAACTGGCTGGCAGCAGTAAGACTTTTAAAGCTTTTGAAAATTGTAATATTTAAACAAGAAGAACATGAAAAATAAATTTGTGGGGTACTATCTTCCCCTTTTTGCTTTTGTAAGATTGTTGAATAGGTGCTATACGTTGGAACATCGTTAGCCTTAAATTGTAGAGAATCTGAACACTATCAAAGAAGATAAGCAATGAGAAATAACATGATTATTTTCTTTATATGAGCAATGGCAAAAATGAAACAAGAACAAGTATCAGTAATAACATGAATATAATATGGTTTGCCAATGTTGAGAGGTATGAGTTACATCCATCTGCCATAGTTGATTTGGGTATAAACTGTGGGGATTTACCCAAGTGGGTGAAGTTGGAATGTGAATCACACACTGCAGGCAAGAGTGAACAATTTGCTGATCTTGCTGTTGCATAATATTTTTTTGTGTGTGCAGATTGGAAGCACTCTGATGATGTGAAGAATGAGAAGCTTGAGCATGGTCATATGGAGTCATTTGTTCATGGACCAAAAAAAAATTTATCCATGTTAGCATTGTCTGATGTTAAAGGACCCAGAAGTTTAGAATGGGCTCTAGTATGACCAGTAAAACAAGGATATTGATGCACTTGAACTGTTTATTGTAGAGTATGGAATAAATGAAAACAGAAGACCAAGGGAAGAATTGAGTTGCAGATAAAATTTGAATTTGATTCTTTCTGGCAGATTCTTTCCCATGAGATGTCAGTCTGTTCTCTTAAGCTTTTGAACTGATTGGGTGAGACCCTCCCACAGTTGAGGGTAATCTATTTTAATCAAAGTCCACTGCCTGGAAATAGGAATTTCCACCCTCCCCCCCCCACCAAAACAAAAACTTTCACAGTAACATATAACTGGTGTTTGACCAAAACTGCTGGGTACTTGTGCCTAGCCATCAGTACATGAAATTAACTATTACAGTAACATTGAATAATCTTATTTATAGAATCCAGTGTGTCCAAGGGTGGACAAGTAGAAAATTAAGTATGGCTGAAACAATTTTCAGAGAAGTTCAGGAAAGGCAGTTATGATATGTGCCTGAGAAGCAGAGAACCAACTGATAAGCTGAATTACTACCACTTGTAGTTGCCTCTCTCTTCCACCCTCTCATGAAATGTGCTTACCCAACCCCAAGAGATACAGCCAAAGCATTAATTCACTGCCAGAATGTAGTCAGAATCCCATATCGCTGTATGATTCACACCAGTCCACATGTGAGACCCAGTTTGACCTTGCTTAAGTAAGTCATAGTTGTGAATTCCAAATACCAGTTTTCTAACAATACAAGTGTACAGTGTTAGGCATATGTAGTCTGATGTAGGAAGTATAGAATGAGGTATGTGTTGTGATTAGATCTTAAATATCCACAAAAGGTCTATAATGCAAATATTTCCTCACCAGCCTGTGGCAATATTGAGAGGTGATAAACCTGTGGGTAATGGGGCCTACTGGAAGGAGGTGGCATGGATGTGGACATGACATGACACGATAAGACATCCTCTTGAGGGGGATATTGGGGCTTTATACTGTCTACTTTCCAGCTGCCATGAGATGAGCAGAATTACTCCAGAATGTGGTCTCTGCCATGATGTTCTGACTTGCTGGAGTCTGCAGACCATGGAGGTTACCAATTATACATAGAATGAAATATTTGAAATGTTTAGTCAAAGTTTTCCTCCTTATAATTTGTTTACCTTACATATTCTTTCAGAGACACAGAAAACTGACTAATGTAGTGAGGCAGATTAACGAACGATTAAAATACCTGCTCTGCAACACTCCTTAGATGTTGCAGGGCAGATATTTTAATGCTGTCTTTTAAGGAGTAGAGCTTATTACTCAATTTGACAATAGTTCTTTCACATTATGGTTTATCTCTATCTTTTTGTGGGGTTCTTGGGTCTTTTCTCTGAGAAAGCCTTCTGTTGTCATCTTGGCTTTGTCTTTTTAAAAATTTTTTTCAGTTTTAGTTGGGCAGAATTTGTTTGTTTGTTCGTTTGTTTGTTTGTTTGATGTGTTGTTAAGGCTCAAACCTAGGTCCTCACACATGCTAGGCAACACTGTGGCACTGAGCTCCAACCCCAGCTCCTTGGCCTTTTCTTAAGTAGGTATTGAAAAATATGCCCTTATCTTCCTTAGAGTAATTATGTTTCTCATCCAGAGTCGTGCTTCTAGATAGTTGGGAATACAAGGGTTATTTTAAGTCTCAAAGACTGGGGGCTACTTTAATAAACATCTTCTCACAAATAATTTTCTTAATTCCTACAGTTATTTCTTAATCACTTTCCCTGTTTCCATGGCATGCCCATGGTAACTAGAAATAAGCTCCACCCCAGAAGGCCACTATTCTATTGAGCATATCATTCATGATATAATCAGTATACAATATTCATTATTGTAATTTGAATTAAAGCATATTTATGTGTATAAGTAGATATATGAATCTATACATATATATGTTTATATTTATGTATAGTTGCATATGTGAAGTACGGATAATTCTGAAAGTGTAAATGAGAACCACACAATGTAATAGAGTTTTGTTTTCAAGAGACAAGGGAAAATGAATAAGGAAGAATTGTCAATATGCAGAAGAGGGACCTGAGGCCTAGATTCAGAAGTAAGCACAAAGTGCACAGCTGCAAGAAAGTGTGGCCTGTTCCAGGTAGATGTAGGCTCATATTTTGATGTGCAGAGGGAACATTATTTGGAAGAACTGAAAAACTCTCAAATGAGTAAACCTATGTGAACACTTGGGCTGCTTACAGAGGAAGTTGTTCTCTTAGTGAGCTTTCTGCATGTTGCTCACCCACTAAGCATTAAAACTTACATGTCCTGATATATATGGGGCAGGAAAGTAATTCAGAATTAGCATCAAAAGAGAAGAGATACTTATATATCTTAGGCTTTTGGGTGTTAATTTAGATGCAATCACGAATAGGCAGAGTACAACTAGCTCCCTTAGTATTAGCAGTTCTGAAGTTGTATTGCCAGTAGCTCTCAGATTGTAGCATTAGCAGCACTTACCACTGTGTTCCTGGCACCCTGAGCCAGCAACTATCTATCATGAAAAGACATCACCAAAACACTTCAAAACATCATACTTTAAACCTCTTGAATTCAGCAAAGAGAGAAAAGTATTTATGCACTGTTTTATGATATTTTAATGTGTCACTTCCTTATACACCATGTGAAATGCACCACTTGGCAACATTTTTTTTCACACTGCACATTTTCTTTAGTATTCATGGAAATGCAGGGTTATGGGTTGGGGTCTTGTCTCAGAGGCATGTATGCATGCATGAGGCACTGGATTTGATCCTCAGTACCACATGAAAATAAAATATATTGTGTCCACCTATAACTAAAAAATAAATATTCTAAAAATTGCAGGGTTACCAGTCAGAAATTGTCTTGCATCTGGGAATTCCATTGGTTCAACTTCATTTTTTCCTAAATAAAAAATATTTATTGTCTTTATTAATTGGAAGGAGCACTAATAATATGGGTCTAAGTTTATGCTACCTGGGTTTTGGAAAAGTTCTGCAGTGGGCATCCCCACTGTGGGCAGTCTTGGATGCTACAGGATAACAGATTGGCTTGCCTCAGTTCACCTTGGTGCTGGCCTGCCAGCCTCAGATCTTCCTGAGGCTTGAGTAGAACAGTCAAGGTCAATTAGATGGTCTTGTTAGAGGGACCCTCAAAACAAGCAGATATTAAGGATCTTAATGCATAGGTATACAGAAAAATGCATCTTTTATGTCTAAAATGGAATCTGGGATAACAAGGTGTAAGAATCAGAGACCAAGGATGTATGGGAATCACTACCTCATTTGTTGATCTGAGGTCCTGTACTAGTCTCCATTCACTATTGGACTTCTATGGGTGTATAACATGGACTGTCACAGTGTCTCAAGAGACTCTGTCCCTTGAAGTTACCTATTATAATTTGTAACCATTGTTTAGTCTCTGGTTTTAGGGGATACAGTTTTTGATAGGAAAAGGGTACAGAATCTTTGAGATGAATCTGGACAGGAGCAGGTCCTATTGCTCCTGACCTTTTTCTCACTGTGTAGCCCAGACTTATAGGTTAATGTCAGTTTCTACTAGGGGCAGACAAAGTACTAGTCCTGTTGTCATATGAGAAGTCTGATGCATAGGTGGGTCAAAATATCTCTTTCCATGGGTGAGTGGGACTTTCCGGCATTATCAAAAGGATATGTGAGAAGAGATCATCCCAAGAGAAGCTAAGAGGTTGGGAGCAATATCCAGTCACAGGCTTTCCTGACACTCCCCTTATGGTTGAACTGTGAGAGGAGAGGAGGCCTAGGTTTGAAAGAAGCACAGAAAAAATGGCACCAGTGTCAGGAAAGAAATAAATTTTCCTTCCCTTGACAGTTAAGATCATCCTGGGCTCCTGTACAGAAATAAGAGTCTGAATAGTTGGGAACCTAAGATGGATTCCCCAGGACCCATCAGTCCTATTGTTGGACTGTTTGAAGTGAGGGATTTGTCCACTGGGCCTTGCCTGTGAGTGTAGTATAACCACCTGTGATCCTCTTAAGTGACTGGTTAGAGTGTTGATGGCATCCATTTCTTTCATGGGCAGTTTTTCTTGTAATGTCCCTCTTGGTCATGGTTCTAGCAGGCTATGATGGGAGCAATACCACTCTGGGGTATTGTCTACTAGATTTATTCATCTGTAGAGCTGTCACAAGGGCAGTTGCCTTACTTTTGTGTTCTCTCTCTCTCTCTCTCTCTCTCTCTCTCTCTCTCTCTCTCTCTCTCTCCTCATCTTCCTCCTCCTCTTCTTGGTTTTGATTATAAAACACCCAAGAGGCATTTTTTAGAGACTATCTAAATTGTTGTCTCCTTTTGCAATTATTGTTTGTAATTTTTTTCCTAATGTCAGTAACTGAATTATGAATTTGTTTTTTTTTAGGTTTTTATGCTGGGGAACATGGGGACATTGAGGTATATTTAATTAGTGCTTCCCTGAGTCTTTATAAAATGGTTGTGGAAGTTTCTTCATTCTCCTGTGTTACCAGAGAGTTTGGAATAATTTAGAGATTTAATATGGGTTTTCCTAAAGCCCTGTACCACACAGTTCTGAAAGTAATTTCCCTTCCAGTGCCCCATGTGATCATCTGCATCCCATTTTTGGTTCTCCTGGAGAACTGCCTGTTCTCTGTTCGCTGTTTCTTCTGAGTCCACTTCAGTTGGAAGGAGTAGGTCTCCTGGGCCTTGCACTACATATCTTGTATCCCCAGAGGTTTCAGCTGCCTGAAAAGCATCCTAGTATTCAGTGCTAGAGAGAATTTGGTTCATTAACATCATTATGTCTTTCCAGGTTAGGTCAAAATTTGGTTAAGGCCCTGAAATATCTCTGTATATTGATCAGGGTCATCTGGGAACCTTTCTAAGTCACTCTTAATTTGTCTCAAGTCTTGCAGAGAAAAAGTGACTTGTACCATAATGAGTCCTTTGAGACCCTTTACTATGACTTGTAGGTGTAGAAAGGAAGCTGGAGTGCATTCCTCCTGATTTTGTGTTTTCTCGGAATGTTGGGGCTCTGTTGGCAAACCCTGAGTATGGAGGGTATAAGTGCTTAGAAACAGGGTTTTCTATATTTGATACTTCTCTAAAAGAAACTTCTTTCCATTTTAGCCTTTCCTGATGTATTTGCCACAATGTTCATACTTAGATCCAGTAAAGTTCTATTCTATTTGCTGCACATATTGGTGCTAATATAACTTGAGAATCTGTGGATTGCATTTTTTAGTGTAGCCAAGAGTGAAGAATCTAATTTACAGTGGTTGCATAACTTTTGTTGTGTCTCCAGGCCCCCCAAAAATCTCGTTATGTATAGGGTACCCGTGGCCACTTGTTTCCTCCTTTATACAATCTAAGTTTAAGTGTAAACTGGTATTATAGTTTATACTTCCCTCAGGGGGCTATTTTTCCACATCCTCCATCTGGTATTCAGGCCAAGCTTGGGCTCAGAAAAATACCAGATACTTCTTCTTTAGGGTCTGAGTGTCAAAGGAATCCCAATGTTTCAAAATACTTCTTCAAGGAGTACTTGTGCCAGATGGAGTATTACCTATCTGAAAGACAAAGGAGAAGAAGACATCCCTCCATTGTCAGTATGAGGTATCTCTCAGTGCCATGTGGACCTGAAAGCCATGGATGACCACTCCCTGAATCCTGCTAGGTGGAGTAGTTTCTCTTAGCACCACAAAGTACTCTGATCCTCAAGACATGAGCGACCAAATTTTGAGGCCTTCATAGGATTTGGGATGGTCATATTAGTTGTGCTTACTAATGCATGATCCAAAATTTCTTTTCTGGGTCATTTCCCTCTTAAAAGCAGAGACCCTGATTTTTGTGTACTGTTTTGCCATGCATTGTGGAGGCACTATAGACAGGGCTGCATGTCATGGAGGATCTCAGTTATTATGCTAAAAGAGAACCATGTCCCATCAGGTCATGTGCCCTGAAGTATAGAACTCCATAAAATAAGGAGATAGTTTGTTTTTCCATTTCACTCACTCCAACAAAGGCTCAGATTGGGCATGGAAATATGAAACTTGGTTCTCTACTTCTGTTAGCAGGGGACACTGATAGGTTTTCAGATTCTTCTGGCCAGCAAATTTTGTGTAAGGTGCAGATCTCTGCAGCTAAGAAGTGGTACCCCTATAAAAGGTGGGTTATACCCTCCTATGTCGATGCAGACCCCAGTTGCTCACCATCAATTCCTTCTTCCTGGGATCTTTCTTTCAAATTAAAAGAATGAACTCTGCAGACCAGGAAGAGTGAGTGTAACAGGTATATTATTGAAGAACAGGTATAGAACTCTTGCAGTGCAAGAGGGGACCCAATATCAGGCTTTCTCTGCCTGATTGTGTGAGTCTAGGGGTTATATTGCCCTTAGGTCACTGTGTTGTGTCCAAGCTTATGCTGGGTTAGGCTCTGGAAATATTCAAATGCTATTGTTCCCAATTTATGCTAAGTAGGGCTTGGAAAAGTACTAACACTATTAGTTAGCCTTAATCCCACTCTCATTTTCCTCACTTTCATTTTCTGTATGCTTTGGGAAGCCAGAATTTGAATTATTGAATTATGCATTCTTAGTGGTGTATCAGGAACTGCAGGGCCTGTGTGGAGTGTGCTTCTGCAGTGGGCATCACCCAAGTGTGCAGGTGGGGATCTTGCAGGGTAATGGATCAGCTTGCCCCAGCTCACCTCAGTGCTGACTGATGCTCCAACTTATGTGTTCCATCACTCCCCTGTTTGCTGGAACTTGTTGGCAGTGACCAGTAGGATGATTGTCTGGCTTGGCATTTGAGGAGTAATAACAATAGACAGAATGTATCTTGATTGTGTTGTTAGTTGAAATTTCAAAGGGTGCCATTATTTCTTTCACTGAATATTTGTTTGGCCTAGCTATCTAACCTCTTCCACATGATCAGAAAATAGCTATCTAAGTAAAATGCCATACTCATGACCAATTTTAGAAAATGCTCTAGTGGTTCAGAAAACTGAATGCTCCAAAGCAGCTCTCCTAAATAAGACAGAAGAGAAAGGGCCAACACTCTCCAAGAGGCATTTAAGAAAAACTTTGGGGGCTTGGGTTGTGGCTCAGTGACAAAATGCATGTTTGAAGTCCTGAGTTCAATCCCCTGCACCATCAAAAAAAAAAAAAAAAAGGATAGAACGGAAAGAAAAAAATTGTTTTCCCCACCTTTGACATTCATGGCTGCCCCTAATTATGTCACTGTGACCTAGAATTATCTTTGGTCACAGGCATATTTGAGATGACTCCATCCTTCAGTCTCTTTCAATGATACCACCATTTTGAATCTCCTTAGCTGTTCTTTGTTTGCTGTATTAAGAGCCTCTTTCCTACCCATACCTCAAAGCAGTCCCATGGTTATCTGGAATGATACTGTGTGTACTTGAGCCCACCTTTTTTTTAAGTAAATGAGCTTTCTTCCCAATATCCTTACACAAAAACTGCCTGTACCACTTACCCTTATGGTGCAGTATAACTCTTAGTGAGGCCTCAAGTGCATGGTTATATTTAATCTATCCATGCCTTTTATCTCAAGTAGAGCAGGTGCAGCTGATTGTACTAAGAACCGGTAACAGTAAAGGCTACTGGCACTGAAAGAAGACCTGGCAGGCCACCCTTAGAACAGTTATGAAAGAAAATGACAGAGAGCAATGGAGAGCTGCTAAGAGCTATTAAGTTTGGCTTTTCCAGGGAACTGTCAGTAGCTACTGGCTCCTCCTGTCAGGCACACAGTGGCAAAGATGCACCCATTGGACACTGAGGGTCATTGGCATTCACTCTTGGGGCTGTGAATGCTAAGATCTGAGAGATGTTGGCCCTGGAAACTCAGAGCTGATAATATTAAGGGAGGTGCACTTTGCCTATTTGTGGTTGCTCTCAAGATGGATGTTTGAACCCTCAGCCAGTTGGTAACAGAGATGGTTATGGGACACAGTGTTGACAGCCACAGCCAAAGTGGCCCCAGCAAACTTCCAGCTGATTGGCTTCTCTGTGGTGATGCTCATTGGGCTGTTTCCCCACCCTTTCAGACCATAGAGCTGCTCATTGGGGGACTCGTTTGGCTACACTCACACAACCCAGCCAATCTGCCTCAAGAGCCATTGAGGTGCTTGAAGGAAGAGCCGGTGGTGACTGTTGGGCTCTCGAGGAATTCCTGGAGAGCTTGGGTTGTGCGGCGTGCATTCTAAAAATAAAGTTTGTTCCTGCTTGACAAATGGCTTCTGAATTGTGCCCAGCCAGACTGTGGCAACACAGTTCATGAAGGGATGTACAGAGAAGGCCCCTTAAATTAACTGAGGCTATGTGAACAACATGATGACTGGGTTTCTGTTAAGCGTTTGATCTGTTTTTCTTCCATGATCAGTGGAAGATGCAGGCTAAATATGGAGGCAAAGGCTTGGCCCTGCACCTGTGCACCCTGAGGAATGGAATCTGCAGATACCTTCTCCTTTCATTCCTCATCACACAGAGTAGCACAGGCAACACAACAGAAGGTAGTAGCCATGAGAACATTTCTTTACTAAACTATTTTTCTTCACTCTTGACAGTCAACTCCCACAATGTATACCAGGTATACCTCTCTCCCTCTTCCATCCCAGTTCCCACATTTTGCCTTCCCCCTACATTCCCAGGGCCATCCCCTTGCCATCCCTTTCCTGAGGACTAGCAGGATCAGTTCTGAGTGACAAGGATCTTTGCACCTTGTGTTGCAGGATATAGTTAGGGTGAGATCTCACCAAGACCCTGCCTGAGAGGGTGGCTCACCAGATACCTATCTTACTGTCTTCAGTGCCTCTTCTTTCTCTAGGGTCAGATGACTGACACTTTGTCTCAAATGCTGGGCAAGAGGAAGCAGCCTCATAGCTACATGTTGCTCTCCATTGATCTGGAGATGAGACCCAGAATTGGATGCTTTCTTGCATGCATTGAGTGTTAAACTTTAGCTCACTTCCTAGATTGGCATGAGGAGGGGAATAGGGGATGAAGTCTCTTCTTTGAGGCTGAGGAGCCTGCAGTGCGCAGCCTTGAGGGATGAAGGGGTCTTTGTAAAGGCCATGGTCTCGTACAGTTCCCAGGACAGAAGAAGGTGCTGGGAAGCCAAAAGGATATCCAGGGTATGGAGGGTCATGGTTGTTCTCACTAAACACCTCTGCTTTCTCATGTGGCTCCCATAGGAGAAGTTCTGCTGGGACCCACTGCCCTTTTCTGGCCCAGGTTAGGGAAGAAATTTTATGGTCCAGAGGAGAGTTGAGGACCAGATGGCACCCATTGATGAAAACTCATGACAGTGCAGGAAGATGCCAGTATGCTTTATAGGTCCTAGGTTGTGTGACCTTGCATCTCTTAATTTCCCATGAGGTGACCCCTCAGGGGCCAGATCTCCATTTACGCCTTGTGTCCAGTGCTATCACTATGTCCCTCTACACCTTGGCTGGCAGCTGATTTAGAAGCATTTTAGTCAGGGTACAATATAACTTTGGGGCACCTACACCAATCATTTCTTTTTTGAGCACAGGCAGTAAGTGCTTTTTCACCAGTTGCAGAAGGGAAAAGAGCACTTGTTCAGTCTGCATTGGGCATGAAGATAGACAGAGGGACTAGGGGGATGTGTAAATATGAAAGGGAGGTGTCACCTGTCTTTGTGCCAGACTGAGGTTCTGATGTCCATTCTTCTGGGTGAGTCCTTCCTCCTGGTCCAGATCTTTAGTTAAAGTCAAGTTATCCATGTGTAGTCCTATGAAAAGCAATACTTTTGAGAAATAGGGGTGTGGAAAATGAAGCCTGCACCTTGAGGAGAAGAAGAAATTGTGTGTTGCCTTGGTAGGAAGTGTTCCCAAGCCCAAGACACCTCTTGGACTTATAGGAAGCATTGATCATATCTTCCTGGTTCACACCATGGGGTTGTTAAATCAAGACCATGTGCTACCCCACCCAACACACAAACAGTGATGAGAATCTAAAGAATGAATCATAATTCTATTAGTCTTGGCTGGCTTTCCCAAAGTCTTGTAGACACCTGGATTCCCAGCCCAGCCCACCTTGGTGATAAAGTCATCTTGGAGCACAGCTCATCAGTGTATCTTGGAACAAGTTGTCCTCTTTTAGATGTCTCTCCATTTCATTCTTTTCCAAGTTTCCCATGGACTCCTCTGTGGCCAAATGTGGGGCTATGCACATGGTGAAGTTGAGAGACCCCACAAGATGTTCATAATGTCCACATGTACCATAATGGTTTCAGGTGTGATCTAATCAGGTACCTTGGTCTCTGGATACCAGCAGCATTAGACTTCTGGTGGGTGATCCTTGGGGCCAGTCTTTCTGGGGGTGCACACTAGGACAGAGGATAAGAGTGTGGTGCATACAGGGTGGTTCCAGCTGTGCTCCAGCCATTTGGTGGAAGGAAGTGTTCATGGGACCTAATCTGGTTCAGGATGGCCCTGCACATTCTGACATCAGAACCCTTGAGTAGAGAGTCTGCACCAGTGGGACAATGCATGTTATATGGTAGGACATTTTGAGATACCCATACTTGGGCCACATAGTCTCATGTCCTAGGCAGATGGTATATTGACTCTTTGCATAGGCAGGGGTAGAGAAGATAGCACCTTGGACTAGGCTATATCTACCTCAGATTCAAGGGCATCTGGGCATCCCAAATGCTCAGGGGCTGTTCTACTGGCAAGAGAAGTGTCGTATTCTGAAAAAAAAAAAATATTCACATGTGTGACAGCAGACTCCATTATCACCTTTTTTTAAAATCATGAATTTCTATGGGAATGTGTTTAGCTCTCTCTTGCTGCACAATCACAAAGACTGGAGAATGTGGAAGATTGAGCCTCTGTGGGATTAGAAGTGTCTGACATTGGAATCTGTCATCAACTGAAGACTTGGATCCTCCATCTCTGCAACCTCAAACTCCACAAACCTGACAGGTAAGCAGGACATATAATTATTTTTAAAAAGTATTTCTTTTTGGAAAACCCAAGCTGTAGCTTCATAGCCATGAGGAGCTGATAGCAGGGATGGGAGCGAGCAGTTCTCAGGCCATAGGCTGGGCGGGTCCCAGAAAGGATCAATTCCCAATGCAGAAACATTTCTGGGTGCAGCTAACATCACTTAGCACCTGAAGAGAACCATGTGGGCCTTAGTGAACCAGACATATTCTTTTATGTATTCTCCCACACTTATTCCAGGCTTCTCATGTCCCTGCCCTGAACCACACAGAAAAACCAAGCATCAGCATCTGGTCAAAGATATTATTTATGTAAGAGAATTCTCTATCTATGAATGGTGTGGTTGGGACTCTATTCCATAACAAAGAACAAGGGCACAAGACTCAGGAGAAGTCATGAGAAAGCAGAAGCTATGCTGAAATTATTGGAATACCTGGGTTCCCAGCGCAGCCCATCTTCCAAAGAAAACTGTATTTCATTCCTTTGTTTGAATGGTGAGAATTACATGAACTACAAGGCCAGAGGTGTGTGCTCAGGGCATCTGAGACATTGGCTTTCCCTCATAATGTTTTTCAAGTTCTAAATCTTTTCTGAAACATCAGGGTGTTATTGTGGCAACTTTCATGAGCAGGGGTGATCCATATACTGTAAGATGGTTTATTTTCCAGGTGGTTGGCCAACATCAAGCTAGTGAAACTTGTACCCTGTGAACAGACCTCACTGATGATGGACACCCCTTGAGCTTGGCTGGTTACTACCCCACACCCTACCCTTAATTTCTAGGCAGTGGTAGAGGTAAAAACGTTGAGGTCAGAGCTTCTGGGACTATTAGAGAGTGTCCAGCCCTCTAGGTAGAGAGAATAAATGCTTGGAGAGGAAAGTGTTCAATGGTTTTTCCTGTGGTAGAAGATGCCCTTCCTGGCTGGGTGAGAAGCTCCAACAGAGCCAGCTGTGCAACCAATGTTCCCTAGCACTTATGCCTAGACCCAGGTGTCTGACACACTTTTCTGCCATCTCATAGATCATGTGGTTAAAGGTATGCATTGACATTCCTGAAGACCCCTCTACAATCTCTCCTCCAAAGTCATGGTAGGCTCCAGTCCAGATAGGGGACAAAGCACTGGATTGGAATTCATCAAGATCAGTCACAATCCACAACCACACTTCATTGCCAGTTTATCTGACCCAATACATGCCTTGCCTTTGCCTCTTCTGTCCAGTCATTTTGACCACCCCATGTGGGCTCCCTGCATCCAGGACATGCTCTCATATATTACAGAGAACATCAAGTACTTAATGAAATCTTATTTTTCTTTAGTTCTTGATGTTGCTGTGTATTATGACATAAATGTTTTTCTCGGGAATGCATGACTGCCCTAACCTCCCATGTGATGGTATTTGGAGATAGTGGCTTCAGTGGTTCTTAGGATTTTAATGAGGTAAGGAGGGTGGAGTTCTCATGATAGTAGTACTGTCCTTCTAGAAAAAGGAAAGGATTATAAAGCTCTCTTAGCCATAGGAGGTCACAGGCAAGGCAGCCATTGTCTCAAGCCTGGAGGAAAGCACTCACTGGACATTAAATCTAGCATCATCTTTCTGGGACTTCCCAACTTCACAACTATGAGAAACAAATTCCTATGGTTTCAGCTGCCCATTCTGTAGCAGAGCATATGGCAGCCTGAATTGAGTGAGACAGAGAACAGAGTGCTCTGGAACCAGGGTTAAAACCTGATACAATGATGTAGATCTCCACAGAGGATCCAAATGGAATGAGTACTCACTCATAAATTCTGCACCACCTCAATATCCTAAACAGAAATTCCCAGAACAATATTGTTGGGTTTCCAGAGAGACCTGTATTGGTGTCTTCACCCCTCTCTCTGACACTAGTTGTGCTGTTGCCTGTCATGAACAATCAGGTCTATTATAGAAGGTGAAAATACTTAGTGAGGGACAATTATATGGCATCAGAGAGTCAATTCCAAATCCTGGCTTACATTATCCCCAAGATCCTTCTCTGACCATGGGTCCTCCATGTGATGGTAATGCTCTTTGGGAACAAAGGTTCCTGTACTCACAGGGCTGTGATGGGCACCTCAAATAAGGCACATTTCCTCTCCTGGTGTGAGATGAACATGGCTGGGAATGTAGGTCTCTCAGCATGTCCTTACACCCACAGGATGTTCCTTCCAGTTCCCATACATCCTAGCCTCCTTTCTCCATGCCATACTTTTTCTCCTTTCAGAGCTCAAGGAGGAGTTCTGGGTCCCTGGGGAGAACACTCACATGAGGAAGCAAGAAAGTGCTTCCACATCTGGAGTTTAAGGAAGGTGCAGGTGGATCAGGATCTTAAAGCACTACCAATGCCAGAAGTTTTTGTAGATGCTCTGTCACCCACTGCAGTTATCTGGAAGGTGGGCAGTGTGCAATTCCAAAACACTACCTGTGGCCATTGTTGGCTATTCATTGGGAAGATGATCGGGGCCGTTGGGCAAATGGTGGTGGTGCTGGAGGGTGAAGACCCAGCTGCCCATTCCCCCACTGGTTGAGGAAGGCACAGTGGTCCTCCAGTCAGAATCTAGTGGGAGGAATGGAGCAGAATGTTCCACACCACCTTAGAAGGCCCGTGGAGCCCTCCAGGTGAGAGGTACCTCAGTGAGGGCAACCTTCTGAATGTGGCTCTTCTGGCCTCCATCTGGCCCAAGTTGACCAAAGTTGAATTGCCCAGACACCCACACAGCAGGGACACCACTCCTGCTACCATTGATATTTCAGGGTAAGCACACTGCACCAGTGGGTTACCCAGGAAGATTGTTGTAGTCACAAGAGACAACATGGGCAGCACCCAAAATGGCTGGTGTGTTGACACAGTAGCAGAGGGAAGACAGGGCAGTTCTCTGAAGGTAGACATAGGGGAACCAGGTTTTGCCTGGTCACACCATCCAAGATGCTGTGGAACAAATTAAGGGGAAGTGTCAATAGGAGTGAGACTCCCAAGCCTTTGTCATAGGGCATCTGAGGAGGAATGGCAACAGCTCAGGGTCTTATGGACAGGTAAATCTTGTGGTTTGCATCTTTCTCTGAGTGAAATTTAGGCTTCCTTCTTCCAATCAAAAGTTACACTCAGAGAACTCTTGATCCCAGTAATCAAAGATTCCTGGAACATGGTCTATATTGACACCTCAGCTTTCCCTGACCTAGAGGCCCCTTGGCATCCTTTGCTGACAATGGATCAATGTCCAAGGCATCTCGATGGTAACTGACTCTGCCGAGTGGCACCATTCCTCTCAGCATTCTCACCAACAGGAAGGAGACCTCACTTCTCCAAGAAAGTTCCGTGCACTCCAAAGGTCTATGTGGAGGTGACAAGTTCATAATTTATAGCCCCATTACCTCCTCAGCATTACTTTTGCTGAATTTCTTTGGAAACCCTCTGTTTCTTTCCTGGACTTGCACAACTAAATAAAAGCACCTGAGTGAAATGTCTCCTTAGCTGGAGCCTGAGGAATCCTGAAGGTCATCAGGAGCACATCCTGCCCAGAATGTGAGTACTTCTTCCAGCACTTCTAACCACAAACACCAGTGAGGACACAGATTCTGGCACCTCAGTGTATCTGTAAACAGGGTTTTCCCAAGAGAATTCTTGACATGGCAACAAATAAACTAGAACTTGAATATTTTGGCAGGAGGTGCAAAAGCCATAGTTGCAGAAATGTTCTCAACTTGAAATGAATCAAGGCAGTGGACCTAAACTGTACTAGTAGAGATTTTATTTGTCCCACCCACCTAGCTGCATGAGAAGTGACAATTTTAGTTAAGAATGTTCTAGTAAAATAGAAAGAATGTCTATCTTTCTTAACTCTTGAACCATGGGATATGCAGTGCTAAAACTGAACACCCAAGGCCACACTTACACATATCAAATAAATGGTGGGAAGAGTTGATAGGCACAGAGATATTTGAAAAGTGGTGGGAAAATGTATGGGGGAATGGGGTTGATAGCTAAAAGGTAAGGGATTTCTTTTTGAGCTGACAGAAGTATTCTATATTTTATTATAATGAAAGAAAGGTCTATCACTGATATGGTGGCAAAGTCTATGAAAACTTTAGAATTCTAATATTTGATGGGTGATGTGAGTTATGTGAATGTCTTCCTAAAGTTATTTTGTAGTGACCTGGTGCAAAAAGAGTAAGATGTTAGCAGATAATGCCTCAGATGTTAGGCCATCGTGCCACAGCCTGGCCAAGATCGCAGGAAACAGGAGACTCTGATCAGTGCTGGCCAGTGCACAGAGATCAGGAGGAGGTCCTTAAACTGAGTTTTAATAAGGATGCAGCTACCAAAGGGGGCCCCCACAAGGGCCCAGCCCCTGTGATCATTGTTAGAAAGCACAGCTTTTCATTAATGGAGGGAGTGGGTCTTGGTGGTGTCAGTTGATGATTCCCAGCATGCTGCGACTTCTCCCCCTAGAAGTTAGGGCTGGTTCTCTCATCAGGCTACCTACTCAGAAAGACCATGGCCATGCTGGGGTTCCATCCATCCTCACTGTTCAGCATCACTCAGTAGAGGAGAAGGAAGCTGTCTTCAAAAATACTGCTTCCAGGCTACTTCTAGAAAACTGATTAATGACAGAGGGGCCTGAAGGCTCAAAAGCAGTCTTAATCCAACTGAGACAGGAGAGCTCAAAGTTGTCAATAGGTACTTGATAAAAAATTGTGCCCTGACTTTGATGGCCATGGAACCTGGGTCCTATGAAGAATCATGGAGTTTGATTACACATGACAGACCACAAACAACTTCACTTCCAATCACTTTTGTGCACATCTGAACTCACCCCAGTTCTTTATCCCACAAATGGCACTAAACTTTGTCCTCCTTGCAATTTAATTATTCTTCTTTGTAAACTTCCACATTTTGTTGATTGGAAAACCATGTAGTGTGTAGCCTTCTTTTTTCCTCATTGATTTGTAGGAGAACTTGATTATATTTGGGGCAGCCACACTCAGTATAGGTCAGGCTGGCGTTGGGGTGGGGCCAATACTATGTACGGGAGGGACAGAGCACTGTGTCAGTGGGGGGTGGGTCTGTATTGGGATGCAGTCAGGAACTGCTGCCTGTTGGGTCACTAGTGAGTTCCCAGTCAGAACTGTAGAGGGATGGGAGAGGTGTGAAGGCAGGCCTTGTCCTCTCATCATGACACCTATGCAGGAAGACCAAAGCCATGCTGGGGATCAGTCGAATAATATTGTTCATCATCATTCAGGAGAGGAAAAAGAAGCTGTCTAAGAAAAAAAAATGTTTCCAGGCTTATTTCTAGAATTTATTTAATTGTACAGGAGCTTGAAGGCTCAAAATCAGCTCTCCATCCAAATGAGACAGGAGGGCCCAACGTTCTCAAGAGGTACTTGATAAAAAATCATGCCCTTGTCTGTTATGGCCATAGCTGCCACAAATGACTCACAGTAACTAAGAAACTTTTACTTCCATAACAGGTCCTCCTCAGATGACTCCAATCTGCAGTAGCTCAACATGACTCAACTCTTTGGGACCCTTCAATGGTACTTAGTGTGGAGTGCAGTGAGCCCTTGCCCTAACCATGCCTAAGCAGAAATACTGTGGGTATCTTAGACGGATACTGTACATTCCTGAGTTCACCTTTTAAATTCCAATAAGATTACTTCCCCATCTTCTTATGGAAATAGTTCCTATACCACTTTTCCTAATCAAGTAGATGGTAGAGTTGTATATTCATGACTTTCATCTCAACTAGAGCAGGTCAAGTTGGTTACACCAAATACTGGCACACCTGGCAGGTCAGCCTAAAGGCAGCAAGCACAGAGAGTGACCCGGAGCAGTGGAGAGCTTCAGGAGCTTCTAGGTGCAGCTGTCAGATGATATCCAGGAAACTGTTGGAAGCAGCTGGCTATTGATCCCAAGAAGGCAACATGGGAGTTTCTATCACTAGGAGCTGAGGGTCCCTGACATTCCATCTCAGAACTAGTAACACTAACTAGCCACTAATTAGTCCTCAGACCTCAGAGCTGTGGATACCAAGGGAGATATGCTTTTCCCCTTTGTGATTTCTTTTCATAGCAGGCCCTCAGATGATTGGTAGGGGAGATGTTTAAGAGGCACAGATCATAGAGGAATACACAAAGAAGATCCCCTAAACCAAGAGAGGCTTTTTCTATGGGGTGATGTGTTGGGTTTTGGAATCTTGTCTGTTTTTTCCCAGGATTAGGGGGAGGACCTGTCTAAATCTGGAAACAAGACCCAATAGATGAACACTTGTGTGCCCTGGGTCCTGGCAACCCCAGTTATCGCTCTCAGTTCTCACTGCATGGACGTGTACAGACAACATGGCAAAAGGCAGCAGCCAGAGAAGATTTTTTTCCTACCAAACTGCCTTTATTCCCAGTGACAGTCAAACAAGGTACAGCTTCTCACCCAGGCTTGAATATTGTTACCCTCCCCTCTCAGTACCCTCTCGCTGCTCTCTTTCTACATTCCCTATACCCTCCCACTCCCTTCATTTTTCTGAGAACCCACAGCAACTGTCCTATGTGACGAAGAACCTTTGGCCCTTCCAGCACAGAATGAAGCAAAGGTGAGATCTTGCCTGAGAGGCAGCCATCCAAGAGGCCATCGGCCACCACGACTGTCCTCAGTTCCTTTTCTTCTTCTTTTGGTTGCCTGATGATGTGCACTTCCTCTTCTGAGGATGTGATGTTTGTGCCAGCTCCAGATCCATATTTTGCCCTCCAATGACCTGAAGAGGAGGCCCTGTGCATGGCATTTTTTGCCATGAAGCAAGAGCATCCAATGAGAGTGCTCTTCATGGACATGGCACCTGGAGGAGGGTGGGAGCTGAGGCATCCTCTCTGGGGAGGTGGGGCCTAGAGCACTTGATCTCCTGAGCACAGGGTTTCTATTTGAGGGGCCTGGCTCTGGGACAGTTCCCAGGGCGGCAGGTGGTACTGGGAGCTAAGGAGAAAATCCAGGCTTTGGAGGTCATTGTCCACACTGCAGCCATTGGCTGTCTTATGTGGCCCCCCAGAAGAAGTGGCTTTTCTGGGACCCACTATGCCTTTGTTTCCCAGGTTTAAGAAGGAGGATCTGTGGTTCTGGGGAGGATGGTTGGAGTGGATGGTCCCCAATGAGGAAGACCTGTTATAGCCTTGGAGGATACCAGTGTCCTTTGAACCCAGCAACCCTGGCTTGGTGGCCCTACTCTTTATCATGACCTGGGAAGCCACCTCTGTGGAACAGGCTTCCATGCTGGCACCTTGATCAATGTAATGTTTCCGCTTCTCTGCACTTTGTGTGGCAGCTGCCTCGGAAGCTCTTGTGTCTTGTTCAGACATACCATGACCTTGAGGCACCTGAAAAGGTGTTTCTTCACAAGATGAAGGAGAATATGAGCACTGGCAAACTCTTCTTCATGCATGAAATGGGCCACAGGGATCAGGACAATCATATTTAAGTGGGAGGTGGGAATTGGAGCCGTCACTCATCTTGGTCTCATAGAAACACACTGAATGTCTGGTGGTCACCCTCCTGGGCTTCCATTCTGCTTGGTATTCTGAACGTTTTCATAGCTCTCATGTCTCCTTCCTTTTTTTCCATCCTACATCCTGTGACCTGGAACAGACTCACTAAGGGAGCCATCATAGACAGGATAAGGATAAACAAAGTCCCATGAGCCACATGAGTAAAGTCCTGTGCCTTCCTCATCTACCTGCTATCCCCTGCTTCCCTCTCCAACTCTGGTCATTCCCTTTTCTGTTTACTTGTGACCCTTTGTCTCCTAGTCTTCCACGTATTGCTTTGTGCCTTGGTGTCTGTTCCCAAGCCCAGGTAAACCTGGTGTCTCTACCATTTTTTTTCTACTTGGTGCCCCTTTCTCCTTGTCTACCTTTTGTTTCTCCCCAACCTCTGTTGTACCTGGTGTTCCTACACTTATTTATCAGGTATCTCTGTCTCTCTTCTGTACCTTCTACTGAGAGACCTTCCTTTTGCTTTCTACCTGGTCAGTGGTGAGTCCTTCCTGCTGCTCCAGCTGTTTTGTTAGGTCCAAGATATTTATATATGGTTTGGAGGAACATAATTATTCCAGGAAGCAGGGGTGAATCATATTCTCTACCTGGGGATGAGAAGGAAGAGAGTGTGAGTGACCTTGGGAAGAAATGGCCCCAAGTCAGGAGGACTTCTAGGAGAAAGAGGAAGCACTAATAATCCCATGCTCATCTGAACCATGGGGTTGTTATATCCCAACTACCAGCTACACCCATGTATGAGTCCACATGTGTGCATACACATTCTCTCTCTCTCTCTCTCTCTCTCTCTCTCTCTCTCTCTCTCTCTCTCTCTCTTTCACACACACACACACACACACACACACACACACACACACACACAAAATGCTGAGATTCTAGGCCAGGAAGCAAAATTCCATGAGTCCTGAAACCTTGTATACACCAAGATTGTAGGTATAGCTCACCATGTTGACAAAGTCCTCATCAATATAGCTCAGGAGGCTTGGATCTGGGTATAAAACATCCTGTATTGGCTGTTGCTCCAGTCCTTCCTCTCCCAAGTTTGCAGAAAGCTCTTCTGTGGACAAGTAGCAGGGCTCTCACGTGGGAAAGTTAGTAGTCCTGAATAGCTCATCCATGATGTCCATGTACTCTTGGATGGCTTCAGGTGGGATCTCCTCGGGCACCTTGGTCTCAGGCCCTTTGGTCTTAGCCACCTTATTCTTGCGTGCCTTGTTCTTGTGTGCCTTTGTCTCAGGCACCTTGGTCTCTGGTGCCTTGGGTTTGGCTGCTAATGAGTGGGCAGACTGTACCTTAGGGTTGGTCTTTCTGGAGTTGCACACTAGGACAGGGAGGATCAGAGTAGTGTGTGAATCAGGGATTCATGTTCATCCCAAACACTTGGTAGTAGGCAGGGTTCAGGAGACCTAACCTGGTATGCCATTCATGAGGACAACCTGACTCAGGACCCGAGGGCTATAACAGTGCACCAGATGCAAAATCTAGGAGAGTCAAGTGGGAGGACATTTGTAGTGACTGGTAATGCATGCACTCTACCCTACCAGGACCCAAGTCCCAGGCAGATCTTGTGTTGTTTCTTTGGATAGACAAGGAGAGAAAGGAGATCTGTACTTGGCCTAGTCAATACACAGTTCAAAGATGGGTGGCCAGGACCTCAGGTGCTAGGGGCTTTTTTGCTTGTAAGACTGAATCTCCAATACTGAAGGAAAAGTTCTTATTTGGGACAACAACTTGCCTTAGCCTTTGCCACTGTTTCGACACTATCATAAGCTACTGTATGAATGTGGGGGCCCTACTTGGCTGTAGTACAGCCTCGGGAAGTGGAGGCCTTGGGATTTCCAGACTCAGAATTGCAGGAGGAGGTTGGCACTGGAAGACCCCTGACAACTGCATCCTTGGATCCTCCATCTCCTCTGCAGCCTCAAACTTGATGAACCTTGGTGAGATTTGGGTAAGGCAGGCAAAGGCTGAACTGAGAATTAGGTTATCCATACCAGGCAGGTGCTTTTGTGGGATTCTAGGCTGTGGATTATTCTAAGCTACCAGTCAGGAGCTATTGGCAGGGATGTAGAGTTGTGTACTGGAGTAGGTCAGGCCAGTCCCAGGTGGGAGATGCTACACAGACAGAACAGCAATTCTTGGGAAACACTACATCAACTAGCACCTGAAGGGAAATCATGTCAGAGGGACCCAGGCAAGGCCCCTGGCTAACCCTTATTCTGGCTCTCTCCTGTTTCTTCCAGGATCACATGATCAGTTTAGTTCTAGAAACTGGTGAGTGATGTGATTTATGTCAGAAAATACCAGGGGTCTTGACCCAATTCAGGGGTACTGAGGCTGGGACCATGGGCCCTGAAAGGATAACCTGGGAGACCAAATTATAGGCAGGGTCATGTGAAAGCTAAGCTGAGAACATTGGGTTGCTTCCAATGAAGGTGGGTTCTTCCCTTGTTAGAATGGTAGGTATTACATAGAGCAAAGGCAGTAAAGACCAGTGACATGTCCTTGGGGCATCTGAGGTGCTGCCTGGCCCTACCTCCATCCTCTTCTGGAACATCTGGATGAAGTAGCGGCCACTTTCATGAGTTATAATCGACCCCACTTTATAAAGAAGTACCAGTTTCCAGGCATGTGGTCTGAGTGAATCCAGTGCTACTTTTCCCCTCTGCAGAGCCAGCAAAGAAGAAGCGGATCCTCTGGCTGGGCTGGTTACTCCTCCCATCCTGACCCTGAACCTCAAGGCAGAATTGGAATCAGTAGTATGGAGCCTGGAGTTTCTGGGATTGTTGCAGAGAGAATGCCCAGGCCTCCAGCTAGAGGGAGCTACTCTTTGGAGAGCTAGATGCCTCGGAGCCAAAATATAAGTAGGTGACAGGCTATACCAGACCTTGCTGTGCAAACCATGATCCCCCACCAGTAGTCTCTGGGCCCTGAAAACTGGTTCACTTTTCTGCAGTCTCATAGAAGCCCATACGGTCAAAGTTGCTGGTGTGATACCTTTCCTCCAAACCCTTCTACAGGTCCTCTTCCATGGTCATGGTGGGCTCCTATCGGGACAGAGACCGAAGCACTGGGCTGGAATTCATAAGGATTAGTGTCCGCAAGGTCACCCTCCTTTATCAGCAGACCAATATACTTTCCTATTTTTTTATCTTTGCCCCATCACATTCAACTCAAAGTATTGTCATTGGGACTTCAGTACACTTATACCAAACAGGAACACCAAGGGCTGCATTGACCAGCATGATTGTGCTTGGATTCCTCAATGATATGGTGTACTGTGTGCTGAATGTTTTTATCCTCCAACATTCACCTGTTGAATTCCTAAGCCTCAATGGGATGGTATCTCAAGATTGCATTTAGTGGGGCTGGGGATGCGGCTCAAGCAGTAGCACTCTTGCCTGGCATGCGTGCGGCTCGTGTTCAATCCTCAGCACCACATAAAAACAAAGATGTTGTGTCCACCGAAAACTAAAAAATAAATATTAAAAATTAATTCTCTCTCTCTCTCTCTCTCTCTCTCTCTCTCTCTCTCTCTCTCTCTTTTAAAAAAAAGATTGCATTTAGTGTTTAGAGGGTTAGATGAGATCCTGAGGGTGGTGCTTCATGAATGCATTAATATTCTTCCTGGAGAAGGTGGAGACACTGAAGAGATGTCAGTCCTGTGAGGACAGAGGTGACCCAGCTATCTTTTCAAGCATGGAGAAGAGAGAGCATTTATTGAACTTTAGGTCAGGTACCCTTTACCTGGGAATCCTGATTCCAGAACTGTGAGAAAGGAATACCTGCCTGCATTTATGTCCACATGTTCCATAGTATCATGTATGGTGGCTCAGGCTGACTAAGACAGAATGGCCTGGGAGCACAGTTACAAACTGGGGCAAAGATGAACATGCCCATCCAGTATCCAAAGATAGCTTTCCCTTGAGTGTCATATCACCAGAGGGTCCCAATCAGGAGTTCATGACAATGTGCATAGGTAACCAAGGGTTCTATGTTGGGGCCAGCACCCCTAAACCCACTTGTGATTGTGATGTCCCCTGTTTCAGGAACAATCAGGTCTATGGTGGAAGGTGAAATGGTTAGGAGAGACATGGAGTCAGACAGCCAACTTCAATTCCTATCCCACATTATCCCAAGGAACCTCCTCTGACCATAACTCCTCCCTGTGATTGTGATGATCATTGGAAACAAAGATTGCCTGCACTCACAGGCCTGTGATGGGAACCTGACATAAGACACATTTCATTCCCTGGTGTTAGGTGAATATGTCTGAGAATATAGGTGTCTCAGCTTGTAACCCTCACCCTCAGGACCTTGCTTCCAGTTCTCCTACATCCCAGCCTCCTCTTTCCAACTCTTGCTTTTCCTCCTTGCAGAGCTCAAGGAGGAGCCTGAGGAGACAACTCACACAAGAAAACAGGAAACCACTTCTACATTGGGAGTCTGAGGAAGGTGCCTGCAGACCAGGGTCTTGAAGTGCTGCCAGCGTTGGAAGTTCTCATAGATGCTATGAGGTCTGCTGGAGTCATTTGATGGCACTGCAGCTGGGAAGGTGGGTGGTGTGCCCTCCCCATATACTGTACCTGACCATTGGTGCACATTCATTTGGAACATGGTGAGGGAAAGCTGGGAAAATGGTCATGGTGTTGGAGGGTGAAGGCCCAGGTGCCAGTGGATCCCATAGTTTTGGATTCCCCCACTGGATGAAGCAGGCACAGTGGTCCTCAGGGCAGAAGGTGCCATGAGGAATGGAGCAGGATGCTCCACACCCCCACAGAAGGCTCCTGGGGCCCTCCAGTTGAGGGGTGCCTGAGTGTGGGCAATGTTCTGAATATTAGGAGGCCCTTCTGGCCTCAGTTGTGGCCCACATTGTCCAAAAGTGAACAGCTCTGGCACATATGGTTGTCCAGGGTAAGTAGACAGCAGCAGAGAGTTACCCTGGTAGATGGGTGCAGTCACTCATGGTGCCAGGGGTAGCTCCCAGAATGGCCGGTGTGTTAGCATAGGGGCAGCTGGAAGAAAAGGCAGGCCCCTGAACACAGACATGTGGGTACCAGGATTGAAGTTCATGCCTGATCTCTTTGATACAGATGCTGTGGAGGCAAAGCAAAGGGGAGAATGGAGGAGGGGAAATGGCAGCAGGATTGAGGCCCTCCAGTTCCTCGCTCAGTGGGAATCCAGGGACAAATGCTCACAGCTCAGGGCCTTGTGGGAGGGTAAACTGTGTAGTTTGCAAGTGTCCCTGAGTGAATTTCATGCTGTGTTTCTTTAGTTATAGTTCTACCCAGAGAAAACTAATTTCTAAGTACACCAGGATTCCCAGTTGACTGTGACACCTCAGCTTTCCCTGATGCTGAGAGGCCCCTTGTGTATCCTTTGGAGACACTCCATTGGCCTCCTAGGTGACTCCCTAGAATTGGATCAATTTGACTTTGCTCAGTGGCATCATGCCTCTCCTCATGCTCACCATCAGAAAAGGGGTCTTCTCCAACAGGAAAGGGTATATGCAGGTACTGCAGGGTCATTTGTGAAGATGACTGTTTCTAAAGATTACTGCCCCATCACCTCCTCAGCCTTCCTTTTGCCAATACTCCTTGTATACCCTCCACTTCTTTCCTAGGCTTCCTCTAATAAACAAAAACCACCTGATTTAGATCTCTGCCTAGATAGATGCTGAGGATTCCTGAAGTTTACCCTGACCAGTAAATTCTGCCTAGCATGTGCGTGCTTCTCCCAGCACTTCCCACAGCAAACACTAATGGGGGTCCAGATTCTGGTCAGTTGTATCCCTAGTGTTCACTGGTTCCTGCCATGATACCGGGAGTTCCTTTCCCAGGGAAGAGGTCTATGTGATAGACACTGAGTCCCCTAGATCCTCTCCTGGGCTGACTAGCAAAGGCCACTGAGGTTTATAAAGTTGATGGGATGGTGAGGATTGGGGTTTTCCAGATATTTTCACAGCCACTTATCATTTTTTTGGGGGGGGCCTAGGAATTGGAGCCATCCTGAGGTCCTTTTCCTTTGCAATCCCAGTAATGGGAAGGAAAGTGTCACAGAGACTCAGGCCTGCACCAGCTGCGACCTGTAGCAAGGTTGTTGGGAGAACATTCCTGTTCACCAAGACATTATGCAGAATAATGTCAAGGAATGGGACATGCACCACACTTCAGCACTTGCATGTATTAATCAGGACACCTGCCTAAATTCCAATGACAATATGAGTAGAGCCCCTTCCTGTGTACTATTCTACTTCTTGTCTTCATAAGAACCCAGTCATCTTCAAACCTGGTCCTGGAAAATAAAGAACATCCCACATGTGCTCCATTTTCATGGAGCACCAACTAAACTAGGAAGATAAGCAATCTTCGTGTTGGTTTGAAAACAATGAGCTGAGGCTATACACATAGAGTGTGAAAGTTATAATGATTTAGAAGACCCCCCAGAGGCTCAAATCTATGTTGATTGAGGTTTCCTGGGTTCCCTGCCCTTTTGGAATCAATGATACCTAGTATTAGAATGGAATGAGAAGTTTTCCTGGGAAGGAAGTTGGTGAGGGACCCTGGGCTCTGGCAGTTGGAGTCTCCTGCAGCCTCACCCTCAGAGAATATATTGCACTGAATCTGTGGCCATTGAGATCCCCATTGGGAAGTTTTCTAGCTAAGAACTTCATACCACTGCCCAATTATGATCTGAGAATCTGAGTCCTCTCAGAATGATAACCCAGGCAGCTTCCCTGTGTCTTATGAATGGACACAGGTCTCAGCCCTAACTGATCACCACTATGACACCATCTGTGACTGCCTAAAAAACATGATGCAGTGACTTGTGTCTATTCTACAAGGAATAAATCCCTTGGCCTCTCTCCCTTCTGCTGACCCAGTGTGCTTCCTGTGATTAGTGTGAACATGGGTCTTAGGAGCCCTCCTCCACATGAGCAGTATCAGTCTTCCTGGGACATGTCAAGTGCATTGTCTAAGGCTCTTTTCTTCCCTTACATCTGCTCAATGAGTTGACCAGGCGGGAAGTACTCCATTCTAATTCCCAAGGGTTTCAGAGGTGACTAGCCCTCAGATAACAAACTTCTGTCCCTCCAGACTCACCTCCTTCTGAAGGTCAGACAGGACACCTGACAGACTGTCTCACAGTCTCCACAGTGGGGAAACTTCAGTACAGGACCAAGAGAGTGACATATCTGTAACAGATGCTCAGGGTCCAACTGGTCAAGTTGGGCAAAGTTTAAATGTAAACCCCAGGGGAATGTTGGACCCAGACGTTCTGCAGGGTTGGAGGGGTCAAGAGGAGCTGGCCTGGGTGGGGGCTGGGAAGACATTCCATGAAGAGCTCTGATAGGTATAGAAGAACCTCTGGTTCCCTTCAGGCAATTCAAGGGTGACACAAGTGGTATGTGCCTCTGGGTCATTTTGAAGTATATTCTAAAATCCACAGGAGAGGGGTGTGTCAGGTTGCCCTCTCTTTCAACAACTGAATCATCTTTGCTTGTCCTGATGGGAAGGACCAGTAAACCATGTTGCTCATGAGCCACAAAATCATGAGTATAAACAGTCAATACTCTAAAAAACTGTGGGATGTGGATTGTGTTTTATGTATAAAGTGTTTTTTCTTGTTGTTGTTGTTGATTTTTTTTATCCCATCCCTGGCTTGCAAAAGACACAGTTGGGTGTTCATGAAATATTAACACCTTATTATAAGTATTTTAAATAAATGGCAAGATAGGGGCAAACCATGATATTCAGGCTCTAAAAAGCTTCTTTAACTCTTCCTTCCCTCTTTTTTTTAAGGAATGATATAAAATATGCAGTGCAAAAAAACTATTTCTCATTCCACAGTTTTTCTTTTAATAATCTTTTATCGTAATGAATGCTGGAAACTAGATTTTCAAAGCAAACTTTATTTGCTAGACCCAGGTTGAATTCAGGGGCTTGCATACTCTTGGTCAGTGCTTTGCCACTGAGCTTCAGCACTTACCCCATGCAATCAGTTTTGCATTGCTTCAACCTTCTAGACCACAGGTGCTCATATAATAACACTAGTCAAATTCAGTTTGTGCAAACCAGCCATGGGAAGGAACACAGGGTAGAGAGCTTCCTTAGCTTCAAGGACTGCAGCATGGTGGTCTCTACAGCAGCTGTGACCAGTTTGTAACTGAAAATCACTTTGTCATTTCAGAAGGGCCAGCCCAGAGGCTCTGGATAAGGAGCCACCTTGCCGAGACACCTTGCAGACTTCCCCACCCACTTCATCCTCCTGCAGGGCACCTCTGGCATCCCTCCTGCAACCCTTGTGCCTGAGCACATGCTTGGCTGGAAGCGTGCCTTCGTGGGCCGCCATCCAATGGCTCCAGCGTCTGTTGCGGTTCTAGTGGGGCAAGGTGCAGGTGCCAGCGAGGACAGCGGGTTCCCAACGGCTGGCCAGGCTCCCTTGGCATCATCCAGACTCAGTCCCATAGGTCCCGAGGTTCTGGACTCGCGAACCTCTTATATTCCCACGGTGTCCATGCCCGATCCACTGGCCCCTGTACTTTGCCAGGCAGCCTGAGCACAGGCCTTGCCCCCCCCCCCAGGACATGGGCCACCTGCACCAGGCCCGGCAGTGAGGAGCGCATTTGTCAGTGCAGCACCCACTTCGAAGTGTCCTCCATCCATGTCTCTTGCAGGCTATGCCATGCCTGGGCTCCAGTCACCTGTTCAGTGCTTGAATAGCAGGGTCCCTGTCATCAGGTCCGAAGCCCCTGTCAGGTCCACTGAAGTGATGATGGTCATTGCCACAGTCTGGCTGGGCACAATTCATGAGCCACTTGCCAAGTAGAAATGAAATTTATTTTTAGAACACAAACGCTACACCTCACAAGCTCTTCAGGAATTCCCTCATAGCCCAACTGCCACTACCGGCTTCTCACAAGACTCTCAACCTCCCCCACTCCTCCTGCTCTTGAGGCTGATTGGCTGGGTTGCATGGGTGGAGCCAAAAAAAGCCCCCCAATGAGCAGCTCCGTGGTCTGAAAGGGTGGGAAACAGCCCAATGAGCATCACTGCAGAGGAGCTTATCAGTTGGCAGCTAGACGTTTGCTGGCAGCTGGAAGTTTGCTGGGGCCCCTTCAGCTGTGGCTCTCAACATATCCCCCTCTCTGTTTAAACAACAAGCATGTGGCTTAGGGACCGTGCCTGCCTTAGGTTGTTCAATACTACATATGGTCCTTACCTATCATCGGATGAGCTGTCCTCAAGGCGTCAGCCTCCTATCCTAGGTTGGTACCATTGCAATTGGATCTTACCCATCATTGACTAGTGGTCCAGCATACAGCCACACCTGTGGATAGGTCTTTGTACCAGTGGGGGAGTGAGGTTCTTTGCCTCACCTCTGTTGGCCATCACAAGCAAAAGGGAGGAAGATACACCAAGCCAATTGATGGCTCCTTTTGGAAAAATTGTACCACCCATGACACTATCAGCAAAAATACCCCAACACTACCACAAGTTGCTGCACCAACAGATAGTTCACAATGCATACAAGTGAGTTCACAATGCATACAAGTAATACATAGTCCAGGCAAGTTCTGCAAGCAGTTCAGTGATGGCTCCTTTTGGAAAAATTGTACCACCGATGACACCATCAGCAAAAATACCCCAACACTACCATAAGTCGTTGCACCAACAGATAGTTCACAATGCATAAAAGTGAGTCCACAATGCATACAAGTGATACATAGTTCAGGCAAGTTCTGCAAGCAGTTCAGTGATAGCTATTGCAGAAGTTGTAGATTGGTTTTATCTTTGTCTTCACCTGCACTGGGATGAAGATAAGAATTCTGGCAATAATAGCTAAAGAAAAAATTATGTAATATTCCAGAAGGCACTAAAAGAAAACAATTTTCTGAACGATTTACATTATCTTGAACAGAATTATTAAATATAATGAAAAGGAAAGGTGAAAGTAAACAAACAGATCGGTTAACCTCTTTTTTTGTTCACATATGAAAACAATCCTCAACAGCTATTTAACCAATTTAAATTGAACCATTTAAATCACGTGAATAAAAAAAAAATTTTGGATCCATTTTTTTCATGAGTGTTCATCATATATGATATATGGACATACGTACATACAAACATACAACATAAAACACGAGTGCTCACACATAATATAATACAACACATAACATAATAGTAAAGGCCTTATAACTTTTTACAGGTGAAATCTCTATTGCAATGTTTCAAAAATAGAACTAATCAGCAAAACATTATCCTAGGTCTGTATGAGCTCAAAAAACAAAATAGAACTTCATGATGTGGGAAAGGGTAATAATAAAATAGATATTGAAAAAAGTATCCTGGTTCTGTTGCAGATGAAAGGATAGCCAAACTGGAGTTTTAGATATCAGCTGTTATGGATTTGGGCCAAATCATCTTCTTTTTGGTCTGTAGAAATTGCTTTAGTTAATCTCTCTGGAATCCAAATCGGCTGCTGTTCTCCCTGTGGAAACACACAAGCAGACCTCTGACTCCACACAATTACTGGGTCAGGACCTTTCCATTGTCCTGTTAGAATATCCTTCCAAAGTACGTTGGGCTTATGTACATTTTTTGGATACATATGCCTCTCCACAGCACTAAGTCCTGATGAATCTAAATTTTGAAAGATTAGAGTAAAAAGGGTTATTTTAAGTTTATCTTTGGGGAATATATACCCCTTCCCAATTCCCTCTTTTTGCTTTAATAAGTACATTTTAATAGTTTGATGAGGTCTTTCAACTACAGCTTGTCCCTGTGGATTGTATGAGATTCCTGTTATATGAGTAATGCCAAATGATGAGCAAAATTGTTTAAAAGAGGTAGAAGTATAACCAGGGGCATTATCTATTTTTTAATTGTTTTGGAACGCCCACAGTGGCAAAATTTTGTAAGCAATAAGCTATAATATCTTTAGTTTTTTGTCTGGCATGAAGGGAGCCCATCAAAAATCTGGAAGAAGTTTCAACTGTAACATGCAAATATTTTAATTTTCCAAATTCTGGCAAGTGTATGACATCCATCTGCCAAATATGGTTAGGTATCAGTCCTCTAGGATTGACTCCAAGATTAACTTGTGGTAAAAATGTCACACAATTTTTACACTGTTTTATTATTTGTCTAGCTTGTTCCTTAGCTATTTTAAAACGCTTTTGTAAAGTATTAGCATTGACATGGAACTTTTTATGAACATTTGTAGCTTCTTTTAGTGTAGAGAAAATATGTATGTCATGCGTAGTTTTATGTGCTAAATCATTGCCCAAACTAAGGGCTCCAGGCAATCCTGTATGTGCCCTGATATGTCCTATAAAGAGTGGATCTTTTCTGTCCCACATTAGACTTTGTATAGCGGAACACAAAGAGAAAACAGTAGAGGAAGGGGAAATCCTACCAGCATCTTCAAGGGATACTATAGCATTAACTATATACTGACTATCAGAAAATAAATTAAATATAGAATCTTCAAACATCACAAAAGCTTGTAATACTGCATTAAGCTCTAACTTTTGAGCTGATTGTTTGGGTACTAAAAATGTAAAAGTTTGGTCAGGTGTAACTATGGAGGCTGTACCATTATTTGACCCATCAGTGAATATATTTGGAGCATTCATGATAGGTATTTTTTCTTGTCATTTTTGAAAAAATTACAGGATGCAAGACCAAAAAGACAATAAAGGATTAGATGGTAAGTGGTTATCAAATGAAACATTAGATTTGAACATGATTATTACCCAAGTATTTAATTCATTAGCTAACTAATCAACTTGATCCATAGTATATGGAGTAATAATTTTATTGGGAGAAATTCCAAACACTCTCTTTGCTGCTTTTATTCCTTTGAGTATTAATTGTCCTACAGCCTCAGGATACCTAGTAAGAATAGTGTTAGGAGAATAAGATAAATGTATCCATAATAATGGACCTTCTTGCCAAAATACTCCTGTAGGAATATTTTTTTTGTTGGTAGTACAATAAATAATAAAGGCAAACTTATATCAATTCTATCCAAATGCATATTTTCCATATATGTTTCAATGATTTTTAATGCCTGTCTTGCTTCAGGCGTTAACATTCGGGGTGAATTTGGATCTGATGGACCTTTTAGGATATAAAATAAAGGTCCCAACTCTCCTGTTGGTATACCTAGATAAGATCTTATCCAATTTATGTCTCCTAATAACTTTTGAAAGTCGTTAAGTGATTTGAGTTGATCTACTAATATTTGAATTTTTGGTGGATGGACCATGGTTGAGGATAATAGAACTCCTAAATAATTAATTGAAAAATTTAATTGTACTTTATCTATTGCTATCTCTAGATTATAATTTTTTAATAAGTTTGTAAGTGTGGCATAACATTCTAGCAATGTGTTTTTATCTTTTTGTGCTAATATTTCCATATACTGAAATATTTGTAGTTCAGGATTTTGATTTCTAACTGGCTGGATTACTTTGTTAATATAAATTTGACACGTAGTTGGGCTGTTAGCCATCTTTTGAGGGAGTACTTTCCATTTATATCTCTGATCAGGACCTTCATGATTCAGTGCAGGGATAGTAAATGCAAAATGTGGACTATCCTCAGGATGAATTGAAATTGAAAAAAACAATCTTTAATATCTATAATTAAAATATACTAGGTTTTTGGCAAAGCAGACAATTGAGGAATCCTCAATTGAGCAGGTCCCATAATAAGCATCTCATTATTAATGGCTCTTAAATCTTGCAATAATCTGCATTTACCAGATTTCTTTTTGACGATGAAAATGGTAGTATTATGGGGAGATACAGAAGGTTGTATATGTCTTTCTGCTAATTTTTGTTTGACCAGGTCATGGGCTGCTTGTAACTTTTCTTTAGTCAGGGGCCACTGAGGAACCCATACTGGTCTTTCTGATTTCCAAGTAATTTTTATTGTCTCAGTGACCCCTTCTGAAAACCCAATCCATGTCTATTTATTCCTTGATCTATTTGAATTGATGCTGCTATACCTTGTTTTTGTTCTCCTAATCTTTTTTCTTTCCTAAAACCTGGTCTAGCCCTAATAGTGGGTGCATTTGGATTGATGTTATTTGTTAATGTCAAACCTAATTGATCTAGGACATCACGTCCCCATAAATTTATGGGAAGATGATCCAATACATATGGCTTTATAGTTTCTTCACATCCTTCAGGATCCTTCCAATCTAATTGTTCCCCTTGTCCATTTTTTGGCAATCTAATACCATTGTACTTCTATGGGGATTAGTTGCCACACCTAGGCCTTGAAGCGTTTGAGTGCCTTGTTGTAATGGCCAATGTTTTGGCCATTCTTGACGAGATATGATGCTAAGGTCTGCACCTGTATCCTGTAGCCCATTAAATTCATGTCCTTGAATATTTAGTTTTAGCATGGGGCGAGAATTTAAATTTAAAGAAAGCATAGCCCAATCTATACCTGTGGAGCCTAATCCCCTGGAACCTCTTTCTATAGTACAACAGGAGAATGTATCATGTAGGCTGGATATTATTAGTAACTGTGCTATTCTATCACCTGGTGAAATTACTGATATACCCTTTGGAGAACTGGCTGTAATTTTTATTTCACCTTCATAATCGGGATCAATTACTCCAGGACTGATCATAAGTCCTTTTAGAGTAGAAGAACTACGTCCCAATAATAAGCCTACTGTTCCTTTGGGAAGAGGTCCTTTTACCCCTGTGGGAATGATTTGAACTCCCATCTCTGAAGTTAGTACTGTTCTGGCAGAGGCACAGATGTCCAATCCTGCACTTCCTCTGGTTTGTCTAGTGAGGTATTTAATGGACAATGTGTCCTGGGCACTACCCTGATGGGGTTGCTGCATTCCTCCAGTGCTCCGTATATTTGTGGTATTGGGCCCCGGAGCATTGGGCCCCCCTGTCCATTTTTTGGGAATGGAGCCCAATGCCTTTCTCCATGATATCGTGGATAGATACCTGGTCCTTGTTCATTTTTTGATAATGGAGTACTCTCTATGGTGGTTTGAGAACGACATTCATAAGCCCAATGTCTCCCTCTATGGCATCGTGGGTAAATAACCAGTATTCTACTCCTTTGGTACCTAGTTTTGTTAAGCCCTCCTCCTATGGGGCAATTCTTTTAAAAATGTCCTGTTTGTTCACAATTGCAGCATGTTTTGGCCTGGTATCTAAAACCTGTTGTACTGCAGCTGCCACGACTTACCCTTGTTCATTAATGTCTCTATATAATTTAATATATGTATTTAAATCTTCATGTTTCCATCATCTAATGACTTCTCTGCACCAACAATTCATTTGCTCATAAGCCAGTTGTTTTATTAATGGCATTGCTTGTTCTGTATTCCCAAAAGCTCTGGAAATAAGCCTATCTACAAATTCAGCATAAGGTTCATTAGCTTCTTGTATTACCTTAGATAATTGACCTTGTAAACCTCCATGTCCTTGTAAAGTCTTCCATACCCTATCCACATCAACAGCAATTTGTAAGTATACACCAGGATCATATGCAATTTGTTGCTGCAGATCCTCATAAGGTCCCTTTCCTAACAACATATCTCGATTTCTCTGAGGATAACCAGCTGCTGCATTTTGCCTAGCCGGTTCCTTGCAAAATTCCTCATTGGCAACCTTCTATAACAGTATTGTCCTCCATTTAGCACAGCTTTACACATATTAGCTCAATCTGCTGGTGTCATGTTCAAGTTGGTAATGGATTCGACCATGCTTACAGTGAAGGGTGCTTGAGGACCATAGGTTGTTACAGCCTCTTTTAGGTGCTTCACTGTTTTGAAATTTAAAGCATGGTGAATTTGCTGCCCTCCTGCCTGCTAAATACAGGGCATGTTAATATTTGAGATCCTGGCTCAGGATCCCATCAACTGCGGGGGTTGGATGCCTCCCAGCATATGGAGGTGGCATTGTTGGTTGGATACTTACACCCTCTGGTGATAGAAAGGTGTTAGTAGCAGTCTCTTGTTGTAACTTTTCCCCTGATGGCTTTTTCTGCTCTAAACTTTCTTCCTCTGTCTGACTAGATTGAGAGATCTTCTCTTTTACTTGAATTTTTTCCTCTGTCTGACTAGTTCGAGAGACCTTCTTTTTTACTTGAATTTTTTTCTCTGTCTGACTAGCTTGAGAGACCTTCTCTTTTACTTGAATATTTCTACTATAAATATTATAGTAGTAATATTCAGTTTTGTTAGGCATTATCTTGTTGGGTTGTATTACTATAATACAACCCAACAAGATAATGCCTAACAAAACTGAAACAGAATGAAACAAAATTGGAACAACAAAAAATCATTATAATAGCCTCCTGAAATGTCCATCGGTCCTGTCTCCCTATCTGTTCCTCAGATGTGAGTGGTTTTTCTTCCATCTTACACATCTCCAGGGACAGGCAACTTAAAACAAAAGTGAGACAAAACAAAAGAAGAATCTTAAAATGGCTACCCATTCTCTTGCCCTGCCCTCTGGCATGAGCAGTTTACCTTATGCCACAGTCTGGCTGGGCACAATTCATGAGCCACTTGCCAAGCAGAAACAAACTTTATTTTTAGAACACACACACACACACACACACACACACACACACACACACACATGCCACACCACACGAGCTCTTCAGGAATTCCCTCAGAGCCCAACTGCCAACACCGGCTTCCCACAAGTCTCTCAACCTCCCCCACTTCTGCTCTTGAGGCCGATTGGCTGGGTTGCATGGTTGGAGCCAAAAAAAGCCCCCCAATGAGCAGCTCCTGGGGCCGCTGTGAGCCAAACATCAGCTGGAAGCTGGAATTTTGCTGGCAGCTGGAAGTTTTCTGGGGCCCCTTCGTCTGGGGCTCTCAACAGGTCATCTCTTTGTTCTGGGTGAAACCTGTGAATGTTGGGGACACTGTCAGCCAGCATCCGGGTTGTTAGCTGAAGGATGCTCATTTCCCTTGACATTAGTGACTTTGCAGAAAGGAATACACTGAGCCCATTGTGCTTAGTCAGCTCTGGTCACACCGTGACTTACCAGCCATCCTAGGTGGGCTGTTGGTGGGTGTGTCTGGACAGCACCTAAATGATGGTGGGAGAACCACATGATGACAAGTCGTGTGCAATAAAGAGTGTCATGTTATATTATTAAGTTGTGGTGCTCATGTATTGCACAGTGAAATTAATGATGTGCTCTCACGTGTGCATTGGTGGGCTGTTGGGGAGCCCTCGTGGGTCTTTATGGTATCAGGAAGTTTTCCTTCCATTTTGATGGGTATGAGGATCACTGGGTGGTTATTCAGGTGAGAAAATGAGATGCAGCACTGCTCCTGGAGTGTTGGTAGGAGTTCAGAGGGCTTGGGTGTTTTCCCTGTTTCTTTGGTGGGTGGTGGGGTCCCTAATGTGTTTATGTACATTCATAATTTGGAGCTTGCTCTGTTTGGACTGCTGAAGAGAATGTAGTATGTGTTCATAAGTGTGGGTCAGACGAAGTGATGACAGTCATCTTGTTCTATGTGGATATTGGAGATCGTGACTTTTTAATGAGACTGCAGGATTTGGTATATTTTGAGGGAGTGAGAAGTAATGGGCATGAATTCAGGAGTTGGACTTAGATGTTTGACATTTGGTTTTTGTAATTTTTTAAAATAAATTATTTTTTAGTTGTAGTAGGACATAGTATTTCAATTACTCCTTTGTTTATGTGGTGCTGAGGATCGAACCCAGGGTCTCGCAAGTTTGAGGCAAGAGCTCCACCATTGAGCCATAACCCCAGCCCTAGCTTTTGTAATATTTCACCTGTAGTCTTGTTGTATATTTGTTTTTTTCCCCACAAATGCATCTTGGGAAGTTTGGATATAATATATGTGCTTGCATATGGGCTATGTTAAGGAATGCATTTGAGTATTTTTCTCTGCATTTGCAATGTGATTGTTATAGTTGGGAAATGGAGGAGGGATATTTGTACATTCTGGACATGGTGTTTTGGTATATGAATTTTGAATGAATTTTATTTTCATTACCCATGCATATGTACTCGAGTGTGTGAAGGCTGGTCAGTTACTAATTTTGTGGAGCAGTAGAATGAATATATTTACTGTGTGGTGTGAAGATGGCAAGGTTCTGCATTTTGGAAGACAGGGAGTTATTTTCTTCATATTGGGAGTGTGTCAGCTTATATATTAAGATAGTATGATATTTTGTGTATACTTGGGTATATTTGCATGTAATGAGTAGCTGTGTAGAGATGTCATCTCTATGGAGAGTTACTTGTATATTGAGTTTGTATTAACTACTTCACCTCAGGTGTGTGTGTGTGTGTGTGTGTGTGTGTGTGTGTGTGTGTGTGTGTTACAGTAGTAGCAATATTTGAGAGGAAAAAGAATATTTAGGTATTCATTAGTAGATGCATTTAAGGGACATGGCAGTTGATGTCTGCTTTCTGGGGCCATATATGTATTAAGTAGAAACTTATTTGTAACTGGGAAGTAAGGATATATGTATGTAATGGAGAGGTGACGTTGTGCATTTACACAGAGGAGTGTGAGAATTGTGTTTACATCTGTTGGGGATACATGATACAGTTATTTCCTAGAATTTGGGTAGAGATAAAGTGTATTCTACTCACCCATGATAATTTGGGATTTGTAAGTGAGCTTATGTGTATTTTATATGATTTGGTGGAGCTATTTTTGTGTCTTATGCATGCAGATTGGGTTGTGGATTCTATAAGTTTCTTCATTGGGAATGAGGTTGCTAGGGGTATTCAAAGTGAATTTCTTTGGAGATTGCATGACATTTCTAGGTGTGAATAGAAATGTTTAGCTGGTGAGGTTAGCAGGGTACTTTCTGAATATGTAGAATTATGTGCAGTGTTTTAGGGAATCTCTATATTCAGGTTTTGGATATATTTCTGTGTCTGTCTTGCCTGTGTGGAAATTATGTATATATTGATCCATAGATAGAGGTTAATGTGGGCATGGTTTTTCGTGTGTGCTGGTATTAAACTCTCTGTCTCATGCCTACAAGACTACTATTTTTGTGTTTTGTGTGTAGGCACCCAATTGATTAGGTGTATGTACATGGATTTGTAGATTTGTGTATTTAGAATCTGCGTGGATATAAGATGCTCAGGAATTGCGTTTGTATTTATTGTGGAATGAGATTCTTCAGGATTTTGGTTGTGTTAGTGGATGGTATTGTTCTGGTATATAATTATGTTTTAGTCTCATACATTTGAGAAGTCTAATTTGTTGATGGCTGAGCATGTCTTGAATTTATGGGGCTCTTGAGGTGTGTACTCTGGCAGAGGTGAGAGGTTTATTGTGTGCTTAGAAATAGATTGTCTTCAGGTGTTGTGTAGTTTAGAACTGTGAGATTTCACATGCGTCTGTTTGGGTAGCGTAAGAGATGACTGGTTGTATACTTTTTGGTTTGCCAGAGTCTTTGCCTGTAAGATATTCATTGGGTATATATGAGCAGTGTATTTGTTGTACATGTATGTATCCAACCGATGTTGTACCTGTATGAATACTTGAAGGAATGTGCTTGAACATTTAGGATGAATAGGGTATTTTTCTCCAAACATTCATGTAGTAACAGATGGTGTTTCTGTGTGTTTAGGGTGGACATATCAGATGTTCATCTGCTCAGAAGCCATGAGGTGTATTTTGGTCTGGAGATGTTAATGTGGAGGTGCTGTTTGTACATTTATGGTTGGAATTCAACTTAGTACCCTGGGGGCAGGTGAATTTTGTACACTTATTCTTTCTGTGCTGGAGCTGCCAGAAATCAGCTATAGTAGCTGATGCTGTCCGTCCCTTTCAGTTTAGTGTTCAGTGGCATCAGGTAATTAGGTTGAAATTAGTTTTGAGACAGACATACCTCATACACTAAAAGTCAAGGCTTCCTTACCTACCCCTATATGTTATTGTTTACTGACAAACCTTGAATGTGTGTGTGTGTGTGTGTTTGTTTTATGCATGTATTTTCTCATATTTTAATACCAGGCATCCATGTGAAGTAAATGTATTCAGGCAACAATATGTTCATATCTTGGAGATTGTACATGTATTGTGAGGGGGGCATCAGTGACCCTTTTGGGAAAGTGTTGATCTTGGTAATTCTGATCCACAGCATTTATCCTAACATTGTTAGTGCATTCTTCAGGGGCAAAGAATGCACATGTCTATTGATTTCCTTTTGCAAGTGGGTTCCTCTTCAGCATGTGTATGTTCCAGGCTGTGGGATACAGAAATTTTTAAATAGGAATCATGTTTGTGATGGGCAGCAGTCATAAAACCTTGGGGTTTCCAGGACAGGAGGTGGGATGGGAAAGGTCCTTGTCTATGCCAACACCCTGAGCATGATCTGGGCAGTGACAGATACCGGTGGCTCCTCTGAGGCTAAGCCAGTGGACAAAATCACTGTCTCCACAAAGTGAGGCTTCTGAAAGCCTGCAGATCCTGTGCCTCACTACCACATTTGCCCTGGGTGGTGTTTGCTGGTGGAGAACAGGAAACTCTTCCCTGTGGAAACCTGAGGCTTCCTAGCCAGGACTTCTGGGGACCCCAAATCTAAGAGAAGATTTTATGCATCACACTTAATAATTATGAATTATGTATCAGAGTTTGAGTAATTATAATGCCAGAAGAGCAAGCAGAGATCTTTGGGAAGTTTAGAGGTGCATGATGAATTTTTTGAAGGTTTATATGATATCTTTAGGATCCAAGTAGTAGGGTTTTACCCAGTAGAGATTGATCTAACTTGGAATGCCTTGAACCTTTATAGCCATAGTAGGAGCTAAAATGAGGGTGTCAGATAATTTCCATGTAGGTTGTAGTTTTTTTGATAACTCCCCCACCTTCCAGGTCTTAAGTAGAACTTGACCTCCTCATTTCCTTTCTTCTGGATCTCTATGAGATTTACTGGGCATGGCCAACAGGCATTTCCTCACTCTTGGAGTTTGGCCTGAACTCATCCCAGGTCAACCAGGTACTGCAGAATCTTTCACTAATGGATCTAGGACTATATTTACTAGTATCACATATGGATATAGCTACAGAGTTTTCTAACACTCCTATTCAGTTGGTTTTAGATGTTTTCTGATGTAGCTTAATTGAAGTCCTCTTAAGGAAATGGTTGTTATATATATATAATTAGGAGTGTAATTTAAACAATAGAATTCCCCTTCCCCATTCCTTGCCCATAGTACCTTTCACCAACTGATTTATTTGCTTCTGATTTTTATGAGCAGGTGCCAAATGGGTCCTTGTTTTCAACTCTTTTCCCTTTCCTTCTATATCTTTTATATATGAGAATGTATCCAACCCATGATTTTCTGATTTTGGAATATATTGCTTGATTTAATGATCCCCAGTTCCATCCATTTTTCTTCAAATGACAGAATTTTATTTTACTTTATGGTTAATTAGGAATACATATCACATTTTCTTAATCCATCTTTTGATGGACTTGTAGGGTGGTTTCATATATGGATATAGTAAATCATGCTGCTCTAAATCCAAGTGTGCATGTATCACCATAGTTTGAGGATTTAAAATCTTTATGATAAATACCTGGGAATGGTATTGCTAGGTCATATTGTGCTTTCTTTTCTAGTCTTTTGAGGAACATCCACACTGATTTCCATAGGATTTGTACTAATATACAGTTTCATCAACAATGTATAAGTGTTGTATATTTTTTTAAAACTGGCAGGGTTTGTAAACAGATAATGGGACCTTCCTTCTGAGTGGGTACTCATAGAAACAGTATGGAGTTTGGACCTAAAAGGCATTTAAGGACTTGAACATTCCTTATAACCTTATAATAGGTTCTAATGAAAAAACAATGGGACTCAGTTGTATATAAGAAAACTGTACCTACATGGTTTTTGCAGCATTTGTGGGTGTATGAGAGACAAAAACGATAGAGTTTACATGAAAGTAGAGAATATTTTGACATACATACACACATGGAGTACATGTTATTCTAATTAGGTTATCTAACAGCATTTCTCTCTGGGGATCAGTGCATCATCTATTTTCCAAAAACCTTGGATCTTTGTCTCATGATCCCAAGATACATGAATTGACTTCACCACAGGGTCAATTTAGTCTGAAAGTTGCAAGAAAGAAGCAGAAGGTTGAGTTTGGTTTGAGTATGATTTCAAGATGGTGGAAAAGAGGTCTGTTTCCTATCTGTTCCATGGTGTGAAACAAAGAAAGTGGCTTTGCAGCAAGGTGAGTGAGTAAAAAAAATGGTGGGGGGTGACTTTACTGCAGTTTAATAATGGCCACTCAAAACTGATCAGAGACTCAGAAAGGAGTTTGGATACAGTAAAACAAGAAATAAGAAAGATGGCTGGGATTCATGGGTAGAGTGCTCACCTCAAATGTGTGAGGCAATGCGTTCAATCCCCAGAACCACATAAAAATCTACAATGAAGAAAATAATTTTGGAAAAGTAAGAAATCCCTAGGGCCACAGCTACTGCTGAAGCCAGAGGCATCAGCCAGAGCAATCCCTCCATGAGCACAGTAGAGGGAAAAGATAAGGGAATTAAAGTAACATACAGGGGCCTGTCTGGGTATGGAGAGTTTAGAAATCAGACACTGCACAACTGAACTGAAAGGTGCTCTCACTGCACAATATCCTTGTACAGGAAAGAAACTGCATTTCTCCCAGTGGCATATGGAGAACAGGAGGAGGAACCATTTTGCAGGAGCAGCTTAGGGGCAGACAGCAAAGGGACCTAATTCCATGTATGGCCTGAAATCCAGGCCTGACAAACCCACACTGCATGACATTGAGTGTGCCTAAGTGAACAGGAGAAACTTAACCCACTCTACCTCGTCCAAATTGGTTGCTTGATAGATGCATTGGGCCAGGAATTTGAAAGACTGAGTTCGTACCAGGTGATGAAGAGATTAAGAACTGGCTCCACCACACAAGTGGAATCCAGGGGAAATCTCTGAGGTGCAGTCTTCCAGTGTGGACCAGCAAGTTCTGGGCCCTGGAGATATGTGAACTTTAAATCTCCAGCCTACCTAAGCCTAAACTTCTCCTAAACCTGTGTCTCCAGGAGTTCTGCCTATGGTATTACTTCACTTGTGGAATACTGCCAGACTCTACCCAAGTCAGTATAGCTTCAGCTTCTGGAGTAAGTTGTTGAGGAGAAGAAAGAGAGAGAGAGAAGGATATCTTTTGAGGATTTTGAACAAAGGTCCTAAATATGATGTAGTTATTTTTTTAATATTTATTTTTTAGTTGTACTTGGATAAAATACCTTCACTTTATTTTTAAGTGGTGCTGAGGATCAAACCCAAGGCCTCACATGTGCTAGGTGAATGTTTTACTGCTGAGCCACAACCACAGCCACTGATGTAGTTAATTTTAAAGGATGTAACCAATTAATGTCACCTAGAATATACACAAAGCGCCTATCAATTCTGCATGAGCAATTAAGATGCCATCCATATAATTGATATTTTATATGAATAGGGGAGAGAGCTTGTTCAACAAAATGTTAGCATAAAGTAGGGCTCTGTGTTCCCTGGGGCAACATTTTCCAGCAATAAGGTTTGGCTGGCTCTTTAAAATTTATCATACAGACACAAAAACAAAATATTTACAATCCTCAGGGTGCAAAGGTATTGTGTGAAAAAACCCAACTCTTCAGATCCAGAATAAATAGGATAAAGGAATAGCAGTAGTGATGGGTAGACTGGAGAGGGACTATAAGCTACATAATTTTGTTGACTTCCCTAATGTCCTATAGTTGCCTCCATCTTCCAAATTTTTCCTTAATCATAAAAATAGCTTAAAAAGCTAGTCTTATATTTGAGCTGCTTGAAGTTTCCCTCCCATTAAGGGACATTGATCAACACAAACAGGGCTATCAGATAATTTCAGCAGCCATTTTCTTGAGGGGGGTCAAAGAAATGATGAAGGCCCCTAATGAAAAGTTGAGGAATCATTATAGCCTAGCCCTACTCACCCATGTTGGTGAGAGGTGAGGATTGGAAGCAGTCTGCCTTGTTGTATTGTACCTAATCTTTTAGTAAGATCAAAACTTTGATTTAACACTTGAGATATTACCACTGAAGTGGGACTGAATAATAGGAAATTCATCCCAGAAATTAACAGGAAGATGATCAAGAACATAAGGCTTAACCAATCTGATATTACCTTCAGGGTATTCCCATCTAAGGTGTTAGCACTTTGTTGGGGCATTTGTACATAAAGGGTCCTCTCGAGAACCTCATATTTCCACTAAGCTACTGATATCTTACTCTTTACCTGAGACATCTTCTTTGGTTGCCTCAAAATTTTGCTATTCCATGTGGAGACAGTTGCATGCACTACATACGTGGTGTATGTTAGGGGTCCCTAAGTGGCAAATCACTCACCCTGTAAGTGCAGCCTTGGGTATAGGACTATGTGTTGCAGTCACAGTACTTGCTCCATGGCCCACTCTTTGATTGGTTGCCTCAAGAACAGTTGGCAAATAATTGTATTGGTGTCCACTATAATCTGCTTAGTTACTGCCCACATATATAAATGGTAACTACATAATCAAATCAGACCTGCTTCCACCTTGGTCTCTAGAGGTCTTAAATTGTGACTTTGCAGCTATACTCTCCTCTATCCTGTTTCATGTACTCCCTTGTTAGATGAGACAAAGTGGATGAAAATCTACATAATGACCTCTTCCTTTGACATGATCTCAAAAATTTCTACACACATCTCCAAGGAGCATCAACTGATTATTCTATTTTAAAGTTCCCCTGAAATTGAGTGCCTTGGCGGGTGCCACTTGCTGCAACATGGCAATGACAAAGGATCTTGAGTAGGGGCAATGGGAGATTAAGAAAAACACAAGAGACACAGAGATGTTTTTAAGCAAAGGTGGGGCCAGGTGGGACACTTCCCTCTGATGGAATATTGACCCAGAATTAGCTCTACAAATTTATAATATTGGGCCTCATAACTAGGAAGTTTAATAATAGGGGAATTGTAGATTGTTCAAGCCTTGTGAGGTATTAAGAAGTTTCTTGAAGGCTGGGGTTGTGGCTCAACTAGGACGCTCACCTAGAGCAATTGCCTAGCACATGTGAAGTCCTGGGTTTAATCCTCAAAACCACATAAAAATAAATAAAGAAAGAAAGGTATTATGTATAAATACAATTGAAAAATAAATATTAAAAAAAGTTTCTTGGTAGGGTAGAATTATGATAGCATTGGACCCAACTATCTCACTTCTTGGTTTATACACAAAGGACTTAAAAAGAGCATACTACAGGACACAGCCATATCAATGTTTATAGCAGCAAAATTCACAATAGCTAAATTGTGGAACCAATGCAGATGCCCTTAGGTATATGAATGGATAGGGAAACATGTGTGTTACACACACAATGTAACAGTATTCAGCGTTGAAAGAGAATAAAATCATGACATTTTCAGGTAAATGGATGGATCTGGTGAATATAATGCTAAGTGAAGCAAGCCAATCCCAAAAAAACAAAGGCTGAATGTTTTCTTTGATATAAGGATGCTGACTCATAATGGAAATGGGTAGGAAACATGGGAGAAATGAAGGAACTTTAGGTAGGGCAAGGAGGAGAGAGGGGATGGGCGGGAGCAAGGGGTGAGGAATGATGGTGGAATAAATTAGGCATCATTGGCCTAAGTACATGTAAGAAGACACATTAGTGTAAAAATACTTCGTGCACAATCAATGACTTGAAAAATTGTGCTGTATATGTGTAATATGAAATGAATTGCATTCTGCCATCATGTATAACAAATCAAAATAGATAAATAATTTCATTTAAAAATATTCTAGCCTTGGGCTAAGCATATATAGCTTCTAAGATGTTGAGGTAAGTTCCTAGGCTTTCTAGCGTTTTGAACATAAATGGATGCTGTATTTTTTTATTGGTTGTTTAAAACATTACAAAGCTCTTGACATATCATATTTCATACATTAGATTCAAGAGGGTTATGAACTCCCATTTTTGCTGCATTTTGTCAAATGCTTTTTCTACACCTATTGAGATAATCATATGATTAAGTCTATTAATTTGATGAATTATGTTTATTGATTTCTATAGGTTGAATGAAACATGCATTCTTGGGATGAACCCCACTTGATCATGTTGAAGTACTTTTTAAAATGTTTTTTAATGCAATTCACCAGAATTTTATTTAGATTTTTCCATCTGTGTTAATCAAGGATATTAGTCTGAAGTTTTATATCCTTGATGTCTTTGTCTGGTATATATATTCAATAGACTATTACTCAGCTTTAAGAAAGAATAAAATTATGGCATTTGCCAGTAAATGGATGAAATTGGAGAATATGCTATGTGAAATAAGCCAATGCCCCTGAAACCAAAGTCTGAATGTTATCTCTAATACTAGGTGCTAAATCAAAAGAATATGGTGGGAATGCTTGGGAAAAAAAATAGTTACTCTAGATTAGGTAGAGGACAGTGGAGTGAAGGGAGGAGATAGGGGGATAGGAATGATACTAGACAGACATTATTACCTTATGTACGTATATGCATGCATGACTGATGTTATTCTACAGCATGTACAATAAGAAAAATGACAAATTATACCCTAATTATGTATATCAAAGGGTATAAAAGCATTCTACTGTCATATATAACTAATGAAAACAAATTTTAAAAGTTTATAAAGTAAAAATTTTTTAAAAAGAAGTTTCTTTGTGCACTAAAAACTTACAGAATTAAAAACATTTTTGTAACTATCCTGCTGTTAGGTAAGTGTTAGGTAAGTCCTGCAACTATCTTGCTGGTTCTAGAAAATCAATTATACTAACAGAAGTGACAAATAGATTGTGACAGCAGTTGTTTTAGGAGGAGAAAGCAGTAGCATGAGAGAAATACTATGGGAGGGGAAAAAATCAATAGAATAAGCTTTCAAAAGATTTGGAAGAGGGTCAAAATTTACATTTAGAAAGAGCCACACTCCTTCCTAAGACAGGGATAATAAGGAGAAGGATGCCTTAGCTTTAAGTAGCTATTAAACTAGGGAAGAAAAAACTGAAAGAGTGCTTGTCAGATGGGTCCCACATGTCACTAACATCATCTTACTTTTCAAAGGCTGTCATGTTTTGACATAATCCAGGATAATTCTCAACTCATTAAATACTAAGTAAATGCAAAATCTTTCATCAAAATAAAAAGAAAAAAAAGAAAACCAATCATACTGGGAGTTCTGATAATTATTAGTGTCAGAGCCCAGTGTCAAGGGTTGGTTCACATCCTTGCATTTTGGCAAGTAATGTTTCCCATGCTTGGCATTTACATAACCCAAAAGAATCAGCCAATAACTCATCCATTCTCCAGAGTAGACATCATAGGAAATATGAGGCTACCATCGCCCTGATACCAAAACCAAAGACACATATATCAAGGAAAGAAAACTTCAGATAAATATTCTTGATGAACATAGATGCAAAAATTCTCAAAATAAAAAACTGGCAAATTGCATACAAAAACATTAAAAAGTAGTGCACCATGATGTTCATCCCATGGATGAAATATTGTTTTGACACAGAGAAATCAATAAGTGTAATTCATGATATCAGTAGACTTAAAAACAAGAATCATATATGGTCATCTCAGTAGACACTGAAAAATCATTTGACAAAATACATCAATGATTCATGTTCAAAACACTACTAAAACTCAGGATAGTAGGAACATATCTCAACATTGTACAAGCTACATAAGCTAAGGCCAAGGCAAATGTCATCAAATGAGCCAAAATTGAAAGTGTTGCCTCTGAAAACTAGAACAAGACAAGAATGCCTTCTTTCACCACTCCTATTCAACATAGTCCTGGAAACTTCAGCCAGAGCCATGTGACAGAATAAATAAATTAAATAAATAAGAATAGGTGAAGAACTCTATCAGTATTTGCTGATGACATAATTCCATCTTTAGAAGATGCAAAAATTTCGCCAGAAAAATTCTAGAAATCAGAAATGAATTCAGCAAAGTAGTATAATATAAAATTGACACCCATAAATCAAACCCGCTGTTGTAAATCAGTAATGAATCCACTGAAAGAGAAATTATGAAAACTCTTCCATTCACAAAGCCTTCAAAAAACAAAATAATTGAGAATAAATTTTTTTAAAAAGAGGTGAAAGATCTTTATAATGAAAAGTAAAAAACACTAATGAAAGAAATTGAAGCAGATCTTAGAAGATGGAAAGGCTTCCATGCTCTTGGAGAGGCAAAAGTAATATTGTCAAAATGACCATACTACCAAAAGTATTATACAGATTTCATGCAATTCTATTAAAATCCCAACGATATTCTTAATAGAATTAGAAAAAGCAATAATGAAATTCACTTGGAAAAATGAGACCCTGAGTAGCCAAAGCAATCTTTAGCAAGAAGAGAGAAATGGAAGGCATCATGATACTAGATCTGAAACTATACTACACAGCCATAGTAATAAAATGGCAAGGTTTTGACACCTAGACCAATGGTACAGAACAAATGCAGAATTAGTATTATCAAAATGGCTATGCTACCAAAAATGTTATACAAATTTAATCCAATTCCTATTAAATTCCCAATGACATTCTGCACAGAAAGAAAAAAAAAAGCAATCATATTTATTTGGAAAAATAAGAGACCCAGAATAGTTAAAGCAATTCTTAGCAAGAAAAGTGAAGCAGGAGGCATCACAAAACCAGACCTTAAAGTATACTAAAAAGCTATAGTAACAAAAATGACATGGTAGACTTGTAGACCAATGGTACAGAATAGAGCATTCAGAGAGAAATCCACATTTATCTCACATTAGAAGTGTCAAAAACATTCATTGAAGAAAAGAGAGCCTCTTCAATAAATGGTGCTTAGAATACTGGAAATATATATGTAGCAAAATGAAATAAAACCCCTATATCTTATCCTGCATGAAACTCAACTCAAAGTGAATAATTGAACAGACATCCTGCAAATAAGAGAAGAAAAAGTAGGCCCAAATCTGCACTATGTCACCTTAGGAACTGATTTTCTTAACAAGACTACTGAGGCACAAGAAGTAAAATCAAGAATCATTAATTGGGGGATGGGTTGTGGCTCAGTGTTAGAGTGATTATCTGTCATATGTGAGGCACTGGGTTCAAACCTCAGCACAATATAAAATATAAATATATAATGTATCATGTCCATCTGCAACTAAAATATATATTTAAGTAAATAATCAATAAATGGGATGGAATCAAGGTAAAAGGAAAGGAAAGGAAACTTTCCTTTACAAACAATAAAGGAAAGGAAAAAATAACATGAAGAGACAGCTGACACAATGGGGAGAATTTTTTTACCTACATGCACCCCAGATAGATGATTAACCTCCAGAATATATAAAGAATGCCAAAATTCCAACACCAAAACCCCAAATAATCTTATCAATAATGGACTAAGAAACTGAAGAGAGACTTCACAGAAGAAATGCAATCAGTCAACAAATATATATATATTGAATACCTCTAACAATTAGAGAAATATAAGTAAAACTTAGAGTAAGTTCTAAGATTGAAATCTCATTCCAGTCAGAATGCCAGTTATCAAAAGTATAAGCAACAATAAATGTTGGTGAGAATATGGGTGAGAATTTGCATATTGCTGGTGGGACTGAAAATTGGTGCAACCACTCTGGAAAGCAGTATAAAGATTCCTCAGAAAATTGAATGAACCACCATTTGACCCAGCTATCCACTACTAGGATTTTATCCAAAGGTTTATGACACAGATAAACCACTCCTAGGTTTATATCAGTATTACTACAGTGCTACAGCCACACTAATGTTTATAGAAGCTCAATTCACAATAGGTAAAGTATGGAATCAGATTAGGTGCCCTTCAACAGATGAATGGATGAAGAAAATGTGATAGTTATACACACACATGATGGAATATTTCTCAGCCTTAAAGAAGAATGAAATTATGACATTTGTCAGTAAATGGATGTGGCTGGAGTATATTATGCCAAATAAAATAAGCCAATTCCAAATAACCAAAGGCCAAATGTTTTCTCTCTTGTGCAGATTGCAATTCACAATAAAGGTGGTGAAAGTAGGTATTAATAGAGGTACATTAGATTAGACAGTAGAGTTAAAGGAGAGGAGGGGTATGGAAGTCAGATGCATAATACAATAAATATGACATTATGATCCTATGTACATATATGATTACATGACCAGTGTAATCCTACTTCATGTACAACCAGAAGAATGAGAAGTTATATTCCACTTAAATATGATGCATCAAAATACATTCCATTGTCATGTATTAGTAATTAGAACAAATATTAAAAATTCTCTAATAACAAAAAACGGACAAATTGCATACAAAACATATTAAAAAGATAGTGCACAATGATCAAGTGGGGTTCATCCCAGGGATGTAAGGTTGGCAAGCATACCCAAATGAACAAATATAATTCACCACATCAATAGACTTAAAGATAAGAACCTCGTGATCATCTCAACAGATTCAGAAAAAGCATGTGACAAAATACAGTATCCATTAATCAAAAAAAACTAGGGATAGTAGGAATATAGCTCAACATTGTAAAAGCTATAGATGCTAAACCAAAGGCCAACATCATTATACAATGGAGAAAGAATGAAAGCCTTGCCTTTAAAAACTGAAGCAAGGCAGGAATGCCCTTTTTCACCACTTCTATTCAACATAGTCCTGGAAAACCTAGCAAGAGCAATTAGACAAAAGGAAGACATTAAAGGGATAAGAATGGGGGGGTGAGCTCAAACTATCCCCATTTCCTGATGACAAGATTCTATATTTAGAGGACCCAAAAATATCCACCAGAAAACTCCTAGAAATCCTAAGTAGATTCAGCAAAGTAACATGGTATGAAATTAACACCCATAAATCAACTGTGTTCCTATATACATCAGTGATGAATCCACTGAAAGAGAAATTAGGAAAACTGTCCCTTTCCCAATAGCCTCAAAGAAAAAAAAATATTTGAGAATAAATCTAACAAATGAAATCTGCAGAACATTAAAGAAAGTAGATCTTAGAAGAAGATGGAAAGATCTCCCATATCATGGATAGGCAAAATTAGTATTGTCAAAATGGCCAAACTACAAAAAATGTAAAACATATTTCATGCAATTCCTATTAAAATCCCAGTGGCATTCTTCATAGAACTAGAAAATGCAACACAAAATTTATTTGAAAAAATAAGAGATTTAAAATAGCCAACACAATCTGTAGTGAAAGAGTGAATCAGGAAGCATCAAAATACCAGACCTTAAACTATTCCACAGAGTGATAGTAATGAAAATGGCATGGTATTGGCAAGAAAACAATATGAAGACCAAAGGAACAGAAGTCAGAGACAAACTCACATAAATACAGTTATCTCCTATTAGACAAGATACTATAAATATACATTGAACACAAAAAAATAGCTTCTCTACAAATGGTGCTGGGAAAATTGAAAACAATTAGGTCCTTGTCTCTCAACTTGCACAAAAATCAAATCAAAGTAAAGGACCTAAGTATTAGTCCAGAGACTCATCACCTACCAATAGTAAAATTAGGCCTAAATCTCCATCATGTACACTTATGAGATGAATTCCTCCAAAAGACTCTAAAAAACAAGAATTAAAATCAAAAATTAATAAATGGGAGTGTATCAAACTAAAAAATCTGCTTCACAGCAGAGGAAACAAGATGAGACAGCCTATCCAAATTGGAGAAAATCTTTACCACATGCACCTCAGATAGTGCATTAATCTCCAGGATATATAAAGAACTAAAAAACTTAGCACAATAAACAAATAACCCAAATTAGAAAAGGGCAAAGGAACTGAACAGTTCATAGAAGAAAATATACAAATTGTCAACAAACATATAAATTTTTTTTTTTTTTTAAGAGAGAGTGAGAGAGAGGGGGACAGAGAGAGAGAGAGAGAGAATTTTAACATTTATTTATTTTTTCTTAGTTCTCAGCGGACACAACATCTTTGTTGGTATGTGGTGCTGCTGAGGATCGAACCCAGGCCGCACGCATGCTAGGCGAGCGCGCTACCGCTTGAGCCACATCCCCAGCCCAAACATATAAAAATTATTCAACATCTCTAGCAAGTAGAGAAATGAAAAGTAAAACTACCCTTAGATTTAATCTCACTCTGATCAGAATCAGCAATTATCACAAATACAAGCAACAATAAATGTTGGCAAGGATGCAGAGAAAAAGGTACACTGATACATTCCTGGTGGAATTTCAAATTAGTGAAGCCCCTCTGGAAAGCAGTATAGAGAATCCCCAGAAAACTTAGAATAAAACCATCATTTGATTCAGCTAACCAAGTCCTTGGTGTATACCCAAAGAACTTAAAATCTGCATACTACAGTGACACAGCCACATCAATGTTCACAGCAGGTTGATTCACAAATAGCTAAACTATGGAACCAATCTAGGTGCCCTAAAATATATGAATGATTTTTATTTTTATTTTTATTTATTTATTTATTTATTTTAATTGGTTGTTCACAACATTACAAAGCTTTTGGCATATCATATTTCATACATTAGAATCAAGTGGGTTATGAACTCCCATTTTTACCCCAAATACAGATTGCAGAATCACGTCGGTTATACATCCACATTTTTACATACTGCCATATTAGTGACTTTTGTATTCTGCTACCTTTCCTATCCTCTACTATCCCCCTCCCCTCCCCTCCTATCTTCTCTCTCTTCCCCATCTACTGTAATTCATTTTCCTCCATGTTTATTATCCCATTCCCCTCACAACCTCTTATATGTAATTTTGTAAAACAATGAGGGTCTCCCTCCATTTCCATGCAATTTCCCTTTTCTCTCTCTTTCCCTCCCACCTCATGTCTCTGTTTAATATTAATCTTTTCTTCCTGCTCTTCCTCCCTGCTCTGCTCTTAGTTGCTCTCATTATATCAAAGAAGACATTTGGTATTTTTTTAGGGATTGGCTAGCTTCACTAAGCATAATCTGCTCTAGTGCCATCCATTTCCCTGCAAATTCCGTGATTTTGTCATTTTTTAGTGCTGCATAATACTCCATGGTATCTAAATGCCACATTTTTTAATCCATTCATCTATTGAAGGGCATCTGGGTTGATTCCACAGTCTAGCAATTGTGCATTGTGCTGCTATGAACATCAAAGTGGCAGTATCCCTGTAGCATGCTCTTTTAAGGTCTTCAGGGAATAGTCCAAGAAGGGCAATAGTAGGGTCAAATGGTGGTTCCATTCCCAGCTTTCCCAGGAATCTCCATACTGCTTTCCAAATTGGCCGCACCAATTTGCAGTCCCACCAGCAATGTACAAGGGTACCCTTTTCTCCACATCCTCGCCAGCACTTGTTTTTTGACTTCATAGTGGCTGCCAATCTTACTGGAGTGAGATGGTATCTTAGGGTGGTTTTGATTTGCATTTCTCTGACTGCTAGAGATGGTGAGCATTTTTTCATGTACTTGTTGATTGATTGTATATCCTCTTCTGAGAAGTGTCTGTTCAGGTCCTTGGCCCATTTGTTGATTGGGTTATTTGTTATCTTATTGTCTAATTTTTTGAGTTCTTTGTATACTCTGGATATTAGGGCTCTATCTGAAGTGTGAGGAGTAAAGATTTGTTCCCATGATGTAGGCTCCCTATTTACCTCTCTTATTGTTTCTCTTGCTGAGAAAAAACTTTTTAGTTTAAGTAAGTCCCATTTGTTGATTCTTGTTATTAACTCTTGTGCTAGGGGTGTCCTATTAAGGAACTTGGAGCCCGACCCCACAATATGTAGATTGGAGCCAACTTTTTCTTCTATCAGATGCAGAGTCTCTGATTTGATATCAAGCTCCTTTATCCATTTTGAGTTAACTTTTGTGCATGGTGAGAGAAAGGGATTCAATTTCATTTTCTTCCATATGGATTTCCAGTTTTCCCAACACCATTTGTTGAAGATGCTATCCTTCCTTCATTGCATGCTTTTAGCCCCTTTATCAAATATAAGATAGTTGTAACTTTGTGGATTAGTCTCTGTGTCCTCTATTCTATACCATTGGTCCACGCGCCTGTTTTGGTACCAGTACCATGCTGTTTTTGTCACTATTGCTCTGTAATATAGTTTGAAATCTGGTATCGCTATACTGCCTGATTCACACTTCCTGCTTAGAATTGCTTTTGCTATTCTGGGTCTTTTATTTTTCCATATGAATTTCATGATTGCTTTATCTATTTCTTCAAGAAATGCCATTGGGATTTTGATTGGCATTGCATTAAACCTATAGAGAACTTTTGGTAATATCGCCATTTTGATAATGTTATTTCTGCCTATCCATGAACAAGGTATATTTTTCCTCTTCTAAGATCCTCTTCTATTTCTCTCTTTAGGATTCTGTAGTTTTCATTGTATAGGTCTTTCACCTCTTTTGTTAGGTTGATTCCCAAGTATTTTATTTATTTTTTTTTTGAGGATATTGTGAATGGAGTGTTTTTCCTCATCTCCGTTTCAGAAGTTTTGTCGCTGATATACAGAAATGCCTTTGATTTATGTGTGTTGATTTTATATCCTGCCACTTTGCTGAATTCATTTATTAGTTCTGGTAGTTTTTTTGTAGGCCCTTTTGGGTCTTCTAGGTATAGAATCATGTCATCCGCAAATAGTGATAATTTAAGTTCTTCTTTTCTTATTTTTATGCCTTTAATTTCTTTCTTCTGTCTAATTGTTCTGGCCAGAGTTTCGAGAACTATATTGAATAGAAGTGGTGATAGGGGGCATCCCTGTCTTGTTCCAGATTTTAGAGGGAATGCCTTCAATTTTTCTCCATTCAGAACGATGCTAGGCTGTTAGCATAGACAGCTTTTACAATGTCGAGGTAAGTTCCTATTATCCCTAGTTTTTCTAATGTTTTGAACATAAAGGGATGCTGTACTTTGTCAATTGCTTTTTCTGCATCTATCGAGATGATCATATGATTCTTATTTTTAAGCCTATTGATGTGGTGAATCACATTTATTGATTTCCGTATATTGAACCATCCTTGCATCCTAGGGATGAATCCTACTTGATCATGGTGCACAATTTTTTTGATGTGCCTTTGTATCCGATTCGCCAGAATTTTATTGAGGATTTTTGCATCTAACTTCATCAGAGATATTGGTCTGTAGTTTTCTTTCATTGAGGTGTCTTTGTCTGGTTTTGGAATCAGGGTGATGTTGGCCTCATAGAATGAATTTGGTAAAGCTCCCTCTTTTTCTATTTCCTGAAATAACTTGAAAAGTGTTGGTATTAATTCTTCTTTAAAGGTTTTGTAAAATTCCGCTGTATACCCATCCGGTCCTGGGCTTTTCTTGGTTGGTAGTCTTTTGATTGCTTCTTCTATTTCATCCATTGATATTGGTCTGTTTAAATTGTGTGAATCCTCCTGGTTCAGTCTGGGCAAATCATATGACCTAAGAAATTTATCAATGTCTTCACTATCTTCTATTTTATTGGAATATAGGTTTTCAAAATAATTTCTAATTGTCTTCTGTATTTCTGTAGCATCTGTTGTTATATTGCCTTTTTCATCTCGTATGTTAGTATTTTGAGTTCTCTCTCTTCTTCTCTTCGTTAGCATGGCTAAAGGTCTGTCGATCTTATATATTTTTTCAAAGAACCAACTTTTAGTTTTGTTAATTTTTTCAATAGTTTCTTTTGTTTCAATTTCGTTGATTTCTGCTCTGATTTTTTTCGTTTATTTCTTGCCTTCTGCTACATTTGCTGTTGTTTTGCTCTTCCTTTACTAGGGCTTTGAGATGAAGTGTGAGCTCATTTATTTGTTGGTTTTTCCTTTTTTTGAGGAATGACCTCCATGCGATGAATTTCCCTCTTAAAACTGCTTTCATTGTGTCCCATAGATTCCAATATGTTGTGTCTGTATTTTCATTTATCTCTAAGAATTTTGATTTCCTCCTTTATGTCTTCTGTAACCCATTGATCATTCAGTAATGTATTGTTCATTGTCCATGTGATGTAGGATTTTTCCTTCCATCTTTTATCATTGATTTCCAGTTTCATTCCATTATGATCTGATAAAATGCATGGTATTATCTCCACCCCTTTATATTTACTGAGGGTTGCCCTATGGCATAATATATGGTCTATTTTTGAGAAGGTTTGATGTGCTGCTGAGAAAAAAGTATATCCACTTGATGATGGTTGATATATTCTATATATGTCGGTTAAGTCTATGTTATTGATTGTGATATTGAGGTCAATTGTTTCTTTATTCAACTTTTGTTTGGAGGATCTGTCCAATGGTGAGAGAGGTGTGTTTAAGTCACCCATGATTATTGTGTTGTGGTCTATTTGATTCTTGTACTTGAGGAGAGTTTGTTTTATGAACGTCGCAGCACCATTATTTGGTGCATAAATATTGATAATTGTTATGTTTTGTTGGTGAATGGTTCCCTTTAACAGTATATAATGTCCTTCTTTATCCCATTTGATCAACTTAGTCTTGAAGTCGACTTTATTCGATATGAGAATGGCCACCCCTGCTTGCTTACGAGGACCGTGTGTGTGGTATATTTTTTTCCCAACCTTTTACCTTGAGCCTGTGTATGTCTTTTCCAATCAGATGTGTCTCCTGGAGGCAGCATATTGTTGGATTTGTTTTTTTAATCCATGTTACCAGCCTATGTCGCTTTATTGGAGAGTTTAAGCCATTAACGTTTAGAGTTACTATTGATATATGGTTTGTACTTCCTGCCATGTTTGATTATTTATCTATTTTTTTTCTTTCTAATTTAGTTTGTTTATCCATAATTAGCTTTCCCCCCATCCTCCATCTTTACTGAGGCACTTCCCACTGAAGGTTTTGGTTATTGTTTTTCATTTCTTCCTCGTGTAGTGTTTTCTTCAAGACGCTTTGCAATGCTGGTTTTCTGGCTACAAATTCTTTTAGCTTTTTTCTTATCATGAAAAATTTTTATTTCATTGTCGTACCTGAAGCTCAATTTTGCTGGATACAGAATTTTTGATTGGCATCCATTGTCTTTCAGTGTTTGAAATACATTTGTTCCAGGATCTTCTCTCTTTCAGCGTCTGTGATAAAAAATCTGCTGTTAACCTAATTGGTTTACCCTAAATGTAACCTGCCTCCTTTCTCTTGTAGCTTTTAATATTTTCTCTTTGTTCTGTATATTGGATATCTTCATAACAATGTGTCTTGGCGTTGGTCTACTGTGATTTTGTGTGCTCGGTGTCCTGTATGCATCTACAATTTGTATATCTGTTTCCTTTTTTATTTCTGGAAAGTTTTCTGTAATTATCTTATTCAGGAGGTTACTCATTCTCTTGGTATGAATCTCTGTGCCTTCCTCTATCCTGATGACTCGTAAGTTTCATCTTTTTATGATTTCCCAAATCTCTTAAATGTTTTTCTCGTGATTCTTTACCAGCCTGAGTAGGCTAGACTCTTTTCAAGATGATATATTTTGTCTTCATTATCTGACGTTCTGGCTTCTACTTGCTCCACTCTGTTAGTGATACTCTCGATTGAGTTTTTAATTTAGTTTATCGTTTCCTTCATTTCTAGAATTATTGTTTGATTGTTTTTTATAATCTCTATCTCCTGATACAGATGCTTGACTTCTTCTTTTATCTGTTTATGTAAATCATTTTCAATGTGATCTTTAAGGTTCCTTTCCATCTGTCTAAGGTGTTCCTTGAGTTCTTTATATGGCCATTTTTCTGATGACTCTAGGTCCTCCTGAATATTTAGGCTTTCCTTCATTGTTTGCACTCCTTTTCTTCCTTGCTTTTTTAGGCTCATGTTACTTCTTGTTCTGTTTGACTGGTGAGTTACTGTTTACTCTTATAAATTTATTTGATGCCTGGGTGGAGAGATATTAGAAGGGGAGGAAAGAAGTCATTCTCTTCCAGTAGGAATGATTTTTAAAATGTTGTATATAAGGGGCTGCAGCTGTGGCTTCAACAAACATGGAATACATCTTATTCTAATTAGGATCCCAGTCTTGTACATGATGCAGAGATTCTTTGCTGTGAAAATTTTAAATTCTATCGTAAAATGATATGGAATGTGAAAGCAAACAACTACTGAAACATTCTGAACAAGAACAACATTGGCATTCTATCACATCATAATTTCAAAACTCCCTGCTGTAAAGTTACCAGTCATACAAACAGAGTAAAATCAAAAGATAGAAATGTTGATTAATAAAACAGGGTAGGACATCCAGAAATTAAAGAAATAAAAAAATCAACCACTCTCATAGAAGTTCTAAGTGATTTCTGACAACACCATTCCATGGAAATGGATGGTCTTTTCAACAAATACTGTTGAGAAAACTGAATAGACAGCCACACACCAAATAAGGAAGTTGGGCCCTTATCTGACAGCACAGACAAAAATTAACTCAACATGGATAGAGGACTTAAATTTAAGACCTGCAACTATAAAATTCATAATACACAAGAGAAAAAGTCCATGACAATGGATTTGACAGTGGCTTTTTGGACAGAAAATCAAAAGTGCAGGCACCAAATGAAAGAAAGAAACTGAACTACATCAATCTGAAAACTTAATTCATCAAGTCTTTAGTAAAAAGATGACCCACTAAATGCAAAAAACATTTGAAAATCATATTTGTGATTAGAAGTTATGATATAAAGAGGCAACAACCCAATATTAACATGGGCAAAGGACTTCCAGAGATATTTCTTCAAAGAAGATATGCAAATGGCTGAGAAGCACATGGCAGATGTTGAACCTCAATAATCAGTGGAAAAATCAAAATCACAATGAGATCCAGCTTCCCACACAATGAGGGCTACCATCAAAGAAACAGAAAAAAACAGTGCTGCTGAGAATGTGATGGAGTTGGAACCCTAGTGCACTGTGGGTTAGAATTCCAAGTGGTGCAAGGAAACTATGGGAAACTGATTGGTGGTTCCTCAAATTATCAAAAGGTAATTCAAATGATCCTCCAATTCTACTTCTTTTGAAGAGATATTTATATGCTTCTAATCACTTCAGGATTATTTATTATACCAAGGGTCCACTAAAGAGGAACATTTTTATTTTTTTCATTGTGCATTATAATTATACATAAGCATGGAATATAATTTGTTTTAATTCAAGCTTCAGAACTTGACCATTCTTTTTTTATTAGTTCCTCATGACAATACAATCATCTTTACATATCATACATTTGAATCAAATGGGGTATGTATGCTTGGAAAATGAGAAATTATACCCCAGAACTTGCCCATTCTCTCCCCTCCTCCCTGACCCTGTTTCCTTTTTTCTTCTCTACTGGTCTTCCTTCCATGTATTTATAGTTTTCTTAACTTGAGCTTCACAGATATTCATGAAGATGAAATTCACTGTGGTCTCTTCATATATGTATATAGGACAGTTTGGTCAATTTCATTCCACTATTGTGCCCTTTGCCTATCCCAAAAAAGAATGTTTTACATGTAGCACATGATGGAATATGATTTGGTCTGAAAAATGAAGGAAATCCTGGCCAACAGTAGAGCAGGGATGGACCTTGAGAACACATACTGTATGATCCTACTTATATGAAGTACAGTACACAGAGTAATTGAAATAACACAGAAAAGAAAATGGTAATTTCTTAGGGCATGAGGGAAATTGACGATTATTGTCTAATAAGTGAGCTTCAATTTTGCAAGATGAAAAAAGTACTCTGATTGAATGTTGGTTTCAGAAGAATGGAAAAATTAGTGTAATGAACACCACCAATATGCCTTCCCAAATAGTTGACATGGTAAAATTTGCTGTGAATATTTGAAACTTAGAAAAAAAATTAAACTCCTTTTATTTGTTTCTGCACAAATAAAAACCAAGAAAGTTCTCCACTGTAGAACTGATCAGAAGGAAGTTCTCCATGAGTAGAAATGTGAAAGGATCATTCAGGTTGAAAGGAGGGATCATTCACTTGGTCATGCCAAGAAATGAAAAATACAATGAGGGTAGTTCCTCAGGAAAATTTAAAGCAAGTATCATTTTACAATCAGTTTTTAACTCCTCTCTTATGTGACTGAGGTGTGACTGTGTAATAATGATAGAGCTAATGGTGTTGCCAGAGCATGCACCCAATGAGGTCAGTCATGTGCACACATGGGCTAAGGACACCGCCAGGCTTGGAGGGTTCTGTGGAGACTTGTGTTTAGGGTCTTGGTCTTTGTCTTGGAGAAGGGAAAATTTCAAGGGAGGATGCAACAGGTGGACAAAAAAAAAAAACAAAAAAACAAAAAAACAACTCTCTCAGCAATTGTCCTTGGATCTATGAAACTCCTGGAAGTTTTCTTCCAGAGTCAGTCCCTTTGAGCCATTCTGGAGAGGAATGGCCATATCTCACATCTTGGAGGAAAAGCTCCCCCCAACACTCCTGAGGGATCATCCCTGATCAGTTTCCATCCAGCATCCCAGGACAGCTTTCATTCACCAGCCCAGGATCATGGAAGCCAGCCCCACTCAAGCACAAGAAGCACATCCACCTCCACCCAACACCACAAGTAATTCAGATAGATGTCAGATAAAGATGAGAAAGCAGAAATCACTTTTGAGCTCCAGATCAACAGGAACAAGAGTCAGTGCACATAGGAAAGGCTTGCCATCACCAATGTGCTCCTGCCACCCCTTATAGCCACAGATGCACACACATGCCACCCAACCAAAGAGACCTGAGCACACACCCCTTGCTGAGACACATACATGTGAGGATGCACATTCATTACAACCCCCCCCCCAAAAGCAGATATTGTAAATGGGTGCATGACCCACAACTCATTGCAATCCCATCAACCACAGATGCATAAATAGCCCTTATCTGCCTTATCTGAATACATAAATCACCCTCCCCTTTCCAAAAAATATACTCGATGCATAACCCCAAATGCACATGCCTGTTATTACCCACATACTGACAGGCATGTGACTTTAATGTATACTTTTCCAAATGCAGGCTTATACCTTCCTATATACTCTAACTTCCTGAAGACATGCACATGATATCACCAAACCCTGAGTATGCACACATACAGAAACACAACTTACAAAAACTCACACACAAAATCCCACTTGTTACCAGAAGTCATATAAAAAATCCTAAATCCTCTGTAAAATCTCACAGACTCTATTCTCTCAACAGAAATACACACTCAATAAATGTAAGTAATATTGCTTCTTTCCCAACATAAAAGCTCTTAGAACTTCCCCAAGATTGAATGCAACTTGATACATTCTGATTATAAAAATGTGACAACCATAACCCTAAAGGACACAGGCATAACCACCAACATACACACACAAACATGACTCTATATCCACAGAATCACTTCATGTGCAAACACCAAGTCCCAAACACAAATAAATTTTCACAACCCTCTCCAAATGTACATAACAAAGATGTCAACTACAATCTACTCATCATTTCCTAAATACATACATAACATATGTGTGGCCCTAATACACATATTTTATCCCTGCACTCTCTAATCTCACATCCTTCCCAAACCAAGAAAGTATTCAAAATTTTGTGAATACCAAAAAGTATTCACAAAAATACCCTATTTAAATACTCCTCTTGATGATTAACCACAAGTCCCACCATGTCATAAATAACCCATATACACTGTCAGTACCCAAGCCTCCTAACTTGTATTCCCATATAAATATAACTCCTACATTCCCTCAGCAGAAACACACACCACTCATATACAGTTGGAGAATGAATATTTAGCCATCACACTTCCTAAATACACCCACAGTGCTAGATTACACAGTCTGAGAACACACATGTCTGTATGAATTTACAAATCCACAGTACTCCCACAGACCCAATGTACATGTAGCCACTCTCTGAATATTAATGGGTATGTACAGAACTGCTCATCCTTCCTAATATACACAATCAACAGCACACAACACTGTGGAACTCTGAAAATCTTCAATTGCATAAACTTCCTATCATCCAAATGCCTGATTGTAAACCCAGAGTTCCTCATGCCCAAATTAAAACAAATACACAGCAAAATTCTAACAATTATGATCAATAACCTTCCTTACAAAGTCTCATATTCCAGTCACCTCCAAGAAACACTTGAAATAGATATGAAGTAGGACAGAAGAAGCTGGGCACCAGAGGCATTTTCAGAAAGCATGTTTATTGGCTGCAGTTGAATGGTCCAGAGTGTGGCTTGTGCCTGAATCATTCTCTGGACAGATATTTTCGAAATATTTTGAGTTTTACATCCCATGAGGGGAAAGGGGGCTTGAAGATTCGAAGATTCACTTGACAAGTGCTTTTCATTCCATCCTCTAGGCCAGACATAGGTTTCAGAAAATTATACCAAAGAGAGAGAGAGAGAGAGAGAGAGAGAGAGAGAGAGAGAGAGAGAGAGAGAGAGAGAGAGAGAGAGATGATGTCTTTTATACAGCAAGTTTACAGACTTTAACTCTGTCATACCTTTTGTGTGCAAACCTGGCATTTACAAGAATGAGGAAGCTACCAACCACAATAACCTCAGCAGACATGCTGCTGATCTGACAAGAGGAGAAGCTTAATTATGGCAATGGTCTTTTGGGCGGGAATATTTGGTGTACTTCAGATACATATGTTCTCACACCCCAGAAAAACACACAGCAGTCAGAATCACCCAAAATGCAATCACACAAACCTTCCCTCAATAAATGAATAGACTCGGACCAAACAAATGTACTTATTAATATATGACAACAATTTCCATTCTCAAATAAAAACATATACAATCACCTGTAAGTTGAAAATTTTCATATACACAGAGTGCCTCAGAATTTGATGTTCAGCAAATCTCAGACACACACAGACACTGCTAACTCCTCCTACATACAAAGAATACCCCTCCATTCCCAAGAACAACAGGATCACCTCAAAGCCCTAAATAAGAACATACATGGCAGTCCATCTTGAGACATTATCAACAGAATCTGCACACATCCATGGGCCACATATACATAACTCCTAACACCGCAAGATACCCAGATTCCATTCTCTTCAAATCTCTGTACACCAAAGACCATGTCCCTAAATTCTCACCTAGACACCATGAATATACATATACATTCTAAAACCTGAAAATGCACAGATCCAACACAGAATGGTAAGACAATATCCTAGCTCTTCTCAAATGCATGTACTCATGTTCACAATAGTCCACAATGCCAACAACACCTACAGAAGCAGCACTAAAACCCTAAACACACGTCCTGCCAAAAGGTACTCAGCCAACATTGACCAAAGAAATCACTCAAACACAATCTTTACACACAACAGTCAAACACTCACACACAAGATAATTCATGGTATCCTGTTTCATATCCTTTCCATACCTATACACATGAAACACACGAGAATACAAAGTCCTGGTGCTAGAGGCACAAGTTCATTCACATACACACACACACACACGCAAACACACAGACACCACTTACATAATCTGAACATTGTCACATACAGTTAGCCTTTTGTTCAATGATATTGATCTTGTGGGCCCTGCACACAGAGGTGGAGGGGTGAAGAAGCAGACTTCAGGCACATACCTTGGTGTTATAAAAGTACAAAGGAGAGGGCACATTTCCTCCTACAAAACTGAAAGGTACTTTATAGCCACTCAATAACTGTTCAATACAGAGGAAAACCCTTCAAATATGAAGACAACACTCTCAGATAATGCCTCTGGAGATGAAGGTCCTCTGGGACACTTAAGGGGTATCTAAAGGAGAGGATCCCCCAAATAGACTCTTTTGAATATCCACTGTCAGCCCAGATAGATGTATTCTAGCTGGAAGGCCAGACCATTGTGCAATGTGTATTCCAATGCCAGGGCTGGGCTTGTTCACCTGGGTTCCCCTTTTAGCCACGTCAGCTCCAATTTCTGAATGGGGTCTTCAGTGTTCTTATATAAGAGTCCATTGGCATCATCGCATGCCCAAATTCTAATCTGGACACATTACTGGCATGTTTGTTGCTCAAAATATGAGTGAGTAAATAATCAGCTTTTCCATGCTACATTCAGACAAAAGAGGTGAATCTGGTTAGAGGAAAGGTTTGGTACCTCTTGTGTTTTGAACGGGAGCTGTCCTAATAACTTTCAACCTATGATAATATACCTGAGATCAACACATTCAAAGGAACAGAGATTTATTTTGGCTCATGATTTCAGAAGTTACAGTCATGGTCACTTGGCCCTCTTACCTCTGGATGGGCATCAAAGCAGAAAATCTGGCAGAGTGTGGGGCAGAGGAAAACTGATCATCTCATGACTGGTGGGAAGCAAAGAGGAACAGAGACAGAAGTGCATTAGGGTCCCAGTACCCCATTAGGGGCACATTCCCAATGAACTAACTTTTATCAATGGCCCCACTTTCTAAAAGGTTCCAACACCTCCCAATAGTGCCATCAGCTGGGAACCAGATGTTTAACAAGAGAGCCTTTGAGGGACACTAAATGCCAACACCAGAACATTACCACTTATCTCCAAAAGCTCATGTCCCTCTCACAGCATAAATAAATTAAATATCTATATCTATCTATATCTATCTATTTGTATAGATATACATATACATATAGATATAGATAGATAGATAGGTATTTGGACTCCAAGAGTCCACAAATATCAACAGTGCATTTCTCAATAGTCCTTGTCCAAAGTCTCCTCTGAGACTTAAGGGAACACAGTGATGCTAAAACCTGAATTGAAAGGGTATTTTCTGCCACTCTTTTTTTTTTTTTCATTCATGAGCATAGCTTTCTTTTCTCCCTACACCCTCATCTCTGTCTTAATGACTAACCATAGAGTTATGGTTAGTCATTAGTCATATGAGGGTCTTAATGACTAAACCTTGCACTGGGCACTCCTCCTTACTAGGTCACAGGAAATGTCCAAATGAAAAGGTATTGGAAGAAGCGTAGATAAGACACTGACTAGCATGGAAACCTGGTACACACACCTTCAGAATGCAAGCATCTAAACAATCTCATTTTCTTTGACTCACAGGTATAAGATGGGTCAGTGTCCACTGGACCCAGATAGGACCCGCACAACCCCAGCTCCTCTAAAGGAAATTATTTTTAATATATAAGTTTTTAGCTGTCAATTGATCTTTATTGATTTATATGCAATGCTGAGAATTGATCCCTATGCCTCACACATGTCAGGCAAGCTTTCTACCACTGAGCCACGACCCCAGCCCCCTCTAAAGGACATTGTGTCAGGACTAGTGAACTGCCCTTGTGCCCTACTGCCCAAGACTGAGAGAAAAATCCCACATAACTCACTGTATACACTCTCACTCAGCAGCACTAAGCAAGATGAAGCTAGGAGACAGCCATTCATCTCTGAAACACTGCACAGTTGCAAATGAAGCCTTTTGATCTCCCACCTCTCTGCCTCTTGAGTTACTGGCTGTAAAGGGTGGAAACAAAGCAGGATAATCAAACCTTTTGAAGTTAGTTACATCAGCTGAAATCCTCTTTCATAATCAAAAAGAAAGTTAACATTTTTCCAAGATACAACTGCACAGGGGAAACACAACTAGCCCCAAAAGGAAGAACAGGAAACCAGCAAGGAGGAGAGTGAAAAAGCACAGCAAGGAACATGTCAAGTCTAGTGCTCCAGGTGTGAAACTAGGGCACCTGATGGTGTGATATGGGTCCCTGAGAGCTTGAGCATCCTCATCCCTCCAGCCTGGTCTGATGTGGGATCACTCCCTAGAGCTGGTGTGCTCACTGACTTTCACTTCCCTGAGCAGGCATTTCATAGGCCTGACAGTGCTAACTTACTGAGGTCTCCACCACAACACTGGCTCCACTCTCACAGTTTGACAAATCACTGTTTCTGGTGCTACTGGATTACGCTCTGACTGTGACATGCTCTTCCTGGTCACCAGCCTTTCCTCTGAAGTATCTATGCAAACCTTCACAACCCTACAACTCTTCATTCTGTAAGCCTGACAACCAGCATCACATGGATAATATCAAGGTAAGCTATGAACCAGAACATTAGCCAGGCCCACCTGGACCAAGGCCTAGGGGAGCCCATATGGTTTTAGTTACACAGAAAAATGAATATTGATGTAAGTATTACAAGGCTGCCGTAAGCAAGCAAGGCACCCTGACACTCTCCACAAGTTTTTGAGCCTTCTGAAGGTGGGGTCCTTCCCATTCCTGAGATGCCTAAAGGTAGCTTCTGTATAACAGAACTATCTTTAACAACCGCACCATCCTTGGCCCTAATATTACAAGGTTTACTTTTTTGAAAAGCCTGCAAGTAATTTAAGTCTTTCTACTCTGGCTTTTGCTCCTGAGCATCACTGTAAATCAGGCTGAAAGCACTAGACACACCCAGTCCATCTCAGATGCTGTACTGCCTTGAAATATTCTCTGCTGGATTAATCAGTCTGTGTTTTAGTTGCATTGTACATCACTGTGACTAAAAGATCTAACAACAAAAATTAGAGCAGGAAAAGTTTATTTAGCTCATGATTTCAGAGGTCTCACTCCACTGACCACCAACTCCATAGCTCTGAAGCCAAGGTGAGGCAGAACATAGTGGTGGAAATGTAGGGAGTGGAAAAGCAGCTCAGGATATGGCAATGAGGAAGCAGAGAGAGAACTCTGTTCACCAGGGACAAACTATGAACCCCAAAGGCATGCCCCCTTGGATTGAATACTTCTAGGTCTACCCTACTTGCCTATAATTACCATCCAGTTAATTCATACCAGTAGTTTAATGCACTCATTAGGATTAAGCTCTCAAAACCCAATCATTTCACCTCTAAACCTCAAATCAGCATTACCTACAAAGCTCTCTTCTAGTACTCTAGGCTTTCTCTAGCCTGTTTCTCCAAGCTTTGCCAATATATCCTGAAAACCAGTTCCAAAGACTTTTGAGTCACCTGAACAAAAACGGGCACACTATTCACACCATTTTTTCTGGGTTAGTCAGTCATCTGTCACAGTATTAACATATCTGAGATCAACAACATAAATGAAGGAATAATTAATTTGGACTCATTGTTTGGAGGTTACAATCCATGACTACTTGAACCTGTTGCTTTTGGACCTGAAGCTGGGCAGTATAATATGCTGGAGAAAAACTATGGCCAGGAAGAAAAGTGAAAAAGAAAGGTCATAGGGAGAGGGAAAGGCTTAGGTTCCAGTATCCCATTCCGAAGAACAACTCAATGACATGAGTAACATCAAATATATCCCACCTCCTAAAAGTTCCCCTTACATCCCAATAGCACTATCCACTAGAGACCAAACTTTAACTCATGAGTCTTTCTCAGATGGTGATTATCCAACCCTCAGAGGAGACTGAGATTCCCTCACTTATTCCTTCTACCATTTCTCTCTCTCTCTCTCTCTCTCTCTCTCACACACACACACACACACACACACACACACACACACACACACACGTACCATCCTATCCTGCTCAGGAACCATCCCTGAGTCACAGCCAGAAGGAGAATCAGCCGAAGGAGCTAGACACAGAAAACCTTTGGTGAGTCCCAGTAAGGAAGGGCATGTTTTGGGGTACCGTGGTTACCACCTTGAGCATGCAACTGATAGGTCAGCCACTCAATGGGAATAGAAAAAATGAAGGTGGCACCACACTGTGAGACAAACCTGAAGTAGGGATTTGCTTCCCACAGGAAGAGAATCCTTACCCTTCAGAATAGAAAAGAGAATTTTACTTCAATATATGACCCAATGGAACATAGCTACCAAAACATAAACTCAAATCTTCTCTGGGATTTGGGGGCTCTGGAGGTCCTGACTAGCCCTGAAGCCTCAGATTTTCCAAGAAGGGTTATCTGATCTCCACCAGCAAACACCACCCAGGGCACATGTGGTAGTTGGGGAGAGGTTCTGCAGGCTTCAGCAGCCTCACACTGTGGAGCACAGTGTTTTCATCCACCAGCTTAGCCTCAGAGTAGCCACCAGCATCTGTCACTGCCCAGATGATGCTCAGTGTGTTAGCATGGACAAGGACTTTTCCCAACTCACCTCCTCTCTTGAAAACCCCACATTTTTTTTTTTGCTTGCTGCCCATCACAAACATGATGCCTATTTGAAAGTTTTTTTTCTCCACAGCTATCTTATAACTGAGACTTCTAGACCACACATATGCTGCAGAATAACCTGCTTGCCTAAGTAGCATACACTGCTGAACCCACCTGAATAAGTAAGAACAAAAATCAATAGACATGTGGATTCTTTGCCCCTGAAGAATTAACTATCCCTGTTAGGAGCAATGCTGTGGGTCAGAATGATCAGGATAAACACTTTCCCAAAAGGGTCCCTGATGCCCCATTCACAATACATGGACAATCTCCAAGATATGAACACATTGTTGTCTGAATACATTTACTTCACATGAATGTCTAGTATTAATAACTGTGAGCACACATGCACAACAATCATGAATGCACACATGCATACAAGAGGTTTGTTAGTAAACAGTAAGATACAATATATAGGGGTAAGAAAGAAAGCTTTGACTTTTAGTTCATGAGGTATACCTATCTCAAGACTAATTTCAAACTAAGACCTGATGCCACTGAACATTAAACTGAGAGGTCGGACAGCATCAGCTATCATAGCTGGTTCATGGAAGCTCAAGCACAGAAAAAGTATGTGTACAAAATTCACCTGTTCCCAGGGTACTAAGTTGAATTCCAACCTTAATGCACAAACAAAACCACATTAACGTCTCCACACAAAAATGCACTACATGGCTTCTGAACAGGTGAACATTTGATATCTCCACCTTAAACATATAGAGAAACCACCTGTTACTAAATAAATGTTTGGAGAAAAATACCCTATTTATCCTAAATATTCATGTGTTTTCACACAATTGAGCATACACATACAACATGGGCCAGGCAAATACCTATACAAAAAACACACTGCTCATATATACCCAATGAATACCCTATAGGCACAACCAGTTATCTTTGCACTACACAAAACAGACCCACCTAAAATCATGTTCCCAATGAAGTGCACCAATAGCCAAGTACAGTATATGAGGAGGGCGCACTACCCACCTTCCCAGCTGTGGTGCTAACACATGACTCCAGCAGACCTCACAGCATCTATGAAAACTTCTAGCGCTGGCAGTGCTTCAAGACCCTGGTCCACAGGTACCTTCCTCAGACTCCTGATGTAGAAGTGCTTTCCTGCTTCCTTGAGTGAGTGTTCTCCTCAGGCTCTTCCTTGAGCTCTGAGGAGGAAAAACACAGGTTGGAAAGAGGAGGCTGGGATGTAGGGGAACTGAAAGAAAGGTCCTGAGGGTGAGGGGACAAGCTGAGACACTTACATTCCCAGATATATTCCCCTCACACTAGGGAATAAAATGTGCCTTATGTCAGGTGCCCATCTTTGTGCAGGCAATCTTTGTTTCCAATGAGCATCACCATCACATGAAGGACTCAAGGTCAGAGGAGGTTCCTGGGGGTACCTGCCTCTTCCAATCATTTCACCTTCCACCATAGACCTGATTGTTCCCAGCACAGGGGACATCGCAACCACAAATGGAGTTAGGGGTGTTGGTGACAACACAGATACCCATACACATTGCCATGAATTCCTGATCGGGACCCTCTGGTGATATGGCACTCATGGGGAAGCTGTTTTTGGATACTGGATGGGGATGTTCATCTTTGCTCCAGTTTATAACTGTGCTCCCAGGACACTCTGTGCACAGTCTTAGTCAGCCTGGTCCACCATACAATTCTATGGAACATGTAGACACAAACACAGACATTCCTTTCTCACAGTTCTGGAGTCAGGATTCCAAGGTAAAGGGTACTTAACCTAAAGTCCCATGAATTCTCTCTCTTCTCCTTGCTTGAGAAGACAGCTGGCTTACCTGTGCCCTCACATGACTGACATCTCTGCAGTGTATCCTTCTCCAGGAAGAACACTAATGTCCTCATGAAGCCTCACTTTCAGGATCTCATCTAACCCTCTAAGCACTAAAGCCAATCACCAGATACCATCCCTGTGGGAATAAAGGCTTCAACAGGTAAATGTTGGAGGATAAAAGTTTCAGCACATAGTTTACCGTATCATTGAGGAATCCAAGCACAATCATGCTGGTCAATGCAGCTCTCGGTGTTCATATTTGGTGTAGGTGTCCTGGAGTCCCAATATCGATACTTTGAGTTGAACATGATGGGGCAAATGTAACAAAGGTAGGAAATTATGTTGTTGGTCTGCTGATAAAGAAGAGTGACCTCATGGACACTGATCCTGGTAAATTCCAGCCCAGTGCTTCAGGCTCTGTCCTGACGGGAGCCCACCATGACCATGGAGAGGGCCTGCGGAAGGATTTGCAGGAATGGCAGCACACCAGCCTACTGGTGGGCGACCATGGTTTGCACAGCAAGGTATGGTACATCCTGTCACCTACCTACCTATGTTTGGCTCCAAGGCATCTAGCTCTCCAAATAGTAGCTCCCTCTAGCTGGAGGCCTGGGCATTCTCTCTGCAACAATCCCAGAAACTCCAGGCTCCATACTCCTGATTCCAACTCTGCCTTGTGGTTCAGGATCAGGATTGAGGGAATAACCAGCGAAGCAAGAGGGTCTGATTCTGCTTTGCTGGCTCTGTAGAGGGGAAAAGTAGCACTGGATTCACTCAGACCACCTGCTTGGGCACTGGTAACTCTTTATGGAGTGGGGTCAATTATAACTCATGAAAGTGTCCATTACTTCAGCCTGATGTTATAGAAGAGAGTGGTGGTGGGGAGTGCATGGACAGGGCCAGCCAGCACCTCAGGTGCCCTGAGGATATGTGTCTCGTCTTTATTCCCTTTGCTCTATGCAATCCCTGCCATTCTAACAAGGGAAAGGAAGAACCTGCCCTCATTGGAAGCAACCCAATGATCTCAGCTTAGCTTCCATTTCTACATGACCCTGCCTGTAACTTGGTCTCCCAGGGGATCCTTTCAAGGCCCATGGTCCCAGCCTCAATATCCCTGATTTGTCTCAGGACCCCTGATATTCCCTGAAATAAATCACATCCCTGACCAGTTTCTAGAAGTAATATGATTGTGTGGTTCCTGGAAGAAACAGGAGAGAGCTAGAACTAGGGACAGCTAGGAGCCCTGTCTGGGTCCCTCATATCTGATTCCTTTCAGGTAATAGTTGATGTAGTGTTTCCTGAGAATGGCTGTTATTCCTGTGTAGCAGATCCCTCCTGGGACTGGCCTGACCCACCCCAGAACACAGCTCCATATCCCTGACACCAGCTCCTGACTGGTAGCTTAGAATACTCCATAGCCTAGAATCACACACCAGCATCTGCCCTCTATGGCTAACCTGATTCTCAGCTCAGCCTGTGCCTCCCTTACCCCAATCCCACCAAGGTTCATGGAGTTTGAGGCTACAGAGGAGATAGAGAATCCAAGGATGCAGTTGTCAGGGGTCTTCCAGTGCCAACATCCTCCTCCAAATTGAGCTTCCTGGCCTAGAATCTCAGCATTTTATGTGTATATATGTGTGTGTGTGTGTGTGTGTGTGTGTGTGTGTGTGTGTGTGTGTGTAAGAGAGAGAATGTGTATGCACACATGTGGACTCGTATATGGGTGTAGCTGGTAGTTGGGATATTACAACCCCATGGTGCAGATGAGCATGGGATTGTTAGTGCTTCCTCTTTCTCCTAGAAGAACTCCTGACTTGGGGCCATTTTATCCCAAGGTCACTCACACTCTCTTACTTCTCATCCCCAGGTAGAGAATATGATTCATCCCTGCTGCCTGATCAAATTACTTTCCTCCAAACCACATATAAATATCTTGGCCCTAACAAAAAAGCTGGAGCAGAAGGAAGGACTCACCACTGACCAGATAGAAAGCAGAAGGAAGGTCTCCCAGTAGACCAGGGGTAGGAGATACAGAAGAGAGGCAGGGACACCTGATAAAGAAGTGCAGGGACACCAGGAACAACAGGGGTTGGGACGAAACAAAAGGTAGACAAGGAGAAAGGGGCACCAGGTAGAACAAAGGAGGTAGAGACACAAGGTTTACCAGGGTTTCAGAATAGACACCAAGGCACAGAGCAATACATGGCAGACTAGGAGACAAAGGGACACAAATATACAGGAAAGGGAGTGACCACAGGTGGAAAGGGGAGCAAGGGATAGCAGGTAGATGAGGAAGGCACAGGACCTTACTCATGTGGCCCACAGGACATTGTCATTATCCTGTCTGTGATGGCTTCCTGAGTGAGTCTGTTCCAGGACACAGGATGTAGGATGGAAAAAAAAGGAAGGAGACACAAGAGCCATGGAAGGGCTCAGGATATCAAGCAGAAAGGAAGCCCAGGAGGGTGGCCAGCAGGCACTCAGCGTGTCTCTCTGAGAATAAGAAGAGTGACAGCTCCACTTCCCACTGAAATATGATTGTCCTAGTCCCTATGGCCCATTTCATGCATGAAGAAGAGTTGGCCAGTGTCCATATCCTCCTTTATCTTGTGAAGAAGCACCTTTGCAGATGCCTCAAGTTCATGGTATGTTCCAACTGGACAAAAAGTCTTTTGAGGCAGCTGCCAACCAAGGTGCAGAGAAGCAGAAACATTGCACTGATCAAGGGGCCAGCATAGAGGACTGGTCCACAGATGTGGCTTTCCAGGTTGTGAAGAGGAGAAGGACACTGCTATCCTCCAAGGCCATCACTGGTCTTCCTCATTGGGGGACATCCACTCCAACCATCCTCCCCAGAACCACAGATCCTCCTCCTTAAACCTGGGAAACAAAGGCATGGTGGGTCCCAGAAAAGCCACTTCATTTGGGTGGCTACATAAGACAGCCAATGGCTATAGTGTGAACAATGACCTCCAAAGCCTGGATTTCCTCCTTAGCTCCAAGCAGTACCTACTGCCCTGGGGACTGTCGCAGAGCAAGACTCCTAGAATGGAAAGCCTCTGCTCAGAAGATCAAGCCCTCCAGGCCCCACTTTCCCCAAAGAAAATGCCTCAGCTGCCACCCTCCTTCAGGTGCCATGTCCATGAAGAGTGCTCTCACTGGATGCTCATGCAATGTGGAAAAGATGCCCTGCTCTGGGTCTCCCCTCCAGGCCACCAGAGGGCAAGATGTGGATCTGGAGCTGGTTTGAACCTCACAGCCTCAAAAGAGGAAGGGCATGTCATTGGGCAACCAAAAGAAGAAGAGGCCTTTAGGACAGTCCTGGTGGCTGGTGACCTCTGGGGTGGCTGCCCCTCAGGCAAGATCTCACCTTTGCCTCATCCTGTGCTGGAAAGGCCAAAGGTTCTTCCTCACACAGGACAGTTCCTGTAGGTTGTCAGGAAAAAAGGGCCTGTGGGAGGTATTGAGAGGAGGGTTCACAATGTTCAATCCTGGGTGGGAAGATGTACCTTGTTTGACTGTCACTGGGAATAAAGGCAGTTTGGTAGGAAAAAAATCTTCTCCAGCTGCTGCCTTCTGCCACGTTGTCTGTGCACCTCCATGCAGTGAGAACCAAGATGGGAGAACTGGGGTTGCCAGGACGCACAAGCATCCATCTATTGGGTCTTGTTTCCAAATTTTGACTGCTCCTCCCCCCAATCCTGGGAGAAAACAGACAATATCCCAAAACCCAACTCATCACCTCATGGAAAAGGCCTCTCTTGGTTTAGGGGATCTTCTCTTTACATCTCTCCATGATCTGTGCCCCTTAAACATCTCCCTTATCAATAATCTGAGGGCCTGTTGTGAAGAGAAGTCACAAAGAGGCAAAGAACATCTCCCAGCTCTGAGGTCTGAGGACTAACTGATGGATCTCAGATCTTAGTGTTAATAGCCCTGAGATTGAATGTCAAGAACCCTCAGGTCCTAGTGGTAGCAACTCTCATGTTGCCTTCTTGGGATCAGTAGCCAGCTGCTTCCAACAGTTCCCTGGAGATCATCTGACAGCTGCACCTAGCAGTTCCTGCAGTTCTCCACTGCTTTGGGACACTCTCTGTGCTCGATACTTTCAGCCTGACCTGCCTGGTTTGCCAGTTTTCAGTGCAACCAACTTGACCTAAATGTATCATCATGTCAAATAGTATGCCAATCACTTTGCATTTGTGATCAAATTTAATTTTCACACAAAAGAATTAAGTTTACCCTTCTTCTTAAGGAGACTGAGACTTAAAATATACTACAAATTACACTACTATTTACTCAGTAGATGGAAGCAAGACTGAACTCAGGCTGTCCTAACACAAAATACCTGTGTTTAGCACCTTGAAAAGAAAGAGGAAGGGAAAGAAAGAAGAGGCTACAATAAAATCCTGATTGACACAAACAAATATTTTGAAATATTGCATCATGTGGTACAATCTTTGAGAAGCCAATGTTTGTGCAAACATGCTCATCACTGCACCCTAGAAATTTCCTTGAGTAGCTAGTGGGAAGCATGAATTTGCCATGGAGATTGGCAATACAGACCCAGGGAGCATGTACATATGCCAATAAAGATTGATTAGGAACCAAAAGCTACCTTCCCCAGGGATGGGCAGCTGGCTGGGATGTAATAGAAAATAAGAGGGTAAGACCATATTTGCCTTTGTAATGGTTAGCAGTTTTAATTCCTGCCATCCTACCACCTTCACTTTCCTTTTGCAAAACATGTAAATAAGGAAAGACATTTTGATTAATAGTTTTATTGAGATATAACTGATATACAAAAATGCGTATATTTAGTATGTACTTTTTATTTGTTCTAATTATTTATACATGACAGTAGAATGCACTTTGACACATCATACATAAATGGTATATAACTTCTCATTCTTGTTGTACATGATGTAGAATCACACAAGTCACGTTGTCATATATGCACATAGGGTAATAATGACCAATTCATTCTATCTTACTACCCCTGTTCTCCTACCCTCCCTTCACTTGTCTCTGCCTAATACATAGTGACTCTATTCTTCCCTACTCCCACCCCTTATTGTGAGTTAGCATCTGTATATCAGAGAAAACCTTTGACTGTTGTTTTTTTGGGGGATTGGCTTATTTCCCTTAGCAAGATATTCTCCAGCTCTATCCATTTAGAGGCAAAAGCCATCATTTCATTCTTTTTTAAGGCTGAATAATATTCCATTGTGCATACATACCCTGTTTTCTTTATCCATTCATATGTTGAAGGACATCTACATTGGTTCTATAGTTTAGCTATTGTGAGTTAATATATACATTTTGGTGAGTTTGAATATATACATACCTATTTCTATCTCACTATCAAGATAACAAGTATATCCATCACCTCCAAAAATTTTTTATGCCCCTATTCTGTTGTTTTGGAACTTTTTTTTCACTGTGGTAACTAGAACCAAAACATGAGATCTATCACCTTAACAAAATTTTTAAGTTCAACATGCTGTATTGTCAAGTATAGATATAATAATTTACAAATTATTTCTGAAATTTAGTCATCTTTACTGTCTGAAATTTTAGAGTCCTTGAACAAGTCTCTTTCTTCCCTTCCTGACAGCCTCTGGAAAACACCATTCTACTCATTGTTTATATGAATTGGAATATTTTAAATATCACATGTAAAATGTGATATATTCCTGCAATGGGCCATTATTCATCCTTAATAAAGCAGGAAAGTCTGCAGTAGGTGACAATGTGGATGAACTTGGAAGATATTGTTCTAAATGAACTAAGCAGGTAAAGTACGATTACTCATTTTCTTGAACATCTCAAGAAAGTGTAAACATGTGGAGAATACAACTGAACCTCATATAGACCAAAATAACTCTTGACAATAAAGTTATCTTTTTTTAAAGCTCTATTTAGTTTTTTACAGTATCTTTATTTTTATGTGATGCTGAGGATTGAACCCAGTGCCTCCCACATACGAGGCAAGGACCCTACCACTGAGCTACAGCCCCAGTCCGAATTCAGTTATCTTTACTGGTCAAAAAATAGCTAGGTAAAGTAGGCTTGAGGTTGCTAGAATGCAAGTTTGATGAGAAAGGAGAATTTCTTAGTTCTTTTCTTAATTTTATTTATAATATGAAATTGAGGTACATATGTAAAGTATATATTTATAAATGAATTTGGAATAAAATATAAAATACTCCAGGACACAGTAAGAAAAAATAGACCAACAAATGCTTATTATTCTGTATCTAGCCTTGATTCTAATATTACTTACAAAGAGGAGGTTTTCTTGAGTCTAGACAGTATGATCCCAGCTAAGGGAAATCCAGCTCAGTGAGTCAGAAGAGAGTACTCCAGGTCTGGCTTTTCCTCCTTAGCTGAGTGACTGATCTTTCTTGGACTCAGTTCATTCTTTGGGAACATATGTTTGCTTCATTGAGTCCAAAACCTATATACAAATAATCCAATTGCAGCTGCTTATCATAGTTTAGTAGAGCCAAAATATGAACTAGTCAATTTAAGAATCTGCTGAGTACCCCATCTTCTTTGTTCTGTGCCTGGCCCTGGCTAGACCTTAGTCATTGTGATTTACTAGTTCTACTCTTCTCCTACCCCAATCCCACTATATCTGTTTTCATACCATGTCTTTTGATTCTGGGGAGACAAGGCTGGGGGTTGCACCTTAAAATTATACCTTTATATTCTACATATAGTATACCTTTTTCCTTTTCAATCTTTCAGTGTCTTCAAGGATCAAATTCCCCTTTTTCTTTCCCTCTTATTTCTCCATTTCTTCTCATTTGTCTAGTCTCATTCTGACTACCATAATAGCATATTGCCATGCCATATCTTTTTTCTGAAATTATCTCTTGCCGATTACACTCCTACCACATACTTATACCCTACATTTTCTTTTGCAAGTATCTGAATTTGAAGTGAGATTACATAAGATAGATTTTGTTTGAAAATCAAAACCCCAGAGGCATATTTATTTATCTAGTGATTTATCAAAAATACACTATTTATTACTAATTAATTGTATTATTACACTCAATGGCAGTACCAATGTTCTCTGTATTCTTGACTCAAGGTTTGAACATTTTTCTCTTCTACTATATCCTCTTTTTTGCCCTACAAACTATTAATAGTACACAGGTCTTCATTGATGCCCAAGTGCAGCCAGGCTAAGATGCAAGAACAAGAGACAATGTAGTTCCCCCTAAAGAAGCAAATACTATTAAAAATAATATGAATAATTGAAAGTATAAGACATTGAGATTTTTTTAAAATGGATGTTCCAAAATGCATTTAAATAAAAGTCTATGAAGTCTTTGATATATCATGTCTTCCTTTTACCTGTACAAATAGTGATACAATTGCATAACAAAGTGTGTCTTTAAGCAAGGAAATTAAACAACTACCCATCTTTTGAAAAATAACTAGGATTCATCTAAAGAGAGGATATTGAATAGTATGAAGTAAATCTCCATGTATGATACTAAAGAAAGACTATGGGACAATGTGGAATTTTAATAAAGTAAGTTACAAACATTAAGTGAAGACATAATCCCACTTTTTATATATGCATGCTTCATATCCAGGAAAGTGGCTATGATTTTAAATTATTCAAGAAGGATGAAGATTTTTATGAATTTAAGGGATTCTTAAAATGCACTATAGACTTAATGGTTTGAGCATTTATTCAACTGTCAAGGTACATGCACAGATTCTGAAATGTTAATGGTAGTTATTCCAGGGAAGCAGGATATTGGGGAAGACAGATAAAAAGATGTAGTTTTCACTTGGTATCTAAAGTTTTTAAAGTGAAAAAACACATCTTATTTATAACTTAATACCATACATCTCAAAATTAGAAGGGAGGAAAGGAGGGAAAGGAGAAGAATTAGGGAGTAAATTATGTACCTGCCTTAAATTATGTGCCTGTATGCCACAAGTCATCCCATGCAGTCCTCTTGAATATGAAAACACGGTGTATCTATTAAAAATAAGTAAATAAATAGAAGGAAGACCAAAAGAGTAGAGGGGGAGGATCAAGGGTAGGAGGAGGGGATGGATGAAAAGTACTGGGGATTGAAATGGAGCAAACTATATATATATATATATATATATATATATATATATTTATTTATGACTATATCAAAATGAACTCCAATACTATGTATAACTATAATGTACTAATACATTTTTAAAACACAACAATGTTGAACAGTTATATTATCTCCTCAATTGATAACCCAGGTAATACATTCTACTTTATCCCTTCCTAAATCACAGACTCTTCCTTGACCTATGTAAACATTTATTATATGATAAATGCATAAAATATTGAATCGGTGTTATTAGACTTCAATTTGAATTATAATTGGACTAATGCATATGACAATTATAGGAGGAGTAATGTATTTGAGTTCTTTGTAGTTGACTTCCATTTGGTAAATGGAAATGTGTAGAACATGTGAGGTTATCAGATCAGATTTAAAGCAACAACAACTTAGACCCAAGCTTTGTTTGGCCTCAGAAAAGGTGATGTCATCCATATCAGTTGAGTCTACCAACATGATTTAATAGCCCTATGTTAAACCATCTCCATAAAGAGCAGCTGTTTCTTCCAATCTGTCTCTTCTGTGTTGTCCCTAAGTATATGTTCATCTACACATTATTCTTTGTGCTTTGATATTGTTTAAAATGGGCAAAGGTGTTTCACAAGTGTAAAAAAATCCAAAGTTATTTTAAGGCTTGTTATCTTGAACATGATTTAAACTGTAGATGCTTAATGTTTTTAATGGCTTAATGCAATAAAACCTACCTGTTATTTTTGGCTGCATTATTTAGATCATCTGCTCCACAAAGAATAAAAATCTCAACAGTGGATGGAGAATTGTCTATTCCTCATGTGTCAATAATTTATTTATTCTCTTTATCCAAGACTTCAGGTCATTGCAAAACTATTTATTAATTTTCTAATACAAGAGAAAGCCAATATTTGGTGTTTGGCTTTATGAAAAATCATCACAGGTAACTGTGTTTTGTTCATTTATAGTTTCCTATTTTCCCCTATGTTAAAATAGTTTGCTAGTTACATTTATTTTAAGTACCTTGGTTTTCTGTTCCTTCCATGGAAGGACTAGTATTCCATAAGGAGTATTTTTGGTGACAGTGGACAAGTCATACATTTTTAACAGTTCAAGTGGTTAAATGAGCATTACCTAGCATTACTTACCTACTCCCTCCTAAATTAAAAGTGAGTCCTGACCAGAAATGAGAATTTAAAAAGCCAGTTACTTTGGTTACTGACTATATCTATTTTTTGGAATGATTTTGCAGTTATTATCTTAATTTATTGCAACATAATACACCAGGGATAAAATTGTACTTTAACTTTTCTTGTTCATTTCATGACCATGACTTTTTTCTCTCCAGAATTCATTCTACCATTTTTTCCAACACCTCTAACAGTAACAACAACAGTAATAACAACTAGTATTTATGAAGTTCTTACTATGGTTAAAGTTACCATAGTAACTAGCCAATTGAATTTCTAGCCATTAAGATTGAAGTTGATTTCCATTTTGTTTTTTCAAGCTCCCTATTATAGGATGTTTTACTTTTAACTTAGTGGTATAGGAGATAATATTTTTGAGTACCTATTAAATATCAGGCATTTGTTGGGAATTTTATGTGTTAGCTTGTTCAGTCCTCACATAAACAACTTTATTTTCATTTTAGGTTTGGGGAAACTTAAGTACAAATAATGTAATAATTTTCCTGATGTTACTGTTGGCAAGAATCCAGAGGGGATTCTAACTCTAAATTATAAAGCCCATAATTATTGCAACATTTCCCTCATTGACTAATTATCTTAATAATTGAGAATATCTACCATGTATTGTCATTCTTCCTCTTAATATTTCTGTGATCATCTCTTCTCCACCCTTTTTATGATTTTTATGTCTTCAGTAACCATCTTAGATTATCCCATGATCAACCCCTATGTTCTTCCTTTCTAACCCATCCTGAGTAAAACTAGTAAATGTTGTTTTCCTGTGGATCTGTTTTCCTACTGCCCCTTCTTAGCTAAAGAATCTATGTTACATCCATCAAGGTCAAATTAGAGATTCAGAGTTTTGACTTACTTGATCCAAACTGCTTGCCCAAAATGATTATTTAATTCATTTACTTCACTCACAACAATCATTTTACAGGTCCTTCACTCACTCTACTCTTTGCCATTCCTTTCCTACTTCCATAAGTCCCTTTCCTCATCTTCTTGGCCAATCCTACTCTATTTAAATTTCCTGATCAAGTGCTTTTCTTTCAAAAAAGCCATCTTACCTGTCCACAACCCACTAGCTTCTCTTCTTTAGCATTTGCAGTGTACATCTTGCTTTATCTATTGCCATAAATTTTGTCTTTCATCATTTGCACCTCCAAGTATTAGTACACTTTTGAGGACGGAGGCCCTCTGTGTTTTTTTGGAGCTTGGTACATGGTATACACTCAGTGCACAGTGTCTTACATAAGCAGAGTATTTAAAAGTGATAATTATTCTTGTATACCCCTATACCTTCCCTGAAAACTTTGACAATAGCTTGTTTATACCACATGGAAATGGGGCTGAAAACCTTTGATATCATATGAACCTAAAAGAAAACAGCAAATACTATTTAACTCTTAGGTTCCATACCTAATAAGTCTGTCACACAAAATAAGAATCAGACTTACATGCTGTCAGCTTTTGGAATTTGCCTAGAGTAACTTTGAAAACATCATACCTACTTTTGAAAAAAAATAATGAGTTAAACCACAGTTTGTCAGTAAGTTTCTTACCTACAGTCATGATTCTCTCTTATATCCAAAGGGCATGCTCACAAAGTCATATATTAAGAATTTAAAATTCTCCCTATCTCTCTGAAATGTGATCTCTTATGAAATAGGCTGGAAAGGTTCTGAATAGCCAAAAATGGTTTGATTTCCTTTGAGTTTTTCATGGGCTGAAACTAACACTTGAACTATCGCCAAGGTAGTGACTTCTGTGAAGATTTTTATTGCACTCCAAAGAAAATGGGTGATATGACAAGATGTAAAGTACATGACTGGGAACTCAGAGCTCAGATATACTGATGGCTCTTGAGTAGCAAGTCAGGCAACTCAACTCACTGTAATATGAGAACAAAGGACAATGCCTCTAAAGGAATTTAATTTCTCAGGAACGGCATGCACTGTATGTAGGAAGCATTGGTTTACCTTTCAATATTTTAAAACACATTGGCATCATTAGTGCAGGGCCATTTAATGATCTATAAAATTCCAATAGAAAAATCTATGAACAGTGGAGGATAATACTGAGGTCACATGAAAAGGGCACAAAGTGATCAGATAATTCCCAGAAATTTGCTGAGCAGTTCAACTGGGGCATCTAATAGGAGAGTGATTATGTATAATTCAAATTGAACAGCAATACTTCTGCTTTGTTTCTACATTAAAATTACATCTACATTTTCAGTATGCCAAAGACATAATCTAAATTATATGACAGCATAGTAATACAAAATACATCTCAAAACAAATGGAAAAAAATCTTACTGTTTTAGATGTTTTAATCTTATTTAATCCACTGACCAATTCTGTGATTTAAGTGTTTGTATCTTCATTTTACAGATAAGTAAATGAATCTTTGGAAAGATTAAATAATTTGCTACAGGTCAAAGTCACTAAGAGTGTGAGCTAGGAATCAGAGAGCTCATTTACTTCCCTCATTCTCTATTTGAGGTTTTGAGAACTCCATGAGTAAATAAATCCAGTGCACATTCTTTAAAGTTTGACACAATCATAAAACCTGTAAATCTTGTTTATCGTGAATTTTTTTTCCCTAAAAACTCAGAGCTGTTTTTCTGTAGGTTTTGGAGAATGTTGCATTTGTCAGGGATATCAATTCTAACTAAATTGAAAGGGTCTGCAAGGGAAGTTGTTTATAATCCAGTTGGAGGTCAAGCACGCTTACCCAAGTTATAGAGCATGCTTTGTGTCATACATCCAAAGAGGATCAAATACATTTTAGCTTATAAATTTATGAGGACACATTTATTTTTTAGTTGTCAATGAACCTTTATTTATACGCAGTGCTGAAAATCGAACCCAGGGCCTCACACATGCTAGGCAAGTGCTCTACAACTGAGCCACAACCCAAGTCCCTGCTGTATCTTTTTATAGCAAAAATAAAAAGACCCTCCACTACATGTTTTGGTAGCAAAATTTAAAATGTTTGATATTTAAAGACATAGTCATGGAATAAGAAAATAGTAAATAAGAAACCCAGAGATAAATATATAGCTAGATACACAGTACAACATGATTGGGGAACACTTTCTGGGAGTCCTACTGTTTTTCTCTCAACCTGCTTTCATAATACAGATGCCAACTTTCTTCACCACAGCAAGCTAAGAAACTCAATCTTAGATTGCCTAAGACCCAAGAAAAAGAAATTAAAGTTTTCTCTTTTACTACCCAGGCCTTCTTGACCTGTTTTTGACCACTGTTGGAAATATTGCTTCATTTCCCCAAACCCTTCAAGAACACACCACACACAGCAAGTGCTCAATGTGGGGGGCCAGCAGACCCATAGATGTGCTTTGGATAAGCTACAAAAACCTGGAGGCAGTAACATAAATGAAGACAGTACATTAAACTCTTGAGTTTAATTTCTCAGGAACACTGGCCCCCAGCCTGCCATTAGCAAGTGTGTTTTCCTGAGTAATTCCAACTCCCTCCAACTATTCTCCCATGCTCTCCCAAAAAGTTCACTATTTGCAGGTTGGCAGATTCTGAATTTGAGGCTGTTTCAACAAAACTTAAGACTCCTGAGGAGTTGTTTGTACAAGTGTTTTATCAGAAAATGCCAAAAAACAATCTCTGGGAAGATTTTTCTGTCTCCTGTAACTGATAATTTTCATACTTTCCTTTGGATTATAGTTTCTATACATATAGATCTAAATGATCTATATGTATAGAATCTTGTATTGAGTATTGAATTTTACAAAAGGCTATGATATGAATAATGGCAGAGTGTATGTGAATGAACTCCTTTATGCTATCCATTCTTTTCTTATATTAAAAAGTATGTTTTAAATTAATTACTGCCCTTTGACCTATAGCTTTATATTTTTATAAAAATTATAAGAATTACTATTTATGGGGCTGGGGTTGTGGCTCAGTGGCAGAGTGCTTGCCTTACACATGTGAGGCATTGGGTTCAATCTTCAACACCACATTTAAAAAAGTAATTAACAAAATAATTATATTGTGTCTATGTATTGCTAAAGAAATGTTTTAAAAAGAATTACTATTTTAGGGGCTGGGATTGTGGCTCAGTGGTAGAGCGCTCACCTAGCATGCACGGGGCCCTGGGTTCAATCCTCCGCACCACATAAAAATAAAAAAAAAATGGAATAAAAGTATTGTGTCCAATTACAACAAATAAATAAATAAATAAATAGAATTACTATTTTAAAATATATCCATAGAGTTGAGAATTTTTTTCTATAATGACAGTGTCTATCATCTGTCTATCTATTTATCTAATTCCTATGAATGGCCAGCAGAGTAGGTGGTAACAAAACTCCCCATCAAAATTTATTCCATACTCTTAGTCCTTTTTGTAACATTGATATGTTTGCTATATTTAATTACAAATATCTTTTTAAGGTTCAAAAATCTCTTAAAACTACTGAGAAGGACTTGAGGAATCAAGGGGATGCAGTTTCTGGGTAAAAAAAGGGTAGAGAATTGTTAAGTAACTCTGCCAAGGTCATATCAACTCCAGTTACTGGAAACATATTTTATAATACTCACTGACTGCTCACATTAACATTGCCAATGATGGTTAAATGGAGGCACTAAATTATCTCTTCTTCTGGTTTATTTGGTAGAAATAACAAGAGAGAAGGCTGTGTGTGCACTCTGGTGCATTCTCCTTTCATCTCTCCCATGCCTTTTATTTCTTCTTTTAGTATTATGTTTGAAAACCAAGAGCCCATCAATATTTTGTTTGTGAGCTGTTTGTCTAAACCTCACCTTTCTGCTATTACCTCATTCACTTCTCTCTCTCCACTTAGGTTTCCAGGTAGACATCATGAAATCCCTTAGGGATGTTCACCTGTCCTTTAAGCCCAGTACTACCCTTCATTTCTTGTTCTGCCTGCCTGTAACAAGCAGCTTTACAGTGCCTGTGGATATTCTCAGGCTCCTGAAGTTCCATTCTCTGATCTTGTGCAATTCTAGAGAACCTGACAGGCCTCACCTGGCCACCTCTCTTTTCTGAGTCCACTTCACTGAGATGAGACCCAGTAGGAGGGCTTTCCTATGTAGTCATCCTGGGTGGATGGGCTGTGAATCAGGTATTTCTATAGCCATTGCCTTGGATGCCCAAGCAGTCATCTAGGATGTTGGTGTTTTTAGTGGGTCTGGGAGTAAGAGTGCAGAAAAAGGAAGTAAGACAAGTCATTTATGGAGACAAGGACAGAATGGAGTTGCCTGTCCTCTCCTTTTGGTAATTCCTAAGGAATAGGTCTATTTTACGCAGCTCAGTATCTGGCTGGGTCTTATTTCAGGAAAAACTGACAGATAACCCTCAATCTGTTTCGTGAACTGTTGCCGTCTGAATTACTAGCTTAACTGGAAGCTCTTTTATGCTGATTTTTTCTGATTTTTGGTCTCTCCTCTTGGTAAAATCTCCAGGTCTATTTTTGCAGAGACTGCAGGCTCATGAAGTGAGAGTCCTGCTCTTCACACTCACTCCCTCTCATTGTTGCTCCTTTGTGTCTCCTCTCTATGGATTCTTGGTCCCCAATTTTCATTGATGGTCTAGTGTAGCAAGAAGGTCTTCTAATCACCATCCCTCCGATACTAGGATACTGAAGCTCACACTCGTAATTTTGTTTGCAGGTTGATTCTTGCTAGGGAGGATTACCATGTCATGATATTAAACTAAATACTTCTTCCAAAGGATGGTACTTTTTTTGTGTGTTACTTTAAGGACAATCTTTTTCTCTTTCTGAAAATGTCACAAAGGCCATCAGTTGAAACAACTGTGGTTCCAATTACTACAGGTATACATTAAAGTGCCCAATTGTCATATAGGAACTTTCTGTCAAAGTTGTGACTCAGAAGAGCAATATTATGCATCCATTTCTAACTCTATCAACTGGAACTCTCATTTCCATCACTTATCAAGCACAGCTTTCTCTATGTGGATCACAAAAGGATCAACATCTTCTGAAAATAATTACAAATGGAAAAACTACAAATACTCTATATAAATGGGTCACAGAAAAACTGACATTTTGTGCATGGAATACCAAAGGAAAAACTTGCAGACAGGAGTTTTCCATCACACACGTATAGAAAAATAGAATGATCAATAAGACTATGTTGTTACTGACCTGGAAACACTTGGCTGAAGAAAATTCTCCTCTGACAAATCTAGAAAATAAGGCAAAAACCACAAATGAGAAGTTTGTTAAAATAAGCTATTTGAGTCCTGTCCACATGTCTGAGGCACTCAAAGCCAATAGAGGACAAAAGTAAGCTTCAAACCTGACATTTCCCCATGTCTCCCTGCCTACTTAGCATTTCTGACTTTGTCTTTCTTTGGACACAAAGGAAACTGCCTTATTTAATAAGTACCTGTTTTTCTACCATATTCAGGAACAGCAAATATTCAGCCCTGGGGAGAATGCAAAGGAGTGACCATCTTTTCACCCTTTGAGTTCTTTCTCTCCATTCAGGGTACAAATGTTTGTCCCTTGGTAACCAAAGTATTTCTCTTCTTTCACTTTTCTTCTAAAATCTATTTTGACCTTTGGGCTTTGTTTGGCTTTGAACTTTGTGGAGAGCATGAGAAGTGTACAGAATGTTTCTCTTTATATTTTATAATGGACTCAATATAAATGGCAGGATATTTTTACCCAGAAAGAACATCCAGTCTAGTAAATTGCCATATGTTTATCTAAGCTATTACCCTTTGCAGTCATTAGTGATTGAGTCCTATGTGTATTTGCAGTTCTGTGGCAGAGGGAGGATTATTCTTAAAGTCTGATAAACAGATGCTACTGTTGCTTTTGTTTCTAAATAATATGTGCAACTTAGAAAAACACAAAATTATTAGATTCTGAAGTGACACTGAATAAGGGGGAAAAGAGTGAAAAATTAATCCTTGAAGGTTTTCTAGAGGCAGTAGTTCTGTAAAAGACAATTTATGCTATTGCTTAAAGGAAGAGCCCCCACAGCATTCAGGAGAACATTCAAAGAGCATTAGATAGAAATTGAATAGAAATAAACAAGTTTTTTCAATATTAGTCTTAAAAAAAATGGTCCTCAGATGTTTTTAAATTATTAGTTATAATAGCATAGAAATGAATTGACCTTTTTGTAGGAATGTGTAAACTGCAAATTAAAAGACAAAAAAGATCTGAAATTGGCAATGTTTTTTTTAATTAAATACCTTCTTTATGTTTTTAAATGAGGAAGAATAATGAAATGTTTGATTTAATGCAAATGATTTATTTGGGGTGTAACCAATATTGGATGTGGAATATACATTTGCAGAGACATAAAATAATATAACATGATAATTCAGAACAACTGAACTAATAAATTCATTTGAAATCCTTAACACAGAAGAAAAATTGGCATCCTAGAACCATATAAAATCACTATTCCAGATAATAATACCCTGGGTGAATCATAAAAATTTTGATGCAATCTTCCAAAATAACCTAAATATGGAGAAGGATCAATAGATAACTGATATGGGATGAAATTTATATTTAAATGAAGCACCCAACTATATTCTAAGACTAGATTCTCCCTGTAGTACATATTCTTCATCTCAACTTTAAATTTTCCTGTGAAATGTTCCAGTGACCATTCATTGCATTCAGGATAAAACCCAAAGAATTTATCTTGTCCTTTTAAGTTCTTCCCAGTGTATTCCTTGACATGAGCTCAATCTTCCATTACCACAAGTGGACACCAGTGCTAAATTAAATAAGCTGGCTTCGCTTCACAGGCTCTGACCTGGAGCACCCAGGCCTTGGATCATTTTGTTTGGTCTGCTGAGCCAGTTTCATCCTTTTTCTTCCATGTCTGCCTCTCAAAACTGGCTCTACAAAACTGCTGAGCTAAAAGGAGCTTCCTGCCTTCTCCTCTTCCCCTAGCAGATTGTTATTAACTCTGTTCAACAAATATATCTAGTCAAGTACCAAGTGCTTTGGATTTTACCTCTTAAGGAACAGAATGATTGCTGGCTCCTAGTAGATACTATTTGTTGACTGATTGATTTAATATTTTTGAAATTGTGTTCTCTTCTCTAAAACTGACACTGCTGACAGGTCCCCATCTTCTTACCTAAACACAAACCAGGTTCCCAGCAGGACATAAGGCCTGAAGTCTTTCCTCCTCTACACTGTTGCCATAATGATCTCTCTAAAACAGAAATCTGGCTCATTCACTCAAAGGCTGAATTCCATAGGCTTCATGTGATTTATAAGGCCTCATGATCTTCTCTTTCTTCTCTAGCCAATTATCTGCAGCTTCCACTTATGTGCTTCTGGCCCATCAATTTTGGGGAGTTGCCTTTCCACAAGTGCCCTAAAGGCCTATATCATTCAAAAGGTGCATTATTTAATGACATTTCTTCCATGTGAATAAATCTAAACAAATATGTCAAGACACTCTGGAACAGTGAATTCACCTTGGTAGAACACGCTTCATTCCATATGCTGCTGCCCAGATGCTCTGTTATTAGTTCACATCAGACATTTCCTAAAATCTACAGAAGAACATGTGATAGGGGATTGGTGAACTTCTTCCTGTCATTTTATTACATTCAAATCCTGTTCCAAAAATTCAGATTTGGAAACATTGCCTCAGGCATTAGCCTGAGCCCTAGGAGCACTATTTAATGAGCATTTCAATTATGTTTTTATAGTGTACAGGAAAATAATTTGTACAGTCATGGTTATGGTTCATAAGCCCCACCAAAACTCATGTTGAAATTTAATCCCTATTGTGAGTTATTAAGAGGATGGAAATTTAATCTTAGTATGGGATGGAGGTAATTAAGGTTAAATGAGATAACAGGAGTAGAATTGTAAAAAATGGGAGTCTGCTTTTAAACAAAGGGGCAGAGAGACCTGACCTAGTACATTCTGTCTCACCCTGTGATGCCCTACACCACTTTGAGAATCTACAAAGAGGCTCCAAAAAAAAAAAGAACTTTCCCATTTGCAGCACTTCATCATTGTATTCCCAGAAACATGAGCTGAAAAAAAACAACTACTCTTTATAATTTACCTTGTCTGTGGTATTTAGTAATAGCAACAGAAAATGAACTAAGACAATTGTGCACACTAAAATTATAGGATGGAAGTCACCAAATGCACTCACAGAAGTTTGAAGATAAACTTCAGACAAAGGAAGGGAGGAATTTCTCTGTCTCAGCTAAAGTGTCCACATGAAATTGCAGAAACTGTTAACTCATCAAGGTTAAAGTTAATAATCCCTTACATTTAGGAAATTTTTCACTTTTCAAATTTTGTACATCAAACAATAATTTATTTATACCTCTTAAACTTAGTTACTTTGAATTTGCATATCTGGATTTACATAAAATGAAATTGCATCATAACTATATTTTCCCAGTACTTCTTGCCATTATGTAGTTCCCTATTGCCTGGAGTTTATCTCATACATTCCACTCTGCTAACATCTCATCCACATTTCATTTGATTCCTTCTATCACTCCAGAAAGTTTTCTCCTCCACGCTGGGTTCATTATTTATTCTTGTATCATGTCTCCCCATGCAAACGTGGCCATTAGCATCACACCTATCCTACAATAAAGATTATTCATTCATTCTTGCTATCTCCATAGTGAGTATAGTGTGTGGTACATATGTATTCAAATAACATTTTTTCATAATGGAAATCGTATGATACAGGTGTGTTAGTCAGATTTTCATAACTGTGAAAAAACTGATATAAATAAACTTAGAGGAGAAAAGGTTCAATGTGGCACATAGTTTGAAAGACCAGGGTCTCTTGGCACTGTGGCTTTTGGATCTATAATTACGTGCAGAACACCATAGTATGGAAGACATGAAGAAGCAAAGATATTCACCTCCTAGTGGCTGGGGAAGCAGAGAGAGGAAGAGGATAAGTCAGACTTCAGATATTTCCTTTAAGGGTATGCTCCAAATAACCTTTCTCCCACTAGGCCCCACCTTCTAAAGGTTCCACCATATCTCAATAGCACCACTGGCTGGAGACCTGTGGCCATTCAAGATCCAAAATATAGTAAGGGGTATTTTGTGCTCAAATATCTGCTCACACTAGAGTTGGAGTTTATGGAGAAAAGTAATTGATACCCTAGGTCAATAACACAAAGCTTTGTAAATAACAATGCCCAGTGTTATGTCTGGAATTAAGTTAATACCATCGCTCATAAGAATTGCTGAGATTTACCTGTTAATATAGTCATATTTCACATTACAACATTTTAGTAACACATAATACAACTGTGGTCCCATGAAATTTTTCAGTTTTCAAAATTTTGTACATAAAGTAATGATTTATTAATGCTGAAAAATTCCTGTGGCTTAGTGATGTCACAGCTATTGTAACTTTGTAGCACCATGCACTATCCAGATGTTTTTGGTGGTGCTCCTGTAAATAACACACTGCTGCCAACTCTATATAAAATGATAGCACATATACATTATGTGTGGTACCTAGTACTTGATAATTTAAAATGACAATAAATGATTTATACATTTACTATATTTTGTATGTTATTTTAGAGTGTACTCCTTTATTTAGAAAAATGTTTACTATACAACAGAATACCATGTTACACTAGTAGAAACTTTATACATCTTGTGTTAACAACATTTTTTGATTTCATGAAGAGTCCACATTGAACAATTGACTCATATCATTTAGGTTTGTATTATGCTCACTCTGTGAAGTTCAAACACTGACTGAATTGTGTCGTAAGATGCAACCATACAGTATCATTAGATATCACTGTATAGTCTACATATAATGTATCTGCTAATAAAATATAAAAGTAAATGATATATCAGACAAACAGAAAATACAATGTGATTCGGTAACTGATTATAATAATTTTGAAGATTATAAAAACCTTGTCTTTAAAAGTTATAGTTCAAGTATCTCGGAAATATTGTTTTGAAGAAGGGAAATTCTTAGAAAAATATGCCTATGTGTACAAATATTTAGGATAATATTGTACTTACTCCATATTACAAAAGTATGTAATGATCTCTAATTTCTGTGGAGTTTTTACTGGACAGTATGTGTGTGTGGACATGTGTATGCATATGTGTTTGTAAAAAGCTTAAAGATAAATTAGCTTGGGCTTCTAAACACAGATCAGAGAACCTTACCATGACTACTGAAACTCTGAAACAATTCCCAGTGAATGGTTAAAAAGAATATCTATCTATTGATATATCTATGTATTATTTTTTCCTTGTACTCAGGAGAAGAAAATGTTAATGCACAACATTTTCTTCCCCTATCCATTGTACAGTAAGAAAAATGTAGTGAGTCTCATTTTTGTTTCCTTACAAGTTTATCAATTTTTGATCATGCTTTCATTGTTTCAAGTAGCAGAGTTTCAAGCCAAAGCCTTTATAATCTATTTCAACACAGCAAAGCTATCATCATGCTTTTTGAAAATAATGCCTTCCATGAAATGGTTAAAATAGATCATCCTAAATTAGAAATCCTTTATGTAGTCTCTTTCAGAACAAGCAAGTGATCTGAGATGGAGTGCATACCTGCCTTTTTGTTCCATTCACTGAGTCACACATTTTCAATTCAACAAAGTTCCCCAAGTACTTACCCTGTGCTAGGCACTGTTCTAAGTGTGAATCATTAAAAAAACTGTTGTCATGTATCTAGTATCTATCTTATGTTCCTTTTAAGAAAATGGATATTAATAATTACAATATTAATTATAATATTATAGAATGGCACATGCAGTAATATCACTGTATATAAGATTTAGCAACAGCCCAGAGATTGGAAGGATCCCCATGGAGGGAACAGACAAGAAATGAGATGTAAAATGATATCTGTGATGGGTTGTGAAGGATGACTAAGAGTTTTCTTAAATTCAAGAACTTTATTTTTACAAAGCTATGATTTAATTACCATCTGCAGATAGTAGCACAGAGAGAATGTTTCTATGGAGTTTATGAGAAAAGGAACTGATACCCTAGGTCTATAACACAAAGCTTTGTACATAACTATGCTCAATGTTATGTCTGGAATTAAGTTAATACTATCGCTCATAAGATGGGAGCAATATTAAAATTTAATATTTATAATATTCTCAGGTAAAGATTTTAAGCAATGATGTGAAAATTTTAACCTCATTACAAAGGTTATATTTGTAATGAGGTTAAAATTTTGTATTTTTAAGGTATAAAAAATTTTGTATTTTTAAGGTAACAACTGGTTAAGTTTTTCAGGGTAAATTTGTATGTAAAAATAGAGTTTACCTATTCAAATGACTTAGAAAACCTGAAAAAAGAAATAATTAGGGATGTAAAGTATGAGGAAAAACCCTCAAGGATCCATATCACCCAACTTATGTAAAGTTTAACTGTATCTTCACTAAATCAAACATCTATTGAGTTGCTGTTGTATGTAAGAGACCATTCAGACTTCTAAAATATAAAAATGAAAGCAATTTCTTTCTTTATTTTTTTATTATTAGTTGTTCAAAACATTACAAAGCTCTTGACATATCATATTTCATACATTTGATTCAAGCAGATTATGAACTCCCATTTTTACCCATATACATATTGCAGATTCACATTGAATTTCTCTCATTTTATCATGGTTATGTGGTTAAGGACTATGGCAGAGATAATCCAAAAAATCAGAGGTAGGGGCACTAACAAAGAAATGGAGAGCCAAGCAAGACTTCATAGAAGGGCACTTGGTTGTAGGATGAAAGTAATTTGGAGGTGCAGCTTAAGTAAAGAAAATAGAAGTACTGATGCTTTGATACAGGAGAGCAAACTGACCATTAGCAATTTTGAAGAATATAAGATATGGAGACGTATTTCTTGGGGGAATCTTCCAGAAGAAAAGCCACATGGCATTTAGAGTATTTAAATCTTACATCATTAGTCCATATTTCATTTTTGTGAGAGTGTATATGTGTGTATGAATTGTATCATTTAAAACACATGGAAGGGGCTGGGGATGTGGCTCAAGTGGTAGCCCACTTGCCTAGCATGCATGAGGTACTGGGTTAAATTCTCAGCACCACATAAAAATAAAATAAAGATATTGTGTCCACCTAAAACTAAAATAAATAAATATTTTTTAAAAATAAAATAAAACACACAGAAAAGGACTTTCACAATGTCAACAAATATACTACACTGGCATTATTCTAGAGAGAATGATATATATTTTTTTATTCTTAGTTCATGAAGTTATTCACTTAAAGTACACAAAAACCAAACCGAAAACTGTTACCTCCACTAGCAAAATAAATTTATTACTACATACCAAACACAACTTCTTCTTAGGTATTAGTTGATGCATTTAGATGTGTGGATCCCAAGGCCTACTCTAGGACATTTAAGGAGGAATTGCCATGTTTAATTAGTGGTGTCTGCTAATCCATAGGGATAGAGTGTTGAATCTGAACCAAATCCCTTAAGAAGCTGTTTATTTTGCATAAAGCCAAGATCCATGAAAACAACATCCATAATATCAATGATGGATAACTTTTATTAAGCACTTATAACATGTTAGCTATCAATGACAGACTTCACATGTATTAATTCATTCAATTCTCAAAACTATCTAGTGAGGTGGAAACTAAACAAAATAAATCAAGGGGGCTGAGGCTGTAGCTCAGTGGTAGAGCACTTTCCCAGCGTGTGTGAGGCACTGGGTTCAATCTTCAGCACCACATAAAATAGTAAATTAATAAAATAAAGGCATTGTGTCCATCTACAACTAAATTTTTTTCTTAAATAAATAAATAAAGGAGTATGTTCAAGGTAGTCAGTTAGTGAGGATTCCCAACCTGGCATTTGACTTTAGGGGAAGTGCTCTTGTCAGTTGCACAATAGAGCCTCTCTGTCAACTATCCATGCTAAATGATACATAGGACAATGTCATCTATATCAGTAATGCCCTAAAGAGTAGTAATACATACTTAAAACACTATGCAACTAAACCATTAACAAGATACATAAAGACAAAGCAATCTTTCTTCAGCACCTCTTCTTTGCAGTTAACTTGAGGTGTTTTTAATAGTATTAATTCTAAATTTATGTTCTATATGCTAAATACTCTATATTATTCTACATATTCAGTAGTCTACATATGCTCTGTACTCTGACCCAGTTTATTTTGGTGTTTCCCAAATTTAAGATAGGAAAACAGACTATCGATTTCAATTTCATGGATTTCAATTTGAGTGTTTATGATTTGGCAGAAGCTACTCAACCTCTCTTGAGTTTTAGGATCCTCATTTCTAAAATCAAAATAAAATGGTACATATCTGACATTCTCTGTAAACTCAACAAGACAGTGAAAATAGGATTTCCTACTTAATGCACAGAAATATCCACTTGAACAACTATCCCTGTACAAAAATATCTGTACAAAAAGTAAGGAGACCAGATAAGAGATGACAACACCTGTGTATAGCACAGAAATACTATCATGTGGTGCATGATGACAATGTTTTGGTCAATGACAGGCTACATACACAACAGTGTTCCCATAGATAATAATGGAGTTGAAAAAATTTCTGTTGCTTAGCAATACCCTTGAAAACATTATACCTCAATGTGTTTCTCACATGTTTGTGTGAAGCTTGTGCGAACAAACCTCACATATAAATCATATAAATGTATACCACACATGATTGTCTATAGTACATAATACTTAAAACTAAAAACAAATGACTATGCTACTAGTATATGTAGTTACTATATTGTACTTTTATTATTAGAATATACTCCTTGTGCCTGTAAAAACAAGTTTATCATGAAGTAGTATGCCATGTTATGTCTGTAACAACTTCATACATTTCATGTTTATCATGTCTGTTAATTATATCCAAAGACCACATCAAGTGAATGATCTACACTATCTAGGTTTATGTAACTACACATTATAATGTATGTATAGTGATAAAATCATATAAAAATGTATTTATTAGAATATATTCCTTCTGTTAAGTGATACAAGAATATAAAGAAATAGGTTTTGAATATAGGAAGGACAGATTTATTTTACATCATTATACCTCTCTAACTACAAGCAGCACAGCACTGATAAAAATACACTGCAGGGATGGGCACAGGGGAGTGAATTTGTATTTCCAGTGACTTGGAAGACTGAGGCAGGATAATCACAAGTTTGAGGCCAACCTGAGCTGCTTAGCAAGACCTTGCCTCAAAATAAAATGAATAAACAAAATGACTGGAAATGAATCTTATTGTTAAAAGTGTCCCTGGGAAATACAAACACACAAACCCACCCTCCAGGTGATGGAAGGAGAAGGAAATGAGACCCGGGTTTCATTTCAGAGACAAATACCAATCCTTCCCAGTAAAATGCAGGTCCAGGAAGACTTGCATGGCCCTAAACTTCAGGCTGCTTTGGAATAATGAGCTTTCAGACTTGACTTGATGCCACATTTGATCCCATGGCCATAGCTCCACATCTGCCTAGTATACTTGGTGTATGGGATATTCAGTGCTGAATGGACTCCAGTATCCCCAGATTACCAGCTGTCCCAAATGCCAGACTGATCCAGTGCCAGGTCAACTCCATTGAATTAGGCTATAGGTTTGTCCCAAGGTCAAGACAGCTCTAGTGATCCATACATTGGGCTGGCTTCCATGTCTCCAGACTCCAGGCTTACCAGCCACTGCAGCCCAGATTCATATTACAGACTAGCCCAGAGTCAGCTAGGTGTATATAATGCTGCTTTCAAACCTCCTCTAGGGTCCAAATTAGTGACCCTTACCTCAGATAACATGACATTACCCATGGACTCAAACTTTAAGCCTACACAGTGCCACATTGGTCCCTTGAACCTATTCTCTAAGCCTGCCCCCTTGGTCTCAACTTCCAGCAGACCTATGCACATGTCTGCTCAAGCAGATCCAGAATCCAGGCCCTTACCAATAGATCCTATCCCTTGACTGGCCCCTGCAGACATAGACTCCTGGAACATGTCCATGGAACCAAAGTCCTGGCAAGACTCAGTAGCCTGAGTCTTCACTGACCTAATTTTCACTGACCTGCAGGCCAGAATCCATGTATCCCATACACTTAGCCTGCAGGTGAGCACCAATGTACCCACACCAGCTAATCCCCACAGTCCTAGACTCCAGAATAGGATCCTGTAGCTCTATGTATCAGGATACACTTCACATCTTCATATACACATTTGATTTTATGGTCTCAAACTCCACACCAGACCTAACACCAGGTTGACCCAGGATCCATGTCAGTCCCCAGGGACCAACCAGTTAAACCTCCTCATACTTGGGTCTCAGGACCACCTCTGCATACTCACATTCCAGGCCAGTCCTTGTGGATCCTAATCCTAGGCCCATGCCTATGGACTTAGGCTACAGGTCCATTCCCATGTCATGCCCCTTCAAATTAAGGCCCAAGGACTACACTAGCACCAGGTCAATCCCCATGAACCAAATTTACAGGCCAGTCCTGAAAATACACATTCATTCCCACCCCCCACAGATTCAGTCAACAGTTTTAATTTAGTGCTGCAGGTTTCAGGCCTAATTCTACCAATTCAGACACCAGGCCAGCATCCCATAGGAATCTGACATAAGCCAAAAGTTGACCATGCTAGATATCTTACCAAGAACTTCTGAATGGGTCAATTAGAGAGGACCTTTCCAAGATAAGGTCATTCTTAAAACAAGTTTCTATTTCTTCAAATGGGCAGATATAAAAATAGAGAAAAAATACATATAAATGAGGAGTTTCCATTTTTAATTAACTACCATGACATTCAATTTTGCAGAAAATGGATAATTTTGATGAATAACAAGAAGAACACATTCTGAATATGTAGGGGATTTTCAGAAGAAGTTCATATGGATAATACAGTTCTATAAAGTCTTTGAGGCTGATATGTTTAAATATTGGGGCTCTTGACCATTTTTGTATAAACTGCTAAATTTGCAGTTACTCAATATTGTACAGAATGTTTGGAATAAAGTCTTCCTTCCATTTCTGAATGGTAGAAATTTTTAAAGGAACATGATAAAATATCAATAAACATTTGCTTATGAAGTAGTTTTTAGATTAATAAATACATTTTTTGGGATATAATTAATAATTATTTTAATATAAAATAGACAGAAAATAAATAACATGATTCTTTAAAAAATACATTAAATATTTTTGAGGGATATTATACATCATATTTTTCAAATTTCACATTTTTGACACTATTAGTGTCTTCATAAAAATTTCATAGTGGGTAGTATGTCAGAGGTATAATTTTGCTGTATTATATGTTCTATTAAATACAGGGTTAATGGACCACCTAAGTTCAAAATATTATTTTGTATATTAGTAAAAATATTAGTCTATCACCATAATTGTTATATACTACAAGGCTTGCCTTTGCATAGCTACAATATCAACATGCAGATAATCCTGTTACATTTTAATAGAATACTGTCTGTCTCTAACAAAATTTTCCTAGGATATTAAAAAAAAAATTTCACATTTTGTTTTGTTTAATGAAATTATGGCTTGTTACTGAGTTAAATACTCAGGGAAATTTTTAAGAGCAAAAGATCCCCTTTTCCTTAAAATCTCTTACACTCAAAGTGGGTTTGTATTCTCTTTAAGTCCTTCATTAATAAAGTAATAATGAAATTTAGGCCATTTTCTAATGTATATTTATTCAAGGTCATTTCTATAAAATAAAATATATTGATAAATTGATATATTTCTCCTTTGTAATTTCATTTTAACTTATATCTTAATTATAAGAACTTAATATACTAGACTTGTGTGTACAGTATGGTTTCCATAATCAACATTAAAATAATTAGTTAGATTTAGCTTATTGAATGCATTTTTCCAATATTAATCAATATTTTTTTATATTTTTGTAAAAATTTTTATCTCCTCAGACTAAATTTAGACTATATTATTCAAAATAAAATTTTTTCAGTCATACATGTGGCTTTGTTGAAAATACTGATATATTTTATCACACTTGCTCAAAAACATGTGGCACCATGCACTTTTCTAGCCATAACACAGAAACTGTTTCACTCATTGATTATAATCATAATTTAAGAATGGTTTCAACTTCATCAAGAAAATGAAAGTTTACTGTGGTTTTTAAGTTTTCATATCTCTGAGTACCAGGATTTTGTATGTTAATTTTATGCCATTTTAAATATATGTGTATATCCTATTTATTTGGACAGCAAAATTAGTGTGCAGCATTTTGCACCTAAAAATAAAATTCCAATGTGTTTTAATTCTATTTAGCATTCTATTTAAAGTAGCAGCCTATTTCTCTATTATAATTTATACTTCATATATTTAATATACTTAATTTGCAAGAAAAAATAAATAACCAACAAGCAATTGAATATCTTGAGAATTCAAGGTTAGAATTATATTGGTAAAGGGATTTATCTATTTTGTTTCACACATGAGCTATTATATAAGATCATAGAACAGCAAATTTGTTATTTAAGTCGCTACATGGATAGATCCAATTTTATCTACTAGATACTCAAATCATATTGAGTCTATGAAAACAATAGATTGGTTACTTATTATACTATTCTGTCTCATTTCTTTTTCCTACACTGCTAACAAATTTGGAGGAATACATTAGGATTAATAAATTAGTCTTAAATCTCCTAGGGTCTTTTTTTGGTGATTTTAATTCCCAAGTAAAATGAGTATAATTAGTAGACCTAATTTTCTTGTTTCAAACATGTTTTCATTGTAAGTGTTTCTCAATGGAAAACACTAAATGTTCAATATTGGAAAATATCACCTGTCTAGAGAAAGTTGCAGTTTATTTCAAGCCTATAAAAAGACAAATTTTGTTGTAAGTTTTCCTAGCTGGTCACAATCAATTTGTAACTAGTGGGCTAGTACATTTTGTTAGGAGCTTGATTATAATGCTACCTAACTCTACTTCAGTAAAATATTTATGGAAATAGATATGTGAAATGTAATAATCTCTCTAGAATTTAAATAAATGAAATGATACAAGAAATAGCAGCAAATAAAAATGTATTTTCAGTATACATGCATATGAAATAACACTTCATAGCTTCTGAACATCATTTAGAGTAATGAGGTGGCTTACATGATTTAAGCCTTAGAGATATTTTTATTTTTTTGAATAAGTTAATTAGTTTCTATTAGTTAGATAATGCATCATGATCTAGTATCATAAGAAAAAAATTTTGTAAATGCATAGAATTTGTTTAAGCTCTAGATATGATCTGTATATGAATTTATGAGTATGGTGGCTTATATATATTCCAAATATAACTTAGATAATTATCCACTTTTAACAATATAATTGTCATAATATGTGTTTTAAATTATATATAAATAAAATAATACCTTCAGTTTTCTTACTATTGTAGAAGAAGAACTTTATCTTCCAATACAGATGAAAATAACCCTATATAATAGGGTTTTTATGATTTTCTTTATATTAGACTTTAATTTTATGTGGCTTAAATACATAATTTCTTTTTTTAGTTATGTACACAAGTTCACTGGATTAATCAATCATCAAAAATATTGCCTAGTCAAATTCAGAATATATACATTTGCATACATGGATTTTAATATATTTTATAATTTTCCTTGATAGAAAATAAAAACAATCCTATTTTATCTTAGAGTCTAAAATATGTATAAGTTTCCAGATGGGGAAAGTCTTCTGAATATTTGTATGAGGAAAAAAGTAATATCATCAAATCCACATTAGTGAAATGTACAAGCCAGACATTTAAAATTCAATGAAATACACTACCTTAACAACAAAGGAAACCAAGGAATTATTCAGTCTATAACACATTCAGCTAATACTTAGCTCTGGTCATAAGTCAGCCCTTTTATTTTCTTTTCAATCATGAAATAAATTGTGACATACAAGGTGTTGCTGTATCAAAGATGGAAAAGACAAAAGGACGATAATTTTTAAAAACAAGTATGTATATTAATTGGTTTTATTTTGGACTGTATTCTCTTATTTTTATTTTTGTTTTTTTTGGGGGGTGGGAAATGTGCATTTTATGGGCAAAAGCATTTTGATAGTAGGATGATTCTATTTTCACCAGTATGTTCTATCACCAAGTTAGAATTATGAACAACTTTATAAAAACAAACTTAAAGTCACCTATGAAAAAGCCACTTACAATTCATATTTAAGCCCACATTCTTGTCTCCATTCAACACCACCCATGGAAGAAAAAAGCAAAAACCCTACTGAGCTAGTTCACTCTGACGCCAGTGCCTCTCTGCCCAGGGCTTCTGGCTCTGCCACTGTCTTTCCTCACCTTGGCTTCACATTTCTTCTCAACTAAGCAAAGTTTTAAATCAGACCATAGGTTGGGGAGCTGCCAAGTCAGCTGCATGCTACAAGGCAATCTGCCCCACTGTGTCACAGAATTATTCATTTCTGAATAGCTCATTATATTTCCTCTATATTAGCAAGATTTAAAGGTGACCTAAAACAAACTAACAAACTCATCCTGTATAAAGGTTAGGCCAAATCCAAATGCAGACTATTAACTAATGGGGTAAACACACTGCTACCTTAAAAGTTTTATTCCTTACTTAAAACCTATATATTCCTGCCATCTAACTAGTTTTCTAGTTATAAGCTACCTAGTTGTAACATAACTGCTACCTATTACAGAATGAAATAAGATCTGGTATTACAGTACTTTCTCTTCCCCACATCAGACAAGGATATAGTTTTTGCTTAATATCAGGTTTCCCAACTGAGAAAAGAAGGGAATGTGGCTTGATTCTATGTAGGGTCCAGTGTAATTTAGTTTGTTTTTCTGTAGGAGTGACCTCTTCTCTAAGAAACATTGTCATCAGCAGTTTCACTAAAGGCATATTAGAACTCCCTGATTACACTTTTTATTATGTTTGCTAATTTTTCCTCACCATTTAACCCATGGAGCACCCCTGTCCAGTTAACATACTCACCAGGATAAGGATAGATTTTTCATCTTCTAACTTCTAGTTGGCATTCATAGTTGGTGTTCTTTCTATTAAAGAGGACAGGGTATTTTTTTAAAAGTCATCAATAATATTTCTCCTAAAGCACAGTGTGAAAACTCCCAAATGTATCTCAATGAGATTAGAAAATTCACACAAAAAACTACCCTCAATTATATTAACTTTCTTGGTAGTTTTTTAATCCTTACATAATGTTCAGTTAATATTAGATAAATTTATGCAAATATTAACATAATCCTATGATGGCCCATTTAAATGGCTCATTCATAAAAATAACTCATACACATTAAACATTAATAGAGTTGGTAACACTTAAATATATATTTAAATGAATCACACTTTTTTTACATAATTAATCTGAGTTAAAGTGAAAGTAAAGCAAAGAGAGAGAAACATTTTTCTTAATGTTTCTAAACATTAAAAATAAATAATAATATACATTTAAAATTATAATTATCTTCCCATATTTAAAAATAATTAGCAAAACTTTCTTAAATATATAGCATAAATATGATTAAATTGCTTTGTAAATCTTTGGAAACATTGTGAGATTATATTTTATAAAAAAATAAGTTTGTGAATCCAAAAAATTTTAGAAAATGCCTATTTCAACAAAAAACTGTGGCTTTCAGTGCTTCTATGTTGAAAGTGGAGCAAAACTCTCTCTACACTTGAAACATAATAGTATACAAAATACTGCTTTTAGCTGAAAGAGAGTCAGCAGCATTGAATCAGGCTGGGTCCCGCTTAGTTCATTTGCTCCCATAGGATTCTCTGTAGGAGAAAACTCCATGAAAAACACTGCAGGTAACTCTGACCCACATTCTCATACTTTTTTTCAAATTGAAGCTTACTTGCCATTACTGTACTGGTATCTTATTTGGTCACTGAATCACTCATGAACAAGCTTTGGTTCTAAATAAATTTATTTGCTCGTCCATATCTGATGTGAATGTATATTACATACATTGAAATACCCTATACTGAATAGACCTGAGTAGTATGGAATACAAAACCAAATAATGGACTTAAAATTGTTTCTCTGTTTACCAAATGTCCACCTGGAGGGAGTGCACTGTTTAACTGATTCTCCATCAATTCAACCCTCTACTTCGGAGCACTTTTGTTAAATCAATTATAAAAATTCACTTTACATTTGGGTTCATTAGTTTATTAACTGCCTACCAGAAAAGTGAAACTCTTCGGCAGGCATCCTGTATGCAGTTTTCTGTAATCCTCTTGATAGAGTCTGTCTTTGTATTTCAGTAAAAATTTTCAAGATCTGATAAAAATAAATAGGGAATCTGAAATAATTATATAAATGGAGTAAAATTTCAAAGATTTCTGAAAATCTGTCTTTGATAAAATACTTTTATTAGGATGAGTTTAAGACACACTAACATTCATAATTGGGTTCAATTTGGAACCTGTTCATTGAGAATTTGCTATGTAGATATTATTCACTTAGGGGCTTTGAGAATTGAAAAAAATGGTAAGACTAGGAACAATTAGGAGCTAATGATAAATAGGAGTTAATCAGTTTCTAGGTGGTCTATTGAGGGTTGGATAGGATTAGGGAAATCTACCTCCTATCAAGAGCATGGCTAGAGTGAAGACAAGAAATAAAGTGTATATATTTGTAAAGGTAATTTGACACTATTCAATTATAGGAAATAATGATTCTAATACTACAAATACAAAATAATATAATAATAAATTATAATGGTTATAGATGTGTAAGTTTACACCAGGTAAATTAGAAACACAGCAGAAGTGAGAATATAGTTCCAAACCAGAAGATGGATTTTGCAACTTGTTAATCTAGCACTCTGTCTGAATAAAATGTTCTTTTATTATCCAAAGGAAAAAAAATGTATCCAGATATACTCTTCCTGTGAAAATCTTTGTGCTTTTCTTTTATTATGCAGTCTAGTTATCTGAAATTAGTTGAGAAGCAAGACACAGAATGTTAATTAGCACTAAGCTCACATTCACTATAACTGATAATTTAGTATTTTTGGCCACACACATTTTCTATTTAATTTTCACAAGAGACATAAAAGGCAGCTCATCAATATATGCTTTGCACAGTACAGTGCTGGTGATCCAAACACTAAATTGTTTGTGGCATCTGACTGGTTCTTGATGATAAGATTAATTTATAATTTTAAAATGAGCCACTTATTCAGTCCTAATGTACTGTTTGCTAAAACTTTCAGGAGTTATTTTTGAATATCTGATGTTCTCTCCATTTCCAGCCATGACCATCATAACTTATCTTCACAATTCCCCCAGGATTCTATAGCTCTTTGGTCATACAGACTTTCAAATTAAAATCTATTAGTATGTAAAATCTCTTAGAATCTCTGCTCTCTACAGAAACCTGTACTATGATTTGAAAGGTGAGTGTAAAGTATGATATATTTATTCACCAGTCTTTGGTGAGCTGTTCTTCAATCATTTCCATGAACCATTTGCATAACAATCAGCCTCTATTTTTTAAAGTTAGAACCACATGGCTTTCACCTAGGGAAAACTTTAGTATTAGTATTGCTTTGAACTGATTTTAATTCTATCTATATGGTCAAGTTGCCACACAAACTGAAAGAAAAATGGAAAATACAGGCTTAACGATTCCTAAAAGGCCACTCTTTTAAAAAATTGTTTTGTAGTTGTATATGGAAAGGATGCCTTTATTTTATTTGTACATGGTGCTAAGGATCAAACCCAGTGCCTCACACTTGCTAGGCAAGCGCTCTGCCACTGAGCTATAGCCCCAGACCTAAATGGCCACTCTTTAGTCAAAGATGTGGTGGTGAAAGAATGAGGATATTCATGATATAGAAAATGTTCACTCATGATCAGAAAATATTCCCAAATACTGCAGAGAAGTAATCATGAAAGCAAACATCAATCCCAGAACAACATTAAAATTACAGAGGGGGTTAATAAACTATGTTTTTACTTGTTGATGTCAATAATATGGCAAAATATGACCCTTTTGCTATAGCTTTCCACTTACTAAATTACATGTCAATGTTTTTATTGCTTTGGAATCATCTATGATCTTCTGTAAGTTAGGGGCCATTGTAAGACACAAACATGGAAGAGCTCAGATTATTTCTAATGACACCAGATTTTCACATCAGTGACTCAGAAAATATGACTAATATTGCAATGAATGGCAAAAGAATTTCTTTCACAAGCATTGAAAGTCCATATAAATTACCAAATTATTCTCAGACTGATATATCATTTCATCAATCTTGTATTTATGTGCATCTGAATCAATTACTATATGTCAACACCACATTTCATATAATAAAACTTGAAATTATCTTCTAATGGAAAGTAGAAATGATAGCAGCTCTCAGAGTCTCAACCATTTGGTTTTCTAAACACTTATTACTAAGAAATTTATGAGCCAGGAGAGGGCAGTTCAAAAACAAAGAGGAGAGGTACTACAAAACACTTTCAGCAAATGGTAGGTTAGCACACTGAAATAGCTTAAAATTTACTGAATTCTGTGCACCCATTTTTATTAGAGCAACAAAATGAAGTGGATAAAATCTACCACTTAGGCATATATTATCATGCTTTCAGAGCACAGTAATATTCCAAAATCATGAAATGCAACAAGCAAGTGTTCATGAGAGATTTAGACTTTAAGCAGAAGGAAAAAAAAATTATTTGTTCTGTGAATTTTCTGATAAACAAAGTAACTTCCTTGTGCATTCTGTTTAAATAGAGGTGTATGGTACAACTTCTATAACAGGATTGTTAGGATCAGAGGAGTATATGCCTACCATATACTAATTTCTCAAACAAACATTTTTTTCCTTGAAAAAAATCATATATAATTTTTCTTCTCTATCCTGTATGTTAGTCATAGTAGATACAGCATCCAAGTGTATCCAGTACCAGTATCTTGGATGGTTCCATGGCACCAGGGTCGAGTTATGCTTCAGTGTACCCAGGTCTAGTCTTATCATGGTAGTCCTCAATGTCAGGCTGAACTACATAGACTGAGGCTCATACACCATCCCTATAGATCCAGGCTCCTGGAACACTCCCAAATTCTGGCTCAAGTCTTATCCCAGTGGTATAGGCCCTGGAAAAACTCAGTTCTAAGTCAACTTCTATGGATCCAGACTTCAGACTCTAACATGAAATTCTAGACCAATTTCTATGGACCTAGCCTCCCAGCCAATTCTCATAGACCCAGGCTCCAGATCCTTCTATGGAGATCCAGGCAATAAGTCCACCCCCCAGGACCTACAGTCTAGGCCTACCCTTTGCTAACCAAATGATGAGGGAAGCCTATTTAAGAACTCCAGCAACAAGGCATCTCCCACCAACTCCCCTGACAACCGACAGCCTGCCAGAATCTCTGCACATGCTACAGGTCTTTTTCAGGCAAAGTCAGTCTGCAAAGATTGAAATAACCTTCTCCTTCAAATACACAGACATTCTATTAATGAACTAAGAAACATGAAAAATTAAAGTACTTTCCCACCCCAAAACACAAAAGTCTCAAAGTGGTTGACTCAAAAGGAATAGAGATATGCGACCTAACAAAGAATTAAAAACAATCATTTTAAAGAAACTTAGTGAACTTCAAAAAATTACTGGAATACAATAACAATTAAATGAAATTACAGAAATGATAAATGATTAAAATAGAATTTTAACAGAAAGACCCAAATTTTTAAAAATAAAAAAAGCTTAGATATGAAAAATACAATGAATTCAATGAAAATATAGTAGAAAAATCAATACCAGAATTGATAAAGAAAAAGAATTTGTGAACTAAAAGGTTATTTAGGGATGGGGATATAGCTCATTTAATAGAGTACTTGCCATGCACAAGGCCTAGGTTCAATCTGTAGCAATACCGAGAGAGAAAGAAAGAGAGAGAGAGAGAGAGAGAGAGAGAGAGAGAGAGAGAGAGAGAGAGAGAGATGAATACAATAGAGGAAAGTTTATGGAAGTTATTGGAAAGTATTAAAAGTGAATATTTTAATTAGAGGAGTTTGTGAAGCAGAAGAGACAGAAAAGGCAGAGCCGTTATTTAAAAAAAAATAGCATGAGAGTATTTTCCAAATATGGATAAAACATCTAGGTACAGGAGGGTCAAAGTTGTCAATCACATTTAATTCAAATAGGACACCAAGACATTATTAGAAAACTGTAAAAAAAATTAAAAATTAAAAAAAAACCCCAAGCACAAAGGGAAGATTCTCAAAGAGAAAAGAAGCAAATAACACACAACGATTATCAGTAAGACTTCTCAGCATAGACCTTACAGGCCAGGAGAGAGTAATATGATGAATTCAAAGAACTGAAGGGAAAAAAGAATCTCAAACAAGAGTACAGTGCCAAATAAAAATGTTCTTTAGAAATGATTAGATAAAGACTTTCTTGAACAAGCCAAACAAAGTTCAACAATTATGTCCAACAGTTGGCAAACTATAGAAAGGCAAATTTAATGTCAACATGATGGTCATCATGAGAGAAAATTTTACTCACATAAAATTTGTAATTTTTTACATCTATAGACAATTTACACTGTATTAATAAGCATAGTCAGATATAATCATATTTTATTTATGGAATTCAAAATTTAAAAACTGTAAAATATTTTCAATGATACTGTAGGACAAAATAAGACTTATTACACTAAGGGTATTTCTTTATTAATAGGTATATAATTAAAATCATTTATTATCTTTTGAGCAATGGGAAGAAAATCTGTATTATGAAATCACAAACCAAAAGAGACCTCAAGTTGGTCTAGTAATATAAAAGAAAATGAACCTCAAAACCAAAACTACTATGTGAGATATAAGGCAGATTACCTGAGGAAGAGAACAATTCCATAAGTCTTAAAAATCCTAAATTTTTATGTTCTCCCAAAAGTTAAAGTACGTGAACACATGAAATGTTAGATCTATAAGCAAAATACTTAAACTCAATGACAAAAATGAAGTTTCCAATAGCAATTGTTCAATAATTAATAAAAAAGCTACACAGAAATTCAACAATTCATAGATGATAATCCTTACAAAATCATCAGAGAACCAAACTAATTAACATTTACAGAACAAAATCCCATCACCAAAAAAAGAGCACTTCTCAAATGCACTCAGAATATTCAACAATCTAGACCACAGGTAAAACAAACATCAAAATGTATCATTGTTGATATTGTGCAAAGCATATGTTCAATATCAATGGGGCTGGGGTAAATAGCTCAGTGGTACAGTACTCAGTTGCATACTTAAAGCACTGGGTCCATTCCTGGGCAACACCCATACACATCCCAACATATACACACACACACACACACACACACACACACACCAGAAAGAGACAGATAATGTATAACATCCCTAATATTTGGCAATCAAATAGCATAACTCTAAATAATCCATGAGTCAAAGATACAAATAGAATTTTTAAAAACTTAGACTACATAGATCTAAGTAAAATCATATAGTGTTGAGAAGAACATGTGTAGCATTGAATGTTTCTATTAGAACCAAAAGAGTTTTAAAATAATTAACCTGAGCATTGACATTGAAAAAAAGAAAAATTTCAATCTGTGTCAAAATATAACAAATATTAAACTCGGAATCAGTAAAATAAGATAAAAGAAAATGGATTAAAAAATTCAATATGAATCTGGATATTTAAAAAGAAACATAATTGTTAAATTTCTAACCATACTAATTGAAGAGGGGGGCAAAAATTGTTAGTATCAGGAATAAAAGAAGAGGCACCTTCAATGCCCCCATGCATATTAACAAGGAAATAATATAATACTACATAACTCTTGATCCCCAAATTTGACAATTTATGTAAAACAGATAAATTCCTGGAAATAGATTTTCTATTAGTTATTTGAAATGAAATGGAATCTTGAACTGGCAACTCTTCTTCCTAGGCCTAATAATTGGGATTATAGTTATGTGATCACAAATCATGTGTCACCATGTATTGCCTGTGTCTAATTTTTAAATTAATTTCTTATTTTGAATAAATAAAGTGTGAAGTTATATACATATATGTGTGTGTGTGTGTGTGTGTGTGTGTGTGTGTGTGTGCGTCTGTGTAAAGAAAATTTAATCAATTTGTTTAATATGTATGAATAAGTACACATACCTTATTAAAAGGTCCCCATAGTGAAAGCAGAGTTTTACACTTGTACTGGCGGGTGGGTTCCTCAGAAGCAGCAAGCCTCTACAGCCAAGCAGCTCTGGGTACCCATGTTCCAGCAGATTGCAGCAGCTCACCACCAATCTTCTCCAGGTTACAGGTGTTCGGAATCCAAGACAGGAAGTCCAGCCTCTAAGACACTAGAGCAACTAACCACAGAACTTTGCGGAGGTCAATGCCATTGGTTCACGTTTATGCTAATAAGGGTTTGGAAAAAGTTGCAACACTATTGGTCCAAATTTATGAAGGTTCCGTGACACCACGCCCCCTGAGGGGAAAACGGAAGTGAGAGCACCTGAGCTGACCAATAGCGTCGTCTATTGCCAAAGGACCATTAGCTCAGAGGCCATCATTTCCTTGCAGCGTCTAGAGCGTGGGAGCCACCACAGGAGTAGGGGCAGGAGCCAGCTTCATCGCGTGGGAGCCGCTGGAGCCGCAGGACCAGAGCTGCTGTTGCAGAAGCCCCCAAGGCCTCCGCCAACGCTGCTACCGCAGCCAACCCCCTGGTGCCCAGAGCCAATGTTGATGCCTCCACCAGAGCACAGTAAGGGCCAGAGCGCGGGAGGAAACACTGCTACTGTCTCCCTCTTCTGGACACCAGAGCCACCTGCCGCCGCCGCCATGTGCAGAGCACAAGAGCCAAAGCCGCCATCGCCCTTCTCAGCGATTAAGGAGCCCCCGCCGGCATCACCCAATCGCTGGAGCCACGACACCACTGTCTTGGACTCCAGGAACAGGAGCCGCTGCCAGAGCACAGGAGCCACTGATCGCTGGAGCCACGGCCGCCTCCGTGAGTTCAGAGTTGCCCAGGACAGGACCCAAGCCAAAAGGACGCTGCGCAAGGCTTGGCCATGGCTCCCGCAGGTTAGGCGGCGGGAAGGACAGCCTCCGTCACTCCCACCGCGAGTTCACCTGCGCATTCCTGGCTGCTCCCCCAGGGGCAGAAACCCAGCAGAAGATGTGGAGCACCTTGAAGAAGAAGGTACTGGGACCCACTCGGGGAGGGTGCAGGCTCTTTGGGTGAGGTGCAGCGGCTTTTCTAGAGGTGCTCCTTGGCAGCAGGAGCCGCCACTTTAGAGGGCAGCTCATCTATTGGAGGCTTCTACCTCTACAGGGCTGGAGGTGTGGCCTGCGAGTTTGTGGTTTGTGGGATAGAGGCAAAGGGATATCGCTGATGTCGGTAAGCTGTGTTAAGGGGCACCTTAAAGTGTCTGGGTGGAGGAACAGGTGTGTGGGTCTCAGTGAGGGGATCTTAAAAGAGAGACAAACTCCTGGGGACAGGCAGGCCTGTTGGGGGGGGTGATGTTGAAAGGGGTTTCCAAAAGGGTCCTACCCTGCTGCGGCAATGGAAGAGGTTCAGTTTGGGGACATAAAGACTCCCTCAGGCACCTCCACATACTCAGTCCTTGGAGCAACCTCCAGGAGCCAAGAGGCCCCCCTCCCTGAGAGTTCCAGGTCAGACTCTGTGGACTGCTCTCTTGGCAGGCAGGGTCTTCTCATCCCTATGTAACCACACAGGAGGATGACAGATAGGCTTCTGCTGCTCCTCTGCCTTTTCACTCTCCTTAGGCCCACCTGGAGCTTATTGGTGTTCAAAAAAACAATTTGAAAAATGACTTGAAAGAATATCCATTTTTTTCTTAGAACTATAAATGTCTAGTATGTATTAAACATTAGCTTTTGTGCTAGAAAATCAGTTGTTTAATTGTGGAAACAGTATACCACAAGTGTGTATATTTTATTTAGCAAGTAAAAGTTTAATTGATAATCATGCAGTGAAAATAAAAACAATGATAATATCAAAATCATCCAGTTTCATTGGTAATAACAATGAAAATAAAGATAACATCAAAATAATCTAATAAGAATTATGCAAAGTGTTTTAATGTTGTAACTTCACTACAGTATTATTGACTTTCATTTTCATTTTAGAAAGTGATGCCTGAAGACCCTGAGAGACTTGCCTAAGTCATAGAGCTGGAATATGGAAAGTTTCTCTCACTCCAGGGATCACAGTGTACAAAAGAAATTTGTATACCTTATGAAGTTTTTCTTGTTGGAAATAGGTATGTAAAGTTTTCCTAGCTTTAAATTATGACAGGAATATAAAAGGGTAGTGGGATCAGGCACGTGTTTATGGGTAGATGGGTTTTTCTGATCTTGACAGCTCAGCCCAGGAAAGGGTGCCCTAGCAAACCTCTGAATAACCACAGAGACCTGCACCTGTTTTTAAAATGCAGCAATACATGTAGGCCCTGGAAATAATTATAGCAATTTATTGTGTTACAAGAATGGTTGTGAAAGTGACTGACCTTAGAGAACACATGGGGAAGCTATTGGGACTGTCTGGAGCTGTTAAGGTAGTGAGAAGGACAGAAAGTGCAGCTGTGTCTGGAAAGCTTGGAGGAATTTCTTCCTGTGGGAGTTCTTTAGAAGTGAAAGTGCTTGAAATTGTCAACAGCATTATAGTCTATGAATGGGAGGTAATTGTTCTTAGAGACAAGTGCAATTCTGGTTTTGCTTATTTGCCAAAGACCTTTTTTTTCCTTGGAGTATGTAGAAGGCATCACATATTTTACTACTCTACATTGTATTCTGGAGTGCTTGATTTGTGGAAGTCAATGTGAACCATCTGTTTAAGAAAAGTTTATTTCAGAACTGAATTTGCAGTAAATTCTAAATGTTGTTTAAAATCTTTCATCTGTAGACTTAAAAAGTCACTTCAAGCTGGGCATGGTGGTACACCCTTGGAATCCCAGCTATTCAGGAGTCTCAGGAAAGATGATTGCAAGTCCAAAGCCAGCCTCCCCAATTTAGAAAGACTATGTTTCAAAATGAAATAAAAAGGGGATTTGGGGTGTAGCTCAGCAGTAGAGGATGTGTTTGTGCTAGGCCCCAAATTTAATCTCTATACTGTGTAGCAAAACAAAACAAATTACTTTTATTTGCAGCAAAATGTTTTGATGTGAAAAATTTTCAAGACAAAGATGATATAATTTTGTTATTTTCTTCAATATCTTACTGTTTTGGTTATCTATTTCCTTGTATGTATAAAAATGGTGAAATATTAATCAGATGTATAGTGGGTAAATCTTAATATACCAGTGGCTATAAAGTCTGTAATGTAAATATCTTTGTAATAGATTGAATCCCCTGGGTTATTAGCGGTATCTGGATAATAGATTGAAGGCCCTGGATAAAGTTCTGATTTCTGTCATGAAAACTGGACACAGAAATCATTGAGGTGTTATGTGACAGATGCATGTGCAGTGACTGATGGGAATGTTGCTTTAATGCAAATTGTTTATTGCTGTTTTGCATAGCTTAATGAACTACAAATTGCTACTGATAGACAATATATTCAGCATGTCAGTGATTATTTTTTATGAATGTTTGTGTATTTTCAGACTTTACATCCACCTCTAAAGATCCAGAAGTAATCACTTAATTTAACCATGTTAAAAATCAAATTGAGCTGGGCATGGTGGTGCATACCTATAATCCTAGCACCTGGGGAGAATAAGGCAGGAGAATCGAGAGTTTAAAGCCAGCCTCAGCAACAGTGAAGTGCTAAGCACCTCAGTGAGACCCCGTGTCTAAATAAAATACAAAATAGTGCTGGGGAAGTGGCTTAGTGGATGAGTGCCCCTGAGTTCAATCCCAGATTACCCTCCCCTCAAAAAAAAAATAAATTTGAAAAGGATACACTATTCTTTTTTTTAATTGAAAAAGAGTAGAATTTTATTAGGCTCACATTCTGGAGGCACTAAGAACATAGTGCTGGTTTCTGGTAAAGGTCTTCCTAATGGCATGATAACATCTCGGAGGGCATCATGTACTGACGGAGCCAGCATGCTAGCTAAGTTCTCTGTTCCTGTAAAGCCACTAATGCCATCCTAATGACCTCATCTAATCCTCATTATCTCCCAAAAGTACCACTTCTAAATACCATATGAATTAGGGAATTAAGTGTCTAACACATGAAATTTTAGGGAACATATTCAAACCATACAATAATAGAGGGACCAGCTCAGTCAAATACCATGTTACTTAATATTACAAAGTTTATTTCTAAAGCTCATAAAATATAAAATCTTCTGGTAGGCAGGTCACACTTTCATGATTGCAAATTACCTGTGACTGGAAGAGTTATTTATGTAAACGTATCCAGTGGGTGAATTTTTAAGGGTCAAAAACAGGAGTGCAGACTGACTTTTTACTGAATTCTAAATCGTCTGTAGGCCTTACTGAATGTATAGTGTTTCTAAACATATAAGCATCCCAATCTTCTCTTGTCTTAATGTCTTTCCTAGGTACTATCCCAAAGGAAAGATGTGAACCCTGGCATAGCTTTCTTATTTGAACTCTTTCTCCTTCGTGGGAAACATGCCTGCCTTGGCCAGGCTGTGGGCTGGGCAATCTTTCCCCTGTGTGATAACAACTTGGATGTAGTGGAAGGAAAATTCAAGTGTCCCCTTCTCCGAGGACATTATGACCGGAAATCCAGAAGTTTTAGGAAAATTGAAGATTTGATTTGCCTGGACTTGGACCACTGGCTGTGCAATCTCTATTATCAGGTTTGTGATATGATTGAGGATACACTATTCTTTATAAAATATTTTTTATATAGAATTTTTTCTAATTTGTTTCCTGTAACTTACCTTGTATAAGTTCAACTATCAAAAACCAAATAGTCCAATTATATAAGAGGACATCCATGATCACATTGCTTCTTTTTATGATTTGATAGCTTTATAAGGTAATATAGTAGGAAAATTAATAAGTATAAGTTTGTAATTATGGAGAAGGGGACTTCTTGAAACAAATAGACTTAAAGAGCTCTTATGTCAGCTCTACTACTTTTAATGAAAAGATTGTGATGCTGTTATCATGATGGATAATCTGAGAGACACAACCAGTGACACATTCTTGACAGAAGTCATTAAAATAAATAAGATAGAACCAATGGGTTGCTTATGAGTGATAAGTAATGTGTAGTCTTACCAATTGTATCCTTTGGAAAATGCTGAGGTATGATAAATGAAACTTTTCACTATGGACTATTCTAATATAAATATGACTAAATGTACAGTTTTCTCAATTCCAGTGTTTAAATATTACTTAGTAGTTTCATTAGGCTCTATATGTATCTCAAACATGGATTGATATATTTTGAAGGATTTTAAACTGTTTGAAGCTATGTCCTTTTTTTGCTCTATAATGAACATATAACAACTTGACTGCCTGAGTCAAAAAAATGTGCATTTGTTGGAATTTTTTTCAAAATGAAATCTTATACTTAGACCATCAGTTTAAGCTATGTTAACTGAACAGTAACACTTTTATGTTTTGGAAATGTGTAATATTGAGGGCTTTATCATATTTTAAGGAACAAAACATTATAGGATTAAATATAATCTTCCTAGATGATAAAATAAGAGTATTTCCAGAAATCTTATTGCAAAAATTCTTTCCTTGATTTTTATCTTGTTTGATTTGAAAATAAAGCAGATTCTCCAAACTTGTTACTACCTGCTGTGTGCAGAATAATATGCTGGTTGGACAGCCCCCCTGGGAGGTAGAGTAAGTCCAGATGCCTCTTTGCTTGTTTATTTCATTCCTAGAGTCCATTTGTTACAGGTCTTTATTGTGTTTCCAAAGTGGTCAACCATCTTGAATTCAGTTCTTATCTTCAGTGGAGTAAAATAAGATATTAATACATTTGACTTGTAAATAAGTAAAGCTAAAGAAATGAGTTCTCTCAAGGAAGGTTGGCCGCATTTTATTCATGATTAAAATTCATGATTCTCTAAACTGTGGGTTAGAGCTAAGGAAGTGGAAACTTGGAGAAGAAGGAAGTTTGCAGGTCTATATTTGGAATCTGCATTTCTTTTGTTCAGAGGCAGTGGCATTACAAAGGAATAGAAATTCCCAGGGATTTTTCCAAGCAGAGAACACCATTTGGGAGACCATGTTGATAGTGTCTCAGTGTCTCTGGGTTCTGAGGGCAGAACCAGGCTGGGGGTTTCCTTCAGTTGGCTAAGTGGTTTCAGGTCCACTTGGAAGGAAGAATGGATTTGGCATCTCTGTGAAAGGTCTCTTATGTCAGGTTTTTGGGAAATCTATGAAGTACCTGAGTGGGATCTCTTGAAAACTGTGTGAGGTCTCTGTGTTGCTAGAGAAACTCTAGATAGAGCACAGGGGTGGGAGGGGAAGAGAGAGGCAGGGGGTTAACAAGGATGGTGGAATGTGATGGGCATCATTATCCAAAGTACATATATGGAGATACAAATTGGTGTGAACATACTTTATATATAAACAGAGATATGAAAACTTGTTTTGTATATGTGTAATAAGAATTGTGATGCATTCTGCTGTCATTTGTTTTTTAAAACTCAATTAAGAAATTTTTAAAAAGAGAGAAAAAATTACACTGAATAGTGGGTTTTATGGTGGTATATGTATATATGTACCTTGTAAATTTTTTTTAGTTGTAGATGAACACAACACCTTTATTTTATTTATTTTTATGTGGTGCTGAGGATCAAACCCAGTGCCTCATATATGCAAGGCAAGAACTCCACCCCAGAGCTACAACCCAAGCCCATGTACCTTGCAAAATGTGATAGATTTAAATACTTAGTACCCCCTTGTCTTCCCTTCCTCCATTTCCTCATTCCCTTTCTCTACCTTACTGCTCTTCCTTACTACTCTCCCTTACTGCTCTTCCTTCTATTTTCAGAAGATCGCATTTTTCTTGCTAAATTCCACATTTGAGAAAAAACATGGTTCTTGATTTTCTGAGTCTACCTTATTTTGTCTAACACAGTGTTCTCCAGTTTCATCCATTTCCCTACAAATGACATAATTTTGTGATTCTTTATGCCTGAATTAAATTCCATTGTGTCTGTATATCACATTTCCTTTATCCATTCATCTATAGATCGATACCTAGACTGGTTCCATAAATTGGTAATTCATACGATAATTCACAATAGTGAATAGTGCTACTATAAACATGGAGAGGCATGTGTCACAGTTGTATGCTGATTTTAGTTCTTTGGATAGATACTGAGGAGTAAATGGTTATATTCGATGATGGTGGTTCCTGTAGGTATTTCTGACAGTGGAAATAGGGAAGCGTTCTCCCAGTGAGCAAATTCCCAGGAGGTAACTGATTCCCATGATTGGAATGCCCAGCTATTCCCTGCTGAGGTTATTAAGATAACTATGTGGATGCATACCTGGTTTACATAGTGACATCCTTTGAAGGAGAGAGGCTATGTGTTTGCATTAACCTGGACCTTATCTTAGTTAGCTAGCACTCAGGGTTAAAGGAATACTGGTCAAAGTGTAATCACTGGTAATATGTAACTTTTTGGGTTATTAAAGATGATGGCAGAGAGGGGTAGGCATTCCTTTGTTGCCATCCTTCTGTCTGTTTGTACCCTTCCCTGTGAGTCTGTCTCTGTCGTTTGTGCAACTCTTCCACAATTCTCCCCACATAGGTGTTCCTTTACAGGATCCAATCCTAGTCTTGGGGGGAATCTCCATAATGATTTCCATATTAGCTGTACTAATATAGATACCTACAAATGATTTGGATGGTTCTCTCCCCCACCCCATTGAGCCAGCATTTATTGTTATTTGTATTTTTAATGGCTGTCAGTTTAAGTGGAGTGAGATGAAATCTCAGTGTAGTTTTGATTTCCATTATCCTAATGACTCTAGTTGTCAAACATTTTTAAAATAATTTTTGGCTGTTTGTACTTCTTCTTTTAAGAAATGTCTGTTTAACTTCTTTGCCCATTTATGGAATGCGTTTTTTGGAGAAGTCCTTAATATTTACTGAGTTGGAGATGTCCTATTAAGTAAGTTATTATCTGTACTTATATGTTGGAGCTATTCCTTTTTTCTATCCTGTCAGTTGCAAAGTTTAAGGTCTTTTCCCAGGTCTTTGGTCCAACTGAGTTGACTTTTGTTACAGAGTGATAGATAGGTATCTATTTTTAATCTTATAGTATCCTATTTTCCCAGCATCACTTGTTAAGGAGGCTGTCTTGTTTCTAGTGTAACTTTTTGGCACCTTTGTGGGTTTGTTTCTGTGTCTTCATTCTGTTCCATTGATCAGCATATCTATGTGTATGCTGGTACCAAGCTGATTTCATTACTGTGACTCTGTAGTATAAAGTCAGGCATTGTGATACCTCCAGCTTTAATCTTTTTACTCAGATTTGTTTTGACAATCCAGGGTCTTTTGTTCTTCTGTATAAATCTTTGGATTTGTTTTTCTGGTTTTGAAAAGAATATCTTTGGTATTTTCATGTAAATTACATTGGATCTGCAGATTGATTTTGGTTGTATGGTCATTTTAACAATATTAAATCTCCCTACCATGAACATTTGTGGTCTTTCCATCTTTTGGTGTCTTTCTCAACTTATTTTTTCCATGTTTTGTAAATTTTCCTTATAGAAGTCTTTCACCTTTTTGGTTAAATTTGTTGCTGTTTTATGTTCTTGGAAGCTACTGTTAATGATTTTTTCCCCTAATTTCTTTCTCAACAGATACATCAGTAGTGTAGAGGAAAGTGATTGATTTCTATATGTTGATTTTGTATTCTGCTACATTGCTGACTTTGTTAGAAGTGTACTGGTGGAGCTTTTTGGATCATCTAAGTTCAGGATAATATCATCTGCAAACAGAGACAGTTTGACTTTTCTATTTGAATCCCCTTTATTTCCCTTTCATATCTAATTTCTGTGGCTAGAGTTTCAAAGACTATATTGAACAGGAGTGGTGAGAGTGGACATCATTGACTTGATCTTGATTTTAGAGGAAATGCTTTCAGGCTTTCCCTATTCTGTACAATGTTGGCACAGGATTTGTTGCTTATGGCCTTAAGGCTAGTTCTGCACATCAGCAGCATGGCCAGGAACACCAGCAGTGTCAGCTTGAGTGGAGGGTGGTTGCCTCAGGGTGGCAGGTGGCACCTGCAGGCACCCCTGCACAGCTAGTAGTGCAAAAGCTTGGGTAGCAGGTGCCCCTAGGCAGTGACCCTTGGGTGGGAGGCTGTGAGGCATAGAGGCAGGCACACTGCAAGGCCTTCCTCTGACTCTCCTTTGTGCCTAGGCAGACAGGGGGCAGGAAGGAGCTCAGCAGCAGGGCACTGCTATCCTTTCATTGCTACCTGGAACCCAGGACCTCCGCATCTGGAAACCACAGTATCAGCTAAATGCACTCCCATGGAGGATGCTGTGCATCTGAAGAGAGGGATTGAGCACTGGGATATGCTGAGGCCAGGAGGCTTTCTCTGGTTTCCATCCTCCAGCAGATCCCTCCGCCCCCAGAGACACCAGATTTTAAACAGTGGCTGCTGCAGCAGCTTTTTGGCCCTTGTATGTTGTATTTCTAATTTTGTTGAGTCTTAGAATTTTTTAGTTTTTTGTCAGATTTCTTTGATGATCCACTCATAATTAAAATGTGTATTTTTTAATCTCCATGTCTCTGAATATGTGGTTTTCTTCTTGATTTTTTTTTTTTTGGTGTATTGTTTAATCTCCATGTCTTTGAATATGTGGTTTTCTTCTTGATTTTTAATTTTATTCCATTATCATTGAAACAGGATATGTGGAAGTATTTCAACTTTTTCATATTTGCTAATGATTACTTTGTTGACTAAAATATTATCTATTTTGGAGAAAACTGAAAAAAGGGGATTCAGCTGTGTTGGATGAAATACTCTGTAATACCTGTTAAATTCATTTGATTTACAGTTTAACTCTGTAATATCTTGGTTGATTTGTGTGTGGATGATCTCTCAGAGGTATATTTCAATCACTTGCTATTATTCTTTTGGTCCCTTTATGAACCTTTATGTTGCATTGTATTTATGTAATCAGGTGCACCAATATTTGGGGCATAAATGTTTTCTATCTTTATATTTTCTTTTTGGATTATTCCCCTTACCAAGATATGGTGATCTGTACTTCTCTTCTAATTTTGCTTGAATCTGCGTTGTTGGGTATTAATATGTATTCCTGCATGGTTTCAAGTTTCATTTACATGAAATGTCATTTTTTAATTCTTTTAGCCTGTGGATATCTTTGACCATAGATATATTTCTTTCAGACAACAATAATTGGGTCTTAATTTTTTTGTCCAATATTATGATCTATGTTTATTATTTGGAAAAATTAGACAATTTATATTCAGTGTCATTAGAGAGGAACGTGTTACTTCTCATCTATTTTTTTTTTTAATTTAATGTTTGCTTCTATCCTGATTGGTATATGTTCACCCCCAGTTGTAATGTAATTCATTTTTTTTTAAGATCTCTTGGTGGTTTATAATCTTCTTCTATTTGTAGAATTCTTCTGAGTGTTTGCTGCAATGCTGGAATAGTAATAATGGATTTCTTTCATTTATGCTCATCTCGATAGGTTTTTATTTTTTCTTTTATTCTGATAGTACAATTCTGATGGTTTATTCGATAGAATGATCTTGGTTGGCTGTTATTTTCTTTCAGGATTTGAAATACATTGTTCCAAGCCCTCTTGGACATTAGGGTTAGAAATTGGATATTAATCTGATTGGTTTTTCTCTAAATGTGACCTGGCTTTTAAAATTTTAGTAGCTTTAAAAATTCTTTCTTTGAACTGAAATTTTGGCTTTGCAATGTTAATAGGATGTGAAGAAGGTTTTTTTTTTTTTTTTTTTTTTTTTTTTTTTTTTTTTTTTCCTGTTCTGGTCTATTTGAGGTTCTAAATGTTTCCAGTGTCAGGATGTTCATCTTATTCCTAAATCTGCAGGAATTTTTCTGCCATTATGTCACTGCCATGATCCTGTAATCCTGATCCTTCTTTAATGTCTCTGAGCATTGTTTGGTCTCTTAATGTTTTCTCAGTTCTTATTAGATTTGTAGTTTCTTACTTTTTTTCTTTAATACTGTCTGAATGTTCAAGGATGTCCACCTTATCTTTAATCTTTAAAATTCTGTCCTCTACTTAATCTAATGTATTGGAAACATATCCAATTCAATTTTTGATGTAATTATCATTTCAAGGATTTCTGTGTAGTTATTTTTCAATATCTCTATCTCTTCATTGAATTTAGCATTTATATCCTCTACTGACTTTCTTAATTTATTTTTTTTGTATCATCTGAGAATCCTATATTTTTTAAATGATAATTTTTTAAAAAATTTTGTATTCAATATTTGAATATATTTTAAGTCTGTTGTTGATGAATTACACACGTTAAGAGGTGTCTTATTACATTATTTTTCTGTATCACTTATATTCTTATGTTGAGATTTGCATATCTGTTGAGATGGGTTTCTTTTTCAATTTTTAATTTTTTTTTAGCTGTAGATGTACCTTCACTTTATTTTATATTGGTGCTGAGAATCAAACCCAGGACCTCACACATGCTAGGCAAGTCCTCTAATCCTGAGCCACAACTCCAGCCACCTCTTTTCCACTTTTATGTGAGGGTATTCTTAGGAAACAACCTTCTCTTGGCAAAGTGTTCTGGTATATCATGTTGTTGTGAATTGTTGAATATATTTCCCAGTGTTTTTTGTAGTATATTTAATATACTAATTTTTGGGGTTGTGATTAGTGATCAAAGCGATCATTCCAAGTTTTGTAGTATATCAGAGCTTGAGGATTCCATTTTCTCTGTAGATTTCACAGGATCTTTCTAGTAGATTGACAGTTGTGTTGCCTATATCACTGTATATACATACCACCCATGATTGATCTTCTAGATATGGCAACTCTGTATAATCTAAGAGTGTATAAGAGTAACCTATGTTGAGGTCATTGTGTTATTTCTCTCTGCTGTTGCTGTATAAGCATATGTCCATGAGTAAGTTGAGCCTTCTCTCTTTTACTTAGGCCATGGTTGCCAGTTTGGGGTCCCCAATATTCTTTGTGTTAAATTATTGCTGAAGGTTAAGAATAGTTGTTATGTGTGGAATTAGGTACACAATCTCTTAGCTGGATTGGGGATATAACTCAGGGGCAGAGCATATTTCCCAACAATTTAAAGTGTCACATTTGGTGCCCAGCCACTATGGAAAAGGGTAAATGAAGAACAGCAACAATAACAGGGAAGAATCTACAATATTCAAGTAAATACTAGGTGTCAATTATGATATCTACAATACTAATAATCAGAAATTAAAACACCAACATAAGCAGTAGTGAACTAGATTTAGAATTAAAGTAAACATTGAATGTCAGCTACAACATCCACAGTACTAATAACTTCTAAAACATGAATGGTGGGAGCAAAAATTATATAAACTAGTTTTAAAAGATGGCAAAAATACAGTTCATTAAGAAGGAAGAAAATGAGAAAGGAAGTCAAAAGAATGGTTAAAATATTCCAAAGGTGAAACAGTTAAAGTAGAAGAGAGGTAGAATAAAGTGAAGGCCATAATGAATGGAGAAAATAACAAAATTTTAAAACTGCAACAAAGTAGATTGACAGGTTGATAGAGAACAAGAGAATTTAACTATTACCGGGAGAAGCTGAGAAAATTAACAAAAAACCAAAAAAGAAAAACACCCATAAAACAAAACAAAATAGTAAAAGGTAATAAAAAGAGAAAAATGATAACAAAATATCTTTATATATATGTAACATGAATGAATCAACATATACAACAAAAACAAAAATAAATATTATTTTTTTATTTGAAGATGGACACAATACCTATATTATTTTTTAAGGTGGTGCTGAGGATTGAACCCAGTGCCTCATACATGCTAGGCAAGTGCTATACCATTGAAGTATAACCCCAGCCCCAAAACAAAAAGTTCTTAATGAAAAATGAAAGAATTGTCTCTGCTGAGGTGGTCCAAACTGTGAACAAGGAGAGATATTTACTACCTATGCCACACAATCCTTATTTTCATTATTTCCTTCCTTACTTTCAGCAAGCTTGCTTTTGGGCAGAGTTTCCCAGGTATAATTCACAGGTTGATGAATCTGCATGGTGCTGTCTTCTACCTCAACTATCTTGTCCGGGATCAGCTGAGCTCCCACTATGAGTGGGAGTGCCTTGGATGGATGAGTTCACCTTGAGACATATCATAATTTCAAGGCCCGAGTATAGATTACACTCTGAAGCCTCTGCTGTTAACCACAAGGATTTTTCCTAAAGTTTTCAGTGTGGTGATCAGTCAACCGAGGGAGAATTTACATGCAGTGGGGGCACTACATCCTGCCAGTCCTCTCTGGCTGTGCAGGAGAGAATTCTGTCTTTCAGTGACTGTCCTAGGCCACAGAAGAGTGTCAACTCAGATCCAGTGCTCTCATTTCACCACTCCTGCCTCCATCTCATTACACACACTCAGACTGGAGATGCTGTCTTTTGACAGCCTACTGAAGCACTGCTCTGATTGAAACCACATGGCCTAAAGTGCAGGGGCTACAAGTTCTAGGTGAGGCACAGGGGAAAGTGCAAGGCCACCATAGCAGCAACAGCAGAGAAGCCAACAGCAGACAGCGAAAGCCTACTGAAGCACTGCTCTGATTGAAACCACATGGCCTAAGGTGCGGGGGCTACAAGTTCTGGGTGAGGCACAGGGGAAAGTGCAAGGCCATCATAGCAGCAACAGCAGAGAAGCCAACAGCAGACAGCGCGCCCACGGAAAGCCCAGGGACTCAAACAAGAATAGCCAAGACAAAGAGGTAAGGCAGCAAGCTTCAGCGCTACAGGGCCACAGTGGTGGACATGCTACAGCTGGGAGAGAGCCGGGGGAAGAGCGCAGGGTCGCTCAGGGCAGCAGAAGCAGACCATGGAGGGTTGGAGCACTGACAGCCCAGGGCTTGCTCTGAGCAGGGACTCACCTCCACCCACTCACACAAGGAGTTCCCCTCATTCATGAATGTGCTGAGAAAATCCAAGCCTTTGTCAGTTGTAGCATGGTGTCTACAACTGACAAATTTGTAGTAGTAAAATGGGGAGAAATTTAGAAAAGCTTGGGAAAGCTTTATGTATATAAAAAAATGTGAACTCAGAAGCTTATGAAGTTTTATATTGAATAAGTTTGAAGAACATATCAAATAAAAGTAAATGAAAATGAAAAGAAAATTTAGATGATTGGATTAGTTTAAAGATTTATGAACATTTTAGAGAAGAGTACTTTATAATATTGGAAACAAGAGCCTTTTTTAAAGAGTTTTTTTTTCTCAGCTAAAATTCTTTATTTCAGAAAAAGAGAACCAATATTTTGTGGCTTTGTTAGACCTTTTTTTCTGTTCTCTTAGCAAATTGTGCTAATGGCAAATATTATGTATTTGAGGACTCCTCTTGGGCATGGGCATTGGGAAAATCCTTTCAAAGCATCTTCAAGGTGTTGAGCTGGGCATGTAGCCTGGATCCTGCCAGACATTCCTCTGCTGTGCTCTGCCAAGGTATTGGTACAGCATAGCCTCAGTCTCCTCTTTTTCTCCTTCTTCAGCCTTTTCTCTTCAGCACTGTTTGCATGAAGTGGACCCATTTCCCACACCGGCCAAATTCAGAAATAAACTCATCTATGAAGGGTGGAGAAGCCTGTCCGTTAATACATACTCATCTGTTCTCAGAAGTTACATTTTCTTGTACTAAATCAGACAAATAAAAAGTTTGGTGAAAAACAAGAAATGTTTGGAAATATTTTAATTTTCTAAAATTTTATACTGTGAAGACTAAGCAATGGAAAATTTAAGATTTTCTCCCCACTTCTCAGAGGTTTAGAAACTATGACTCTAACTGCAATAGAATGCTGTTATATTCTTTCTGTGCTGGTTTCCTCTTAAGTAACTATACATTTATATATCTGAATCTATATCTGCATCTGTACTGCATATGTACAATCAATAAATCGAGAAGATTAGCTTCATTTTTTGGTGTAAATTAAACAGCTTTTTCTTATCTTTCTTCCTTCTTATTGAGTATAAATACTTTCAAAAATCAGATAAAATATTTTGCTAATCTAGCAAACTTTTATGCACAATTCAAAACAACTTATTTAATTACCTGAATGACCCCTACTATAAGAATACAAAAACCTTTGTACTAGCTATGTTCCTGATAGCTCAGGAACTTCTTTGGCTTATTTCCTGCTTTGTAGATATTTGTAATATAATGTTCAGGTTAAGGAAATTTACATCTGCTCTGCTTGAAAGAGTAACCAAGACCAGTGAAAACTGGAGGTAATTACGGCACTTCTTCTATATGAAGACTCAATTTTGCAGCAATTTATGTTAACTTGGAAAGAAAATTGCTATCACATGTACCATCGCTTCACTTAAATGATGGCCACATATCTAAAAAATTAACTCCTAGAAAAATAAAGAGAAATTCCCTTGTTTTCAGGTAGGGCTGATTTAGTGTTGATCTATTTTTCTTTTAAAAGATAGTTTAACAAAGTCAATATTCTCTTTTCATAGTACATAATTAAAAAGAACAACTTAAAAACAGAGAGCTACGTGAGGTAATGCCCAAAGACAACCACAGATAATCTTGTCCCTCAGTGGGCTGGAGAGTAAAATTAAAAAAAAAAAAAAAAGTATTCATAAAATGACACAGAATTCATAAAATCAGCAACTAGGGTGCCAGAATTCAGAAGCCTATAGTAAGTCTAAAGTCTTTCCAGTGTCAAGCTAAATATAGTGCTTGACTTGGCTGTTTAGTTTTAGATCAGATAAGCTCTGAGTTTCTTTGGGACATGTATGTTTTGGGAACCCATATCACCATTTCTGCATTACTTAAGACTTGGAGGATTCACCAGAGCTGTCCTTCCTTATCATTGTTGCCTGAGACCTGGGGTGGGAAGGGAAAATGCTTACTGAAAACCTTGAGCATCCTTCATCTGGAAGCTGGGCTTCCAGCTCCCTTGAGAGATGGCCCCTCCTCTTGCATTCTGTTAGTGTCCAGTGGAAAGGTTCATTCTACTCAGTTGAGGGACTATTCTGTTCCTGCATGGATAAGTTCTGGTATTCAGACCATATTTAGTGTAGGACCAGAAAAAGGGACAGTCCTGGCAATTATTCTGCCTCTGATAAGAACTAGGGTTAGTCAGTAAAGCTCTATCCCAAGGTTTTCTCTAGCTCTTTTCTCTCTCTCTCTCTCTCTCTCTCTCTCTCTCTCTCTCTCTCTCTCTCTCTCTCTCTCTCTCTTGTTTCATGTTCTGTATTTACCCCCTTAGGCTACTTGTCTCTAAACTTGAGCATCAGGGAAACATATTATTAATAACATGTATTTTATGCTGTCGACATTATTATTAACCCAATGCTGTTTTTCTTTTCTGTTTGGTGGGGCAGGGACAGGAAAAGTTGCTGCACAGACAGTGACTGAATCTTGTTTCTTTCCTTAGCTGTGTCTTAATGTTTACAGCATCCAATTGCACCCACTTTCTTGTTTAGTTGGTGAATATTTTTTTGTCTCCCTGCCCCTCTTTTAATTTTTTGTTTATTTTATTAGGAATTAGAAGAGGGAATATCTTAGTCCATATTTACTTGGCCATTTTTATCAGAATTCTTCCAGATTTACATTTCTAAAATGAAATATGATTAAGTTTCTCCTTTGATTAAAATCTTTCATGTCCTCCAGTTGCCTTCAGGATAAACTTAGAATTGCCTTGCATGGCTTCTATTTCCATAGTCTCCTCCTTCATCTGTCCTCTGCTTGCTTCTCTGTATTATCTATAGCAGATTTCCCCTTCCATGCCTACCTTCAGTCATGCTGGGCTGTTATATTATTGAATTAACCTGACTCTTGGTTAAAGCTCACATGCTCATCTTCTGCTTTGAATTTTCTCTTCCCTTCTTTCATGTTAATTTCCCTATGCTCTTTGGATCTCATTTGTCCTTAAATTTGGGCAGTTTTCTTTCACCAACTGAAGGATGATCTTTGCCTATTCTATGTATGCCACCACTATAGCACTAATTGTATCTTCTTCTGATGTATTATTGTTTCTTTATGTGTGTGTCTCATTAGGCTTAGTTTTTGGGGACAGTGAGAAATTCTTATTCACAGTTAAATCTCTAAGACTTTTTGATCCAACAAACATTTTCACATGTGTGTGCACATCACAGTGCCTAGCACAGAGTTTGGGAACAGAACAGATATTTAACATGTGCTTATAGAATAATAAATACCTGTTGATTTGCTAACTTGAGCTCTTCGGTTGATTTGCAGGTTTATGTATGGGGAGCTGACTCATAAAGACACAATTGAAAAGGTGTGGCAAACCTTTGAGAAATATAAGATGAATTCCTATGAAATTCTGATGTACAAGACAAACAGTGAGTAGTCAAACCATTCTCAATCATACCTTTATGTGCTTGTAATAGCAAAATCTCTCCTGCTCCTCTATTATTGTCTTATGTTTTCTTTCTCATTACTTAAAGCCAATGTATATATTTGGATAAATATATGATATATCAGTTACACTTCTCCTCACAGGAACATTTGATGAACTTCTTGTCATTAACCTGTTAAGACTTCTTCACCTATTTTGCTGACAAGAGTTAGTGTTCTTCCTATGGGATTTCTTATGGTGAGATGCTGGCTTAAGGCTCTTGTAGACTTTAAGCTTCTTTAACGGGGGGGGGGGGGGGATGAAGTAGGATAGAAACTGTTCAATTTACCTTTGTTTCTATCTTCCACAGTGCCTGTAGAGCAGCAATAACTTCACTAGGTGCCCAATTAAGTTTTCGAATAAAATTTTGTTCTTCTCATGACCTTAAGAGAGAGTATTAACAATAATGCAGTTTATTTGTATTTGTTTTGTTTACTCTTATTTCCATAAAGTGTGTTAATGAGATTTTTAGTTCATTACCCACTTATAAGTATGAACTTGCTTTTCTCTTAAGAAATTTCTTTTCAATAGAGAGCTATATTAATTTTTATGGAATGTGAATACATAGTCTTAGCAGGCATTCAGAGATGTTAAATAGTGCTTTGTTTCTGTTTTTAAAACACTATTTTGTTTGTAAAGAGTCATGTTTTTATATGTAGGGTTGACTGGTAGGTTTTTGATTCAGTAGAGCATTCCAGAATGGCCCAGATGGGCACAAAGATAAGTGTTAATTTGGTAGTGAATTTAGGTATGAGTGATTCTTCACTCTGGAAAGCAAACAGAACTTTTGCTTTATCTGGAAGGAGCTTGGACTCTTTTGTTCTGTCTGAACTGTTGGAGCAACTGAGAGGACTGTTTGCTTGGTGGTCTGTGCAGATACTGATCTGAGAAATGATCCATGACCTTCAATAAGTTCAAGGGGGCTGTTCCCATGGCTTACATTCTGCTCTAGCTTCTTTGCTCAGCCAGTAGATCTTGTTTCTGTCCCACTTTTAGCTATAAAAGGAAAGAGGGAAAAGATGGTGAGAGGCTACATACAAGTCCTTCTCCATGGGTGAGCACAGCTCAAGCAACAGCTCTCACCAGGAGCACCTTACAGCAGCCCTCTCATGGGCAGAAGAGGTCTACATGTGTGTCCTGAGCTGAGTAAGCTGGTGTTTTTTTTACACTGCAGCTCCATGTACTGGAGAATGTCACTTTCCCCATGACAGAGAACACTGAATGGTAGGTGTATAACTATGGTTTTCTCCACATATAGAGCTCACTGCTTGTGGCATGAAGGAAGGAAAGCCAAATGAAATAATCCCCAACACCTTGCAGATTGAACTATGCAAAGCTCCATTCCTAAAGAATATACTTGGTGTTACTCATCTGCAAGGCAAGCAGCAGTTCATTCATACACTTGCCAGGAGGAGTGCTGGAAATGTTTTCACTACACAAGACATATATACTAATGCACTTTTTCCTTCTCCCTAGGATGACAGATTAATAGGGCATATCAACATAGAAACAATAGCCTTCAGCAAAATGACTCACCACTATACAGTCAATTAAATACCAAATAAATGATTTTTCCCTCCATATTCTCAGAGAATATGAGACAAAAACCACAAATTCAAATATATTTACAAAAACATACCAAGACATATCCCTGAACTTCTGCATCTATCCAAAATGTCATCTGATGGTGGGTTAAAATATGATCACCTGCAATTGCTTGTCCTGTGTCACCTCTGGTCTCCTTGTGCAAACTCGCTGAAGTTGCCATGACCCAGTGATGATCAAGTACTTTCATTCTCAGGAAAGGGCCCTTCCTGGTGCTTTTCTGGAATTTGTCAATCCACAGATCAGTAGATATCAAGAAAGTATAACTCTGCACTTGTTGAGTCCAAACAAGTAAGCAGACTGGGACTGTTTGTGGCTCTGGGTGCCTAGCTACCTGGATTCCAAGTTCAGAGAGTTCCATCAACAATGAAGTTGGGTGGGGTCACTACCTTCAAAGAAGTGAAGTGAGGTCACTTCCTTGGCAACCACTTTCTCCTACCAGGTGTTTCCAAGGGCCTCATGGGATGGAGGTTGCACCCATCTTCCTATGGCATTTTCACAAGTTGACAGTTACACCAACGCACCTGGCATCAAGTATCCTGACAGGCCTGGTTTTGTCCATCTTCTCTGGATTGCTTCAGACACATCCCCTCATTCTGACCATGGGTTGTTTTTTTTTTTTTTTTTTTTTTTTTTTTTGTCCTGGAAGATGACATTAGGCATCTCAGAGCCTACAGAGCAACCTTAATATTCCCCAAGGATTATTCTGGCATCTACCTTTCAGGTTCTCAGCAGGTGTATAGTCCCCTACATACCAATACTGGAAAAACAACTTTATTCATTAAATTAGATTTAGGTAAGGGAGTAAGGTTAGGATTAACATGCCATTTTTGTTTGGGTTAGGAGTCACTCTAGTGGAAGAATATTGGTATGGGGAAACATGAATACTCATAAGAATTTATAGGTGAAAATATGTATGAAAACATAAAAATATGTAAGGTCTGAAATATAGAAGGGCATTAGGTATGTAATTTAGACACTTATTTTTTAAGTTAGGGGCTGCATGGATGTCCCATAGAAGTCAATATATGATAATATATGAAAATGTACTGAATGTGCATGTCAAAATCCACTGAAACATTCAATTTGTAGGTTTAAAATGTAGATTTAGGAAGAAGTATGCATTTAAGATTAGTATTGATTTTCATTTTCAGTAGGGTTTGCGTTAGATTCTGAATGTGAATGTCAGCATACAGGACTCAAAAGGATGTACAGGAGAAAATATGTTTGAGAACAGATATACATCTTTAAGTTCTGAGATAGGGAAAAGTATCATGTGAGTTATATGATCATAAATGGTTTTAAATTGGGAATAGCGGAATATATATAATATTACAAAGACACAAAATATATATGCAAAAATATCATTGAAATTTCAATATATTTATGAACATAACCATGTATGTTTATAGCCATACATGCTTTTATTTAAGATTAGGTTTTGGTATAAACATCAGTTCAAGGTTAGTTCTGAATATTGTGTCAGTAATTTACTATTATTAAATAAATGTGTGCATTAGGTAACATGAGTATTTATTCTACTATACATGTGAAAATGTTTTGAAATCCTATACATTAGTGTTTTTAGATAGAAAAAGGTGTACTGTGAGTTCTATGAATACCAATTTTAACTAGATGATGCATAAATATAATATTTATATATTCATATAATGAATATATAAAATATTTGATGGAAATTAAACATGGATGAATGAAATTACATTTTAAAATATATATGGAATCTGATATTCATGAAAATTAATTAATTTAAACTATGTATAGGTATAGTGGTAATATCAGGGTTCCTATTACATATTGAGTTTGTTTGAATTTTTTGTAGAAAATGAATATATAGGGTTGTGGTTGTGGTTTGGTGGTAGAGTGTTTGCCTAGCATGTGTGAGGCCCTGGTTTGATCCTCAGCACCACCTAAAAATAAACAAATAAAATATTTTTTTAAAAAGAAAATAAATATATATTTTGAAAACCATGTATAATTATAAGAATATTCATGTCAAACAGAGTAGGAAAATATGGATGACTAGATGTGTATTAAAACAAGAAATGATTTAAAGTGAATCATATAAATACAAAGTTTTGAACTTGGAATGAGTGGATATATCATATGATGAATATATACTAATTTAACCATTTATAATTAAAATTATAAGTCAAAATACACATCATATCTCATATGAATATATATGGATTAGTGCTAAATTAGGTATAGTTACAGTGGTAATATTAAGGTTAGTATTTAATATTATAAAGGTTACTGCAAGCATGAAAGAATGAATAAGAATATCAGGAAATATGAATATTCCTGAAATTGAACTATTGAAAATTTGCATGAAAATCCATTTAAATGTACATGTAATAACTCAGGTTAGTGTATAATGTTACTCATATTTGTAGACTGTACATATATAATATACATGAGTATATAATAATAGATATGATATATGCCTTTGATAATTGAGTATATATCATTCAAAGTCCACATAAATATTGATTTTATACTACATGCTCTTATGTAAAAAATTGTTTAAATATGGTTATCACATTAGGTTAGTTTTCAGTTCAGCCAACTTTTATGGTTTGTGTTCTGATAAGGGAATTTGTATCTTCTAACATTAGAGTACTCATAAGAATGTTCATGTGATAATATATATGAATATATGAATATATATATATCTCACGTTCTGACCCTGGGTAGATTGTAATGAGAATCATGATATTATGCATTTCTTAAATTTGAGGATACATGGATACATATTATAATGAATATGTGACTAGTTATATAACTATACCATTGATAATGGAAAGGGAAAGACAAATGATACGTAAAACCTCATATGATCTAACTGTATTCCCATTATATTAGACTTAGTTTTAACAATATTAGGATTAGTAGTCAATATTTAATAGAGTTAATGTTAGAGAATACATAGACCATAAAATTTGAATATTCATAAAATATGCATGTGAACCAGGTGGTAACACAAAAATACTTTCAAAAGCCATTTCCAAATAATGACATAAAATTGTCATTATCAAAAATTAGACAATTATAGCTAGAAGGAGGAGGATATCTGCAATGGCATATCTGGAATGGGTAATGCTCAGGAGCTCACCATGATGAAGGAGGTGGAGAAGAGTGCTAAACTAGAGTAGAGGGCAAACCTTCCACAAACATGGAGGTGTGCTGGCCTAATAGTTTCTTGAGAGCTAGCCTCTAAGCTTTGGTAGTTGAAATGGGTGTTGCTGTGAGGAGTGTGGTCTCCCTTGGATGGATTTCCTTTATTGTAAACTTTAGACATTCTTTCCTATTTTCCAATGTGCATGAGGAAGCACAGCCACTGGTGGATGAATGGTCTTGGGTAAATATATTATCTAGGCCTTATCCAAATATACAAATAAATATGTTGGCCTAGAAGCCACTGAAGTGCTATGAAAAACTCCCTCCAAAGAAGAGAGTAACATGGCACTAAATTCAGGATTAATTTTTCAAGCCCCTAGACCTCTATCAATTTTGAATTCCAATAACAGTATTAATGAATTAAAAGTTTTTCTGATTAACATTTTTATTTGAATAACAAGTAAATATAAAACTAATGAAATTTGCTTCAAATGATCTTAATGGTGATAGTATATCCAAATCCCTTCAGCTTTTTAAAAAAAAATTTATTCTTATATTTTTTATGTCATATCTTATATATGACAACAGAATGCATTATAATTGATATTACATATGTACAGCACAAGTTTTCATCTCTCTGCTTGCATATAAAGTATATTCACACTATTCATGTTTTTTTTATACATGCACTTAGGGCAGTGATGTTCATCTCATTCCAGCCCAGCTTCTTTTATAGAAATGAAAAAATGAGATTATTTGTGTATCTGCACAATTATTAACACAGGTTTTTATAGAAGCCCCACATCTAAAGAAATATTTTGCCCACATAACAAATTTACTTTTCCCTATATAACATTAACTTTCAATTTCCATACATTTTAAATTTCAAAAACCTTTTATGACATCTTCTAGCTTTGGGGAAGCAGCTGATGCTAGTTCTCTTTCTCCTTCTTTAACAGGGAGAAAGAGAACTGTGGCCAAGAACACAAGGGCAACTTACTTTCATAAAAAGCACCCCATAAAGCTGAAAATAAATAATTCATTTAACCACAGAACTTTTATTTATTTATTTTTTTGTAACCACAGAACTTTTAAACTCACAATCTTAAATAAAAGTATTTTCTAAACTGTGGGCAATCAAAAATAGCAACATTAGTATGTTGATTTTAACAATATAAATCAAATGTTAATGTACATTTAAAAGTATCTACTGAAGATTTAAAACTGCATTAGACCTTACTTAGGTGAAATGATGCTAAATTTTGTGTAGAGCTAATTACAGATGGTTGTTTATATATAATAGAGAGCTAGGAACAGAGGCCATCCCTTTATGGTACATCTAGGAACACAGTACTTCCTTTGTCTCTGTCCCATTTTTATACAGGAGTATAATGCCAAGAATGTTTTCCAGATAAGGTGACATTCAAGGTGAGACCTGAGGGATAAGTATGGAAGGTCAGGAAAAGCCATTCCAGTAGAAAGTCATGACTGTTTCAAAAGTAATTTATTATTATTTGTTAGCCATTCATTCAACAAGGATGTATTGAATAACAGCCATTTCAGCATAGATATGTCTTAAAAAAACTCTTCAAAATCTGGGTTCAACAGTTCATTGTTTGAGTTGTTCTGAAACTATGAGCAACAAAGTTCTCTCATCTTTACAATTCTTTCCTCTTTGCCTCATAGTGAGAATTTTCCTTTGTTTTTTTTTTTTTTTTTTGTCTTTTTTAGGCCCTATATTAATATATTTTAAAATTATATGTAAAATTGTTAAATATATTATATAAAATACATTACAAATGAATTTGGTGTTTGTTCCATCTAAAAACATGTTTATTCATAATAACATTGTAAGATAAATAATCTAAAACAAAAATAATGAATTCATGAAGTTTCCTTATGAAGTTCAGAGTTGTGAATAAGGAATCATAAAGATTCATTTATCCTTTAACTATTATGATCAATAAAAACAATCAGTAAGATTACAGTATAAGAAAATATGAGAAAGCAAGTCTTTTCATGTTATATAAATTTTAAAATTGAAAACAACCACCTTTTATCAATAAGCTTTTTCTTTAAAAATAAAAATAATACCATGCCACTAAAACTTTCAGGAATCTAATCTGAGTATATGGGAATGCATTTCAGGGCAGTGATGAAAAGTTGCAACAAAAGCAAAGGGAAGGAGTAAGGTGGGAAAATGTGCTCTTTACTTCACATGCTCCCATATGGAGAGATAAGATTATATTTCAGCCTCCTGTCCACCTTTATTCATTTGGGTCCAGAAGAGTAAGAGAGGCTCACTGATGAGGGATTTGAGGAGACCCTAGACAAAAATGACTTAGTCTATGGCTTATTTTCTAAGCAGCTTTCCTGAACAGAGGGTCCCTTCTGGACTATTAAGAAGCCCATAATCTCACTGGTTAATGTTACTCTAATGTGAATGTTAGGAAACTACAAATACATCTATATCTATCCTCTGATATTTTACAACTAATAGTTGGTATTTGACCTCCATGTTTTTGATCTTTGAACTTGCCTCTCCATTATTTTCATACCATTACTGAGTTTGCAACTTTGCACAGGACACTAAACCCACCCTATCTCAATGCACAGAACAACTCATATGTGAAATGAAGATAATTTTGAGGGTCTAGTTAGTATTATTAATATTTAGAAGTTCTTAGCCTAATTCAGTATATAGCAAGCACTATTTAAGTGTTATTAAATAAATAAATATAATTGATTTTTTTACAACTTCAGCATATCCATGGTTTATCTCATTATGTCCCTGTTATATAAAGACAGAAATTTGTAATGTTCTCAAAGCATAACAATGAGTATAGTGTGAGGCCTGTATTATAGGGAAATAGGAGGAGGAGTTAGACAGCTGTTGCTGCAGGCTGGAAGAGATGAGATGCAGATAGGAGCTAAATGAGCAATTCTACAAAGATACAATGAATATGGCAGAAAGATTGCTTTGGGAAATCTTTCCTATTGTTTACAACACTTCCACATAAGCCTTTCATAAACTTAAAATTAGGTACAGGTTTTCATTGTGGTCAGTTTACTTTATCAACAACCTATAGGCAGCTTCCATGTCCTCTCACACAGGCATGTTTCACATGGAGTGGATGAAATGGTGGCTTTCAATGTGAAGTCTCCATGTCCAAATTCTGAAACCCATACAGATTACACTGTTAAGGAAAATATTATCTTTGCATTTGTAACAAAGTAAAGGGTCTTGAGATAAAGAGATGACCCAGAATTATCTGAATGCCATAGCAAATGACTTGTTACTCTAAGAGATAGGAAGAGGAAAATTTGGGACAGACAGAAGAACCAATGTCACCCAATGTTATCAGCCATAAAACAAATACATGGATACTGAAGGGCCAGAAATTATTAATGAGACTTTAGAATTGGATAAAAGTTGAAGACTGGAAGAATTTGGAGAATCATGTTTTTAAAAAAAACATCTAAAGAAACTGTTGGTAGACAGGAATTCCAAAACTGGTCTGGTGAGAACTTAGAAATCTCTAGTGTCTTAGTTGATAAATATATTCCATAAACAGAATATTGGCATAAATATGAGTGTTGGGTCCCCTCCTGCTGTGTGTTAAGGGAGAAGTGAAGCATATATAATTGGGAATGTGAGGAAAGGTAATTCTGAAATACAGTGATCAAAACTTGTCTTGAGTTTTGTTCTTTTTTATGCAAAGCAGAATTTGTGATGAACTTTAGCTTAAAGGATTCCCAAGGAAAGTGTTAAGGGGACAGCCTATTTTTTTATTTTTTTGGAGCAGGAGGGCAGGGAGGCGGAGAGGGCGTCCAGGAGCACAGGGGTGTGGGGAGAGTCCTAAGCTGCCATTGCTGGGCCACAGTATGCCCCAGGCAGCTATGCCCCTGCAGGCGCAGGTGCTCCTGCAGGCCTGGGTGCTCCACAGGGTTCACAAGATGTGGGAGACCCAGGGCCCTTTTGTCGGGGAGCCACCAGCCAAAGATACCCAGGAGCTGCTGGGCCGGGGCCCTGAGGAGAGGCTGCCACTGCCCAAGGAGAACCCCTGGACCAAAAAGCCTCCTGAGTGCTTATCCCTCTCATTACTGGGCGCTGCAGCCTGGGATGGAGACCTTGCAGGCAGAGCTCAGTATAAATGCAGGAAAACTCTACACAAGGAAATCCAATAAGGACAGTGATTTCCGCGATATGGCAAACTGGCCAAAACTCAGAGAGTTAGTGAGCACTGGAAAAGCCGTTTTGCAGTCTCAGAGTGTGTCCTCATCCAAGGAAATAAGAAGGAACAAATTAGAAAAGGAAAAAAGGAGAGAAGGTTGAAATGAGGAGTAACAGATCAGAGAGTCAGGAGAGACCTGGATCCTGCAACAGCTCTCTGTGTCAACCTGAAGCAAATAAGTCCTCCTATAATAACAGGAGACATAACACATAAAGTTGGGGGTGAGACAGAGAAAAAAGAGATGATCAAGATGAACTGTCCAATGTGCAGAGTGAGGGGGTCATATCTGACTTTCCTTTAGGGGTCAAGGAAGAGGACCAGGATGAGGCAGAGGAAACCCCCGAGTGCACTTTGATTATTCATATGGTTACCGAGAACATGGTGAAAGAACAGATCAGCCATTTCAAACAGAAATTAATGCCAGTATGATGTATTACTATGAGGACAGTACAGGTGTATCATGTAGAAGAAGCATTGCTTAAAAAATATTTAAGCATTGAATTTAATATTACTTTAGTATAGAAAACTTGGAACATGACTTCTTTCTTCAGAGAAAGATGGATGAACAAGGTTTCTTGCCTATTTCACTGATTGCTGGATTTCACTGTGTTCAGGCTCTCACCCAAACCTTAATCTCATTTTAGAGGCCCTAAAGGATATCACAGAAGTAGAAGTTGTGGATGAGAAAATGAGGAGAAGATAGAACCAGAAAAGTGGCCAATCCAAGGCCCTTCTCCCAGAAGTATTCCACAGACTTCTCTCAGCTGATGGATTGTCCAGAGTTTGTGCAAGGACAAGCCTTTTGCTCACATGCAGTCAGGGTGATGATCTACTGATGCCCTGGATGTCATCCGATGGGGATGTTCAATATAGCAGGTGGCCCACTGAAATGCATTGTAAATACTGGAACAAATGGTGCTGTAGAGATGGAAGCCACCAGACTGTCTTCTGTGTGAGAATATCCACTTCTGACCCCTGGGCTGCATGACAGTGGAGATGACCACCTGTGCCACGACCTGAGACACAGCTGAGGACCCCTGCTGACATTCCAGGAGCTGCCTGTTCTTTTCTGTGTGGCTGGACTTAGACAGCATGGCTACTTTTATTTGAGGGGGAAGCTAATTGTTATCACTGTAGAAATACTTAAAGGTTCTGTCTTTTGTTTCCAGGCATATGTACTTGTATCCAAGTCAATAAAGCAGAGACAGAAAGGAATGTGTAGCATTTCTCAGCTTTCCAGGCCTTTGGCTGTTGATCTGCTATTTGCCATGGTGAACATTGCATAACTCACATGTTAAGATGTTTGAATGGACTGTAAGATTTATTAATGTGGTCATTTAAGGGGTAAGAAATTAAATAAATAAGCAAGGGTATTTTTCCAATATTCTTTAAAATGTATTTTTGATACATCAGTATAAATCCTGCCCATCAGAAAAAGCATTAATGATGGAGAGTTTCACAGAATTTTTTTATCTCATATTTCTTTGTCAGCCATGTACTTCTAATTGCAGCAAGCAACTTGGGCAAGTGTTTTAAAAAGTTGAAGAAATGTGTCATTGTGTGGCTGCTTGTTTTTTATAGATATAGTGGCTGATTGTAAAAGTTAAAGTTATTTATTATGTAAACTTGGGTTCAACATGCCATTTTTAACCAGCTTATGAAGAATCATTGGTAAGATGGATAATATAGAAAACACTTTTTCCACAGGATAGTTAATTTAGGTCAGTCAAGTTGGTGGTGCCTGTCCATTAATATTTATGTATTGTTAATAAAATTACAAGAACAAAATCATAAAAAAGAGTCAATCTGGTCAACTTTATGCTGAAAAATTTTGAATCATGTATCTATTTAAAGATTTCACCAGAAGCCAAAACTACAAATGGTGCATGAAAGCTATGTAGATGACTGTTCTTTCTAATAATGTGTATCTTTGTGATGCATACAGATAGACGAGCAGATTTTTGAGAATGGTTTAGTTCAGAAATAGCACTGATAAAACCAGATTTTTTTGTATGTAGGCTAACAAAAACAAAATTCAGGCATATGTTAGAAACCATTAGACTTCCAAAATTCTGAAGGCAAGAATTAAGGATGTTGAGCCATTAAGCTGAAAATATGTATGACCCTTTAAGGAAAAGGCAGAATGGACTTTAAGGCAGATTCTTGTGGATCAAGGGGAAGAGTGAATAAACTAAATGGAATCTGAAGCCTGTGGCCATCTTTGAGTCTAGTGAGGGGAGCTGCAAGTCAAAGATTACCATCCAGGCCTTAAAACCTAACAAAATTTTTCTTGCTAGATTTGAACTTGATTAGGACTGGTGAACCTCCTTTACATATAATTTCTTTCTTCTAAAATGGAATATATATGTTATATCAGTCCTACCATCAATTTTGAAGGCAAATAATTTGCTTTCTAGATTCATAGTTCCACAAATGGAGAGTAATTTTATCTCATTTTGGATTATATCCAGTGTCTCACCTATTTAAATGAGTTAAATGATGAGTTGTAACTTTTGAGCTACAGAGATGATGATATAGAGATGATGATACAGAGATGAGATTCTGGTTGAGATTTCTGGGGATGGTAGGATTGATTAAATATATTTTGCACATAAGATGCACATGAATTCTGACAGGCCAGAGGATAACTACAGTAGGTTGAACTGTCACTTCCATAAAGATATTTTTTCATCTGAAACCTTGATATTGGTAAATGTTAACTTCTTTGAGAAAAGAATTTTTGCATATGTAATGAAATTGAGGTTTTTCAATTAAGAAACCAGTCTGGATTATCTTTGTCTGACCTAAATCCAATAAAAAGTGATATTATATGGGTATGCCAGAAGAATCTTTGATATAACAGAAAATGAGATCATATAAAGAAGGGAAGGATGTGATGTGAACACAGAGGGAGACATAGATGTAGTGTGACTACAATCCAAGAAAGATGAGGAATTTCAATGATCAAAGAAACTGGAATATTCAAGGGAGGAAATTTCCTCTACAGAATGTGGAGGCAATGTGGCCTTTCCAACATACTGATGCTCACTTCTTTCTTCCATGGTTGTTAAGAAGTAAATTGGAATTTTATTACAGCAAACACAGGAAACGAATATGCCCTAATAATTTTCTTTCATATTTAATTGCATATCAGGACTATTTCTCTGAGGTCCTGGACTAAAACAACTGAGAAAGATTTTATCAGCTGGATCTGAGAATCATAGATATTTCTTTCAGATATGTTAAATATAAGATGTCTCGAACATATTTAAATGGGAATATTATGTAAGCACTTCAGTGTATAATTCCAACGACAAGTAAAAATGCCAATGCTGATTATGTAAATGTGGTAACATTAACACTAAGAGGTATGAGACCAAATTTATCCTGTTTTACAGGTTATGACTTAAAAAAAAAGAGACGGGTAAGCCATTTCCTGGAGGATTTCAGCATTTCAAGTGCCATAAGAGAACAAGAGGTGTAGAAGAAATAGTAAGTGAGAATGTGTGGCTTGTCTTTCCAAGAGTCCCAGCTGTATCCCATCTTTGACCTCATTCTTGACTTTTTGTCTTAGCTTTTCTCATCTCTGTCCTACACTATTTCTAGATTGAACACCATAGAATTTAAATTAGTGATAACAGACCCTCACTTAGTGTTGATGATTGTTTCATATATTTGGTATAAATTCTTTCATCTAATTTTTAAACATGTTTAAAAGTATTTTAAAACTTTTCTTAATTAAAGGCCTGTGTCATATGAAATTGAAACCCAAAGAACCAAATTAATAGTGTCACAATAAATTATTTTTCTGTTCAGTTTTTAACTGCTGAAAGGGAGAAAAAAGCATAAAAAATGTACTGGAGAGGTAATAAGTAGAAGACAATCATAGAATACTAATAGGACAATAATAATTGATTACTTAAAGAGATAGAGGATGATAATGGTTGATAAATTTTCTTCAGTTACTTTTCTTGTCTGTCCTACATTTGGAGCTATTTTTTTCACTTCTGTCTTTTTGAATGCCTTAAAAGCCTTTCTCTTTCTTTAATACCTTAAATTTACTCTGGGTCATCCTAACATTAGGATATTCATTGTTTTTCTCTCTTATCCTTATGTTTATAACTTTGGTGTATCTGAATCCACCTTCCAATAGTCAATATTCACCTCCTCTTCTTCATTGGGAATTTGGAAACCTAGAAGTAAGGGAATCAATGTCTGCTTCCCTTATTGCTATTTGTGGCTCTATTACTAAAATGAGGCAGGTGATAAAAAGAAGAAGTGTATGATGATTCCAAAGTTATCTCTGAAAGAAGATGGCTGAAGTGCAGACATAACTTCAACCTTAGAAATTGGACCTCTGGTGGATAATCAACAATATCAAAAGAACCTGTAGTACTTGGGTCATGTGGAGCCAACATAGTTTATAAGCCATTAACCTCCCTATTTAACAAATTTTAAATGAAAAAAAAATGTGTATTTCACATCAAACATTTTTCACTGGACATCATTGCCATTTACATTTATAACTAATATCAATTGATACAGACTTTACTTTAAAAAAATCAAATGTGTTGCTACAAGTAACAGAATATGTGTTACCAGCTTAATGGAAATTGTCCACCAGCACATGGCAAGGATTCACAAACTAGAAGATTTTGACCTTAAATACAATCACAAAATATGGCAAAACTTTCTTCTGTTTTCTCTCATAAGACCGATAAGATATCATTGAAGTTGTAAACTAAGATGTTATAATACATAGCCTTGAGTTGAAGTGTTTCTCATTAATCATAAGTGAAATATTAAACCTCAGTTCTTCAGAGTATGGATGCTTTTAGAGATAATGTGCTTAAAGATGTAATTAAGGGCTTAGGCTGTAGCTTAGTGGTAGAGCACTTGTCTAGTACATGTGAGGCACTGGGTTCAATCCTTAGCACCACATTAAAAAAAATAAAAGTTCTAAAACATTAAAAAAACAGATAACCAAGTTAAAATGTGATCATTATGATGAGCCTTAATGCAATATGGCCAGTGTCTTTATAAGAAGAGCAAGTTAGGATATTGACATGCACAGAGGAATGACCATGGGAAGACAGTGGAGATGGCCATCTACAAGCACAGAAGAAAGACCACAGATAAAATCAAACCTGCTGATGCCATATTTTAAAAAATGAAATTATATTGTACATTAATTCCTCTTGCCTCTATTAGTAAAATTTTATAAAGAAAGATAATATCTTATCATAACCATGTGCTGAGAGAGAAGGGATGGATACTTTATGTCGGGAAGCCCTTCTCCAAGGGTAGCATAGGGTAGTTACTCACTAACAGCATTCTAGTTAATTCATTGAAAAATTCAATTGCTGCTATACCTAACAGAGAAGCAGTTCCAAACACTGGACCTCTAGTAGAGGAGATAAGGTTTTACTTCAGGTCTTTCTCCAGAATCTGCAATTAAGAGTTCTAAGCCAAGCAATGAAAATCACTCTAGGTAAAATATACAATTTGAACTACTTCTTCACACCAACCTCTCCTTTTAGCAATATTTCTAATGAGATTATATGAGATGGGGTTGTAAGTAGAAACCAAACTATATGTAACTTAAAGTGGTTATTTACTGATGTGACTGGAGGTGGTGTATGGCAATCTGAAAGGAAAGTGACCACGACACACAGAGAGGCCAAGAGGTCTTTATTGTGGCAGTGTCTGACTGACAGAAAAGGGAGAGAGAGAGAGAGAGAAAAGAAGAAGAAGAAGAAGAAGCAAGAGGGAGAGAGGAAAGCAAAGTGAGAGAGAGAAAGAGAGTGAGAGAGAAAATAGGGAAGAAAGAGAAAGAGAATTAAAGGGAGAGTGAGAGAGCAAAAGTAAGAGAAGAAAGAGAGAGCAAGAGAGAGGAGCTCAGCAGGAGAGAGTTTTTATAGCCAAAATCTAATGGAGTCTTGGAGCCTGCAAGCTGCCTTGTTGGCATACAGTGATTGAATCATACAGCAGTTGCTAAGGGTGTTTTCTTCTGCTTTTAGGCAGACTGGGCAGGGGATAGATGTAGGTTTCCATTGCACCAGATAGGTGAGGGTAGAGTGTTCAGCCTCCAGTGGGGTTGAGTGTTCAGACTTGAGGCAAACAAGTGATAAGAAACCAGATGAATGAGGGTTGGGTTTTCAGCCCACCCTGCAGCTAACATTTGTTCAGCCTGCTCTGCAACTAACACAATCCCCCATGGACCTCTTACAGTTTTCCCCACCCCTTTCTTTTTTTAAATTTTGACCTCATAAGCAATAGAAATTCAAATTCTATAATGAGACAGACTGTTTTACCTACTTTGCTCCCTGTTCTTTGGACTCTAAGTTGGCATAGAGTCATTTGTGTACTTTCACCAAAAATGTCAGTTCCTGCTTAAAAAATAATAAATAATTTATTTTTAATATTTTCTTTACAATCTTGGTTATAAAAATTTTCTTACCCAAGGTAGTATCCCAGAATAAAATGTAAGTACTTTTTCTTAACTTCAGAGAGGTAGAGGTTCAGCTGGTCATTCAAGCAGGCAGCAGCAGCCAGTCACTTAAAGCCCCTGTCATTTCCTGTTCCAGTTTATTAAACCTTAGGCTTTTCTGCAAGCACATGACTCACATGGAGATCCTTCTGCCAATGAAGAAAGACCAGTTTAAAGGAGCTAGACATTGATATGCAACTTGGCTTGCATGAAGGCCATGATAAATTGCTAACTACACATCATTCATTTTGTTCTAATTCTTGTTCTCAGCAGCTTGAATCATTTTTTTCCTTTACTTCAGGAACAAGATAAAATCAAGTGTCAAAAAGCCCAGTCTTTCTTTCACTGTCCCAGAATCTCACTGCAGAAGCCCAAGGGAGTTTTGGGAAGGAAGTGCTACAGAGTGCAAAATATTTACTTGGCCACACAAGAAGTGCTGTGAGGAGACCCTGAAACTGCTGCTCTAGCCAGTCCTGAACCCTGCTTCTCTGTGCTGGCCTGGGCTCTCTCTGGGACCCCAACACACAGCCCATGCCCAGCCTGGTGCCTCACCATGGCAGGCAGGCACTACCTCAGAAAGCTCTAGGAGGCTATCCTTTCCTACAGGTTGCCCATGAGGGAAACACCTGGGGTGCAAGCTTCTACAGGAACCCTGAACCTGGTGCAGGTCCTTGGTGGCTCATGGCTCCTGAGGCATTGGGAGCTCCTGTGCATTTCCCTCAAGCCCTGAAGTGCAGTAGGAGTTGAAGGGTCCCAGAGCCTGTGCTAGAGCCAAGCTGTGAGATGGTGTTTTATCTGCCACTTGCCCCTGCTTTGCACATTCACAAGGCTGAGTTCCATCTCCACTCCATAAACCAGTGGAAAGAAACTACAGTATTCACAAGAAAGCCTCTCAGGCCCTGGAAGGCCTAGATGATTATTCATGAGGAACAGTTGCCCCACCCAGGAAGGCCTAGATGATTATTCATGAGCCTGAGGCAGTTTGGGCTGGAAAAGGCCTCAGGAGCCCAGGTGAGAGGGAGGCATTTCCAGCTTAGGTGAGCACTATCCAGAGCCCAGGTATGTGGAGAAAGATCACTTGGGCATTGTTAGTCCAAAGCTCATTATTTTAACAGTTTTTCCACACTTACTTGAGACTTTAAGTTTAATTTTAAAGTTTTTTTCTGGGGTCCAAACTTTTCTGAGGACAAGAGGAAATTCTAGGCAGAGAAAGTAAGAAAGGGGAGGCTATAGGTGACACCCCGACTTTCCACAAGGAAAAATTCCACACATTACAAGGATATGGAGAAGGAAACAGAAATGCAGTGCAACATCCACATCCAACTGTGTAGCAACTTTAAGATTCATTTTTGAGATGCTGCAGGAATGGGCCTGGGTGAGGACACAACAGCATAATTAGTCCTGAGTCAGGTAACCAGGAGCTGTGCACTAGGAGGAAGCACCTGTGGAGCTTGGGGCATTTTCTTGACCTGTCCAGGTTCTCTCCAGCCATTGGCATGATGCAGCTTGGGAGGCTGAGATAACCATTGCCTGTGCAGTCCAAGAAATGAGCCACCAGCCCCCCCGGAATAGCCTGTGTTCCTCTTTCACCTTATGGAGAATTTGCCTTCTGTAGCCTTCAGTCTTCAAACAGGCCAGATTAGCCAGTGTAGCAGAACTCAAGATTGGCCAATCACCAAAATGTGTCAGGTATGCAGAGCACTCATTGGCTGTGCTCACCTGGTGAAAACTTAGGAAAAGCTTTGTTGTTGTTCCTAAAGGGATTTTAAATCTCACTAGAATAAGAACCCACTCTTTCACCTTTTGAATCTGAGTCCCTCAGCTTCTAATTCTTCAGGATGCCTAGCACATGGCAGTGGTCTAGTGAATGCTGAATGAATAATTGAAGTAGCATGGAAAAGATCTTTCAAGACCAAAAGAACAGGAACAAATATCCAGCTACTAAAGTGGAAACCATTTTCTCTGAATTAGCATGGAGTACCAGAATTATTAGAGCCAAATGGAATTTGTTAAATTAGTGAATAATAATTTATTGAAACAAGCTCTGTGACAAGTCTAAGTCACAGGGTGAACTTTAACAAAGAAAATTCCCCTCACTTTCTTTTTCCTTATGGCTTTATGTTTTACTTTTAAATTCATGATTTTCTTTCTTTGTTTCTTTGTTTCTTTCCTTTTTTGGTACTGGAGATTGAACTCAGGGGCACTCAACCACTGAGCTACATCTCCAACCCTATTTTTGTATTTTTTATTTAGAGACAGGGTCTCACTCACTTGATTAGCATATCTCTTTTATTGCATCTGGCTTTGAACTCATGATCCTCCTAACTCAGCCTCCCAAGCTGCAGGGATTACAAGTGTGTGCCACCATGCCAGAACCAAGATCCATTTTGAAATAATATTTGTACATGCTGGAGTTTAAGGGGGAGGTTTGTTTCTTCCTCTCCCCTTTATTTCTTCACCCACACCCTTTCTGCCTGGGATGTCCTCTAGTCTAACACTATTTTATGAAAAGACTTTCCTTTATTCACTAAGTTCACTTTTCCATTTAAAATAAAGTGGTCAAATTAATTATTAGAGGAAATCTCTGTTCCTTTGAGCTTTATTAATCTTTCAACCCATTTCCCCTGACATACACTCCCTTAGAGCAAAGTTACCTTTCATATAATATATATGTAAAGAAGGTCATCTAGTTGAAATTCAGAATTCTTGTGTTGGATATAGTTCAGTTCATGGGATTTTCCCATGAAAACTATAGGGAAATGTGTAGAAATTCTTAGTATAAAAAATAAATCCTTAGTGTATCAAGCATGACTTTTTTGGACAAATGTAAAAAACTGAGTTTTGCTTCACTTGGAATGGGGGTAAAAGAGTAGTTTAGGTCTCAATAAACAAAACAACAACTGGTTAATCTTTGTTTTGGATTAACACACAGAGGGGTAAAATAGTAATTGTGCCACCATTTAAAATAGAATATTTGAGATGTAGGTCAAGAGGTAAGCCTGGAGTGAATGTTTTTCCCCACACAGAAATCTTGACTCTCAATAAGATCATTAATGTTTGTCAGAGAGACAATATATCAAACAAGAGTAAATGATATGGATGCCCTGTGAAGTTTCAGATGTTTGTGGATCCAGTATGCAAACAAATACATAAGCAAAATACATTTGAAAGAGTTGTATTCTTCAAGTCCAGAGTTTGAAAATCTTTTCAGTTTTAAGATAATGAATCAGAAAAAAAAATCATATAGTATACTTAAGAACTATTCTCTGAGAATGTGTGAACTCACTTCATTGGGCTATAAACTTGTGAGATTTGAAAATTAAGCAGGGCTTGTTCTTTAGTAAGAGACCTCCACAAATCACTTGCTCAAAGGGAGGAGAAGCAACAGTAGCAACAGAATATAAGAGATTAAAAGTGGCCTGGTTATTTTGAGAAAATGATTTGGGAATTTTTCTTGAAGCATGCTTATTTTAAAATGCCAAAAAAAGACCCAACCATGTTTATACACAAGCAAGTAAACAAGCCCAATACCTAGTGAGGTACTGGTCACTGCATCATACTAGAGGAGGTGAAAGCAAAAAAAAACTTTACTTTGGAGAGTCGGTTTAGAAAAACTCCTACATTGTGAATCAAACTTTTTGTATTTTTAAGTCACACTTCTGGCACTAAATAGCTGACTGTCCCTGGGTTAGTCAAGGAATTTTCTAGATCTAGATTTCCTCACCTAGAAAATTAAATATTTGGACTAGATGACACTTAGAGTTTCTCCTACCTCTGAAATTTTGAGCTCTCTTCCTAGACTATAAATTCTTTCTTCCTATATTGCTTCTCCATTGATTCTTCAAAATTTATTGATGCCCTATTTTGTTCCTGTACTGTGACACAAAGGCTCTTATGTTATATGATTTAATTTATGTGAACTGTTTAGGGTAAACAAATCTATAGAAATGAAGGTAGATTAGTAGTTACTAGGGGCTGAGAGTAGAAGATATTGAGAGTGATGACTAATGGGTCTGGAGTTTCTTTTAGGAATGATACAAATATTCTGAAATGATAGTGTTGATGGTTAATTGGTAAAGAATGAAATGGATATATACAGCTTTGCCCTTATTTTACCTCACAGTATATTGCCAGTACATAAAGCCAACTGTGATAGAGTAAATTTTGGCACATAATCTGAACTTGACTGTGATGATAGTGGGAATCAGGAAATCATTACTTGAGAAAATACAAAGGGAGATAGTAGATTAATGATCTAAATGGTTCAACATTTTAAGTTAGGGAGTAAATTCACTTCCCAACACCAGAATTCATGAGGCACCACTGAGGTTTCAGAGAGAGTTGTTATCTGTTCAGGGAAACCCAGAATTTGTGAGTTGCCACTAAGATTTTAGTGTGGATTTTTATCTGGTCAGGAAAAGCCAGGCATGGGTGAGTTCAAGTCATGAGCATGCATTCCAAGCAAGTTTAAAACATGAAAATATGGCTATACTAAATAGAAATCCTAATATTTTACAGAAAAAAAATGAATCTTTTATAACTTTTGACAAGATGGTTCCTGATCTTAAGAGGAAATTAGGCTGGTTTTATTATCTGACTATGTTTTTTTTTCTAGAAGATGATATTAGGCCTCTCATACCCTACATCACTTCCTTCATTCCTTCATATTCCCCAGGGATCATTCTTGCATCTACCTTTAAGGTTCTCAGCAGGGGAGAGAGAGAGAGAGAGAGAGAGAGAGAGAGAGAAAGAGATAGAGAGAGAGAGAGAGAGTCAAAATGAAGGGATATTATCTCCCCATCCAGTGAAGATGGACAAAACCAGGCCTGTCTGGATACCTGATCCTGGGTGTGTTGATAAAACTTAGTCAACTTGTGAAAATGTCACAAGAAGATGGGTTCAGCCTCTATGTCATGAGGCCCTTGAAAGCACCTGGTAGAAGAAAGTGGTTGTAAAGGAAGTGATATCATCTCACTCTTTTCAAGTAAGTGTCCTCACCACATTTCCTTCACTATGGAACTCACTGAACTTGGAATCCGGGTAGCTAGGCATCCAAAGCAAGACACAGTGCCAGTCTTCTCACTTGTCTTGAATCACCACATACAGAGTCATACTTTCTTGGTATCTACTGATATGTGGATAGACAAATGCCATGAAAGCACTGAGGAGGGATCTTTCCTCAGAATGAAGGTACGGGATCATTACTGGGACATGACAACTGTGGTGACTTTGCCCAAGGAGACCACAGTTGAGACAGGATAGACACCATCAGATGACACTGTGGATAGACAAAGACCCTCTCCAGGTGTGTGTGTGTGGGTATGAGTGTTCATGTATGTTTGTGGATGTGTGTTTGAACTTGGGTTTGTTTTTTTCTCATAATACCTAAGAATGTGGAAGGAAAACTATTTTTTTGTTTTAATTGATTGTTCAGTAGTGAGTCATTTTGCTAATAGTTTCTGATTCTTTGTTGATATATCTTTCTTCATCTGTCATCCTAGATAGAAGAAAAAATAATGCATCACTGGATATATCCTGTCTGATGAAAACATTCCCAGCATTCATCCTGGCAGATTTATGAATAGACTGCTGTTTCCTTGCAGATGAGGAACTCCTGCTATGTTCACAAGTTTCAATATTGCTCCTGAAATTTGGCCACTACCAAGAAGGTGCTTGTGGTTTTGTGTGAAGATGTGTACCACCTCCAAGCCCCCCGAAATGGCCTTCTATTGGCTTGGTGAAGGGAATGTTGAACATCACTGTGAAACTCAGAAATTACTGTGAAAGGTAAGGTTTTAAGAGGAAATCACTGCCTGGATAGATAGAAATCCAAGTAAAATGAGCAGTAGAAGTAATTAATTGTCATAGTCTTGGTCCTGTGGAAAATGTCTGCCCATGGCTTTGTTCTTCTCTAGTTTTCTGTTCTCACAAATGTGAGGTAGTGGTTTGCCTCAGGCCTCTCTTTTGTGAAGCCTCAGGAAAATTAGTTTTGAAATTTGGATAAAGGGACTTCATCTGTCCCTCACTGGTAAGGCGCTTGCCTCACATGTGTGAGGCACTGACTTAGATCCTCAGCACCTCATAAAAATAAATATATTGTGTACCCATCCCAAAATAAAAATATAAAAATAAAAAATTGGTGGAGTCTGTAAACTGCATCTAGTTAGACTTGTGACATTCATGAAGTGAGAATAGAAATCCTTTGTGTCAAATGAGATTTTCCTGGCAATGAATTAGATAAGACATAGATAGTTGAGTTCTTCCTTGGCTCAAATACACACAACGAACCTACCATTAGTACACACTAGGTCTTTAATTTGGAAAGAAGAGCACTATTGAGTTTCAGTCATTTAAACTTTCCTTATTTTCAGGAGGGGTATTGTATGTGTCAAAATTCCGTTAACTGTTAAGTTCACAAGATTTTCCCTTTGCAACATTTTCTCCTATAAAACTATGCTCCTAGAGAGCTGAGATATTGTTCCCAAGCCCAAGGTTTTGGGGAGAGAGAGTCCCGGCCAGAAATATAAGCTTGCTTTAATTGGATTAATAATTGGAGTTGGTGGTCTTTTCTTTGTGTCATAATTTAACAGAGAATAAGGGGATATGTCTGAATCAAGCTTTGTCTTCTCAATCTAAAGAAGATGGACAAAACTAGGCCTGTCTGGAGACTTGGCAACTGGTGTGTGGTATAAGTTTTTCAAGTTGTTAAAATGTCACAGAAAGATGGGTGCAACCTTCTTCTAATGGGGCCCTTGGAAACAACTACTAGGAGAAACTGGTTGCCAGGGAAGTGACCTCATCTCACTTCTGTCCACTTAGTGACATCCCCTTGTTTCCTTGGCAATGGAACTCCTTGTAGTTGGAATTCAGATAGCTAGGCACCCAGAGCCAGACATGATTCCAGTCTCCTCACTTGTTTGGACTCACCAACTACAGAGTCATACTTTCTTGGAATCTACTGATCGGTGGGTGTTGAAATGACACGAAAGCACTGAGGATGGGCTTTTCCTGAGAATGAAGGTACAGGATTACTGCTGGATCATGAGAACTCTGGTGAGTTTGCCTATGGACACTAGAACTGAAACAAGAGAGGAAATTTTATCTGACCAAGAGTATAACCAAACAGTCAGGTGACACTGGATAGTTGCAGACCCTCTCCAAGGGTGTGTGTGTGTGTGTGTGTGTGTGTGTGTGTGTGTGTGTGTGTGTTTGGTTGAGTGTTTGGATATGTGTTTTTTCCTAATATTTCCTTGGTATGTGGATGGATAAGCATTTGCTGCATTTTGAATTGACTGTATGTAGTGAGTCCTTTTGCTGAAGGCTACACTTTTATGCTGATATGTCCCTCTTTCTTTGTCATTCTACTGAGAAACCAAAAAAAAAAAAAATGCAAAAAAAATGCATCAGTGAATGTGTTCTGTCTAATGGAAACATTCACAGCACTTATCCTGGCTAATGAATAGAATGCTGCTTGTCTTGTGGATGGGGAAGAGCTTCTTCATTTATTTGTTCCTCTATTTTTCCTGAAATTTGGCAACTACCAGAAAGGTGCTGATTGATAGGTGTAAACATGTTTACCAGTTTCATGCCATCTGAACTGGCAATCTGTAGGCTTAATGAAGAGAATGCTGAGCATCACTGTGAAACTCATAAATCACTGTGAAAGGTATGGCTTTTAGAGGAGAACCCTGAGTGGATTGATTAATATTTAAGCAGGATGAGCAGCACAAAATACTAATTGCCATAGCTTTAGTTCTGTCAAAAACTCTTTCCATAACTTTATTTTTGCCTATTGTTCTGTTCCCCTGAAGGGGAGATAGTGCTTTGCCTCAGGGCTCTCTTTTGTGAAGCCTCAGAAGAAGCAGTTTGGAAATTTGCATAAATGGGCTGCAATCTCTTTCTCAGTGCTAAAGCACTTGCCTCACCTGTGTGAGGCACTGGACAAGATTCTTAGCAACACTTAATCAAAAGAAAGATATTGTGCATCAATCCAAAATTCATATTATTTAGAAAGAATAAAGAACTCTGGCTGGAGTCTCTCATTTGCATTATATTAGGTTCCAAGTTTCATGCAATGAGAAGAGAGACCCTTTAGGTTCAATGAGTTAGTCCTGGTTCTGAAGTAGCTAGAAAATAGGTGTTGGGGTTCTTTCTGGCTGAAATATACACAAGAAACCCACCATTGGCAGACACTAGTCATCTAATTTGTGTTGAAGGGCAGAATTAACTCTTGGCCCATTTTCATTTTCCTCCAGTATGGCCTCAAGCAAGTTATTTCCCCTCATCCTGATAAACAGAGTGAAGTCCCTGGCAGGCTGTCCTCACCTGATAAGAGGGAAAGGCAAGAAGATCAGGGTGGAGACCACCAGACCACATCTTTCTGACCCCAGGGTAAATGATGTCATGGAGAAATATTGTGGTAACTGATGAAGATTGAAAGGGGAGTCAAAAGACCCCAAATTTAGTATAAATAATAGAGCTGATGAACAGGGATTCAGCCAGTCAAAACAAGGATGCACTCGAGCTGGAGAGCCTGATGAGGACTTGACATCCAATCACTTGTCATTCTTCCTGATCCTCTGAGTGATTCTCACCACTCTCAAAATTTACTGTTTCATCTGTACCTTGGTGAGAGCCATAATTTCTCCCTATAACCCTCTCCTCAACTGGTCAGCCACTCCACTCCAGGAAAAGCCTGCCTTGGTTCTGGACCTGATCACCGTGGTCTAAGTGAGTGCATCTGCTGGACATAAAGCCTAAAGCTTAAGACTTTTGAACTCAGCATGCAGAGGGAATGTCTGTCGTTAGCCTGTCATGATTAATTGTGTTTTTGCAGTGTTTAGAATTAATCTAGAGTTGTTTCCTGTGAATTGATTAATCTAGAATTGTTTGCTGTGAATTGATTATGTCTATTGCAGTGCCTAGCATTAAGGATTGTCATTTTCTTGATTAAGAACCTATAGAATAAAACTGTATTGAGTAATTTCAGTGAATAAAGTATTGAAAGAGGCAGAAGCATGTAGACATTATTTATTTCTCCCCTAGACTGCATATGTCACAATTTGGCCCCCCTCATGACAGTTGGCATACTCAGCAGTCAAGGAAACAGATACTTAATGTCTGGGAGAAATGTCTTGTCCTGCCTGTGTGGCAACAACATACAAAATTCAGAAACTTATTTTATAAGACAGTTAAACTTATTATGACATTAATATTGGCAATTATAGCAATAACCTAACCGGATATTACACCTTCTGCAAAGACATATATCAAATTGGTAATAACACCATACAGATACACCGTCATATAGCAAACTACACAATGTGCTTCCTAGACAGATACATACAAAAGCACATGAACTGGATAGGAAAGATACCTAGAAAATCAAATTTCAAAAGCACTAAAACAAATAGACACAGATACATCTTTTGTGAGGTATTATAGTAAAAAGTATACTAAATTGGTCTATAGCATATTGACAAAATGAGGAAATTAAAGAACATCTTTAAAAAGAAAGAAAGTAGAAAGGAACTTAGCTCTGCTAGTTCCTGGAGAGAACAGTGCAAGGGAAACTGCCAGGATTTAACAAGAAAACTAAAGAAATAGATATCCTCCCTATCCCACCCAGAGGGAGTTAAGCCAATTATTGCTAGAGCCACTCCAAAATAAATCCCAGGATTGCTAGTTAAAACTATTAATGACATATGTGAAGTTAGAACTAAAGGAAAAACATTAGTAGGAAAGGCAAAAAAGTCTCCCAGACAATTGTGAAGTTTTACTGGTAACTATACTAAAGGTGACCAAAATGCCAAGGAAAAGGGGTCAGATGATAGTGATAACGAACAGGAAGTTGAAGTGAGAACTTTTAGTAGAATACAGCTGCAGCAGTTAAGGAATGAATTGCCCAGAAGCGGGGGGAACAAGATGTAGAATTTTTATCAAGACTGTAGGAACATGGAGCCCACACCATTAGAGTTAATGGAGATGAAATGATGCAATACCCTCTATAGTAAAAAATGAATCTATATATGAGGATTTAGTGGCTGAAACTAGTGAGAAAAGGTTGCAGGAACACACTATCCTGGAATGGATAAAATTAGCTTGAGTGTGGGCATTTCCCATGATAGATACAGGCAGTTTTGGATCACAGATACAATTGATTACACATCAACAGACTAATAAATTAACTAGAAAATTAGGAATATATTTTATGATATACAGTACACACACACACATACACACACACACACACACACACACACACACGTAACATGACATTACAGGAAAAGCTGTTACCTCAGATGAAAAGTCTAATAATTACAGGTGGTCCACCTCATCTCTGAGTAACTTTAACATCAGCATTACAAGGCATGCATACACAACAAGATGTAGTTACTTATTTTAAGGAAGCTAAAGAGCTGAATAGTGCTAGATCTTTTTCTTTCCCAGCTCAATCCTCATCACACCAGTTTACTGTTCCAGCTTAGTCCTCACAAAACCAGATTAGATTCCTTAATCATAATAGCAGACAGCAAAGGCAGCCTTGTGTAAACACAAAGCCACCCAGAAGAAAGGCCCTGTGAGGGAGGGGTTTCACACCCAGGAGGCCCAGGAGCAGTACACCATTAAGAAGACAAGGCCAGAGACTCCACTCAGGATGCAGAGTTCATTCAAACAGAGGACTCATACCAAACAACAAGCAAAGAAGAAAAAACAACAACTTACCCAAACACAACAGCAACTTCAGGCACACAAACACACCAATTTTAATAGGTATATGACATTCAACAGACAAGGAAACCAGGAGTCAGACAACATTTTCAATATTATAACAACCTGGGAATAATAGAATATATATAGATTTACCTTTAAAAAAACAGGAAAAATAGAAACAGGAAAAATAGAAACACAAAAATTCCTAATAGATATAGGAAGCCAAGTAACTATTTTGGGAGTGAAATATAATATTATGCAAAATGATCATAAGATAATAAAAATAGGAAACAGAAATTAATACAAAATGGAAAAATGTAACTATATCTTTATGGGACAGAGAAATCATTAAAACCATGACACTTTTAGCTGAAACATCTTTTAAGTTCCTAGGGATGGACATTATACCTAAAATTTTTTCATCATGGATAACTTACAAAAATTTAAAAATAATATGACCAAGTCTCAGACACACCTAGCTTCTTTACTAATGGACCCTATAGTCCTACCTAAAATTAAACATTGCTTTACAAAGTAATATCCAATAAAAGGAGGACACACTGAAATAACTAATAAAATTGAAGAATTGTTAAGGGAAGACATCATAGAAAGACATATCTCATTTGACTATAATAGCCCAATTTGGCTTATTTTAAAACCTAATGGTAAATGGAGATTTATAGTAGATTATAGAGCAGTCGGTGCACTGATACCACAGATGCCAGGAGGCTTGCCAAACATTACCACAATGTTACAACAAATACATTCCAACAATTTTAATTTTTTTGTAAATATATATTTGTCAGGTATGTTCTTTGCTATCTTCAAAGCAGAAGAATCTAGAGATAACCACATTTTTGTGGAATTCTGTGCAGTATTGCTTCAAAAGTATAGTACCAGATCAAAAAGATTACCACAAGGCTATAAAATAGCCCACTAATAATGCATATTGAACTATCATAATCCCATAAGTATCTTAGAATTAAACATGTCTCAGTATATACATATGTAGATGATTTACTAATAACAGGATATGATAAACAACATCTGCATGAAATTTCAGAGAAACTAATGAAACATTTATTAGTAAAATGATGGACAATCAACAGAGAGAAAGTACAGGGAACAGATCGAATGATAAAATTTTTAGGAGTTTTGGTTACAGCAGAAGAAAGGCAATCCCAGATTAAATTATAGATAGAATATTGGGACTACAACCTCCTACCAATAATAAAGGAGCTCAATAATTGATAGGAATATTATACCATATTTAAATCTTATTTTACAACCAAAATATGCAATAACAAGGAAAACACAGAAATTTATCTGGGAATCACATCACCAAAAACCTTGAGATATATTAAAACAATATATAACAGAATTTAGAAACTTTCATAATCTCCAAGGAACTATGATAGGGGACACCATTTTCACACAGAACTAAGGTTTATGGGTACTTTATAATAACAAAACTAAGCCCCAACCGATAGGATTCTTTTATAAAAGATTTCCATATGCATTCAATAGAGATTCATTATTTGAAAAATTGGCATGGGTTGCTTTTGAGGCACTAAAACCAGCTAAAAGCATGACCAATGATCACATTATATTAAGAACTCCAATTTCACTTAAAGACTGGTGTAAATGCATCCCCAAAAGACACAAAATATTGGATAGAAAAAGAAGTCCTGATGTGGCAATGGTACCAACAATTTCTAGAAGAGTAGGTTCAGAAACTAGGCACATATAAAATTACAGAAGAAGTAGCAAAGCTACCATTTGTACCATTGCTTGATATCCCAACACAACCCACATTGAATAATATAGGCACATGGGGGCCTGGGCACAGTACCAAAATTAACATAAAAGTTACACATGTAGATGCACAACAAACATGTAGATGCACAACAAACAGGGTCACAGACACCAGTACACTTAAACAACACAGTAGATAAATTATCAAAAATAGGTACAATCAAGCTACAAAGGCATTGGAAACTAAAACTCACCAAATATCCATTTAAACGCAAATTTAAAGGAACATGGAAAACCATCAAACATGATAACACAGTAATAAACATTACTGAACATGGTATTATGAAGTTACATGAGCAATTAAGTCCTATAGGAGTACATGCATTATATGACTGGTTCCAAAGACGGAACTTAGATGTAACATGGAATGCCATCAAAACTGCTTTACACAGGTGCACCACATGCCCAAAAATGAAATTGAGATTTAATCTACCTAAAATTCCCCAACCATATTTAGAATATAAAATCTTAATTATAGAATACAAATTGACTTTATAGGACCTCTTAAGGATTTCCATAATAAGTATGTTGCCACATTGGTGGACACATGTACAGGTATTGAGATGACACTTGCAGCTAAGAAACCAACACAACACATAACCATAGAACTTATCCTATGTTGGATAGCAGCTCATGGCATACCCACTATTATAGAATCTGATCAGGTTACCCATTTCACAGAACAATTAGTCAAACATCTAATAACAATTCTTGATATACAACGGAATTATCATTTGTCATACAATCCAACAGCAACAGGGGATTTAGAAATATGGAATGGATTACTTAAAAATGAACTGTTTTCACACAAAGGTGAACCCTTACAGAAAGCCTTACAAGAAGCTACAATGAATTTAAACAATAGACTTGGAGAAACAGGCTCCCCCAAGTTGGGGAAGTTATACCTAGACAAAGTATTCTCCTCACTTTTAATATGCAAGATAACCCCATATTATTACCATACAAAATAAACAAAATAATCAGGAGACATAGGAAAGATTCTAGCACTACACCAGGAGAAATCATATTATAAGGCACAGAAAATACTGTGTGGACATCATCAGGAAGAGGAGAGTTAAAACTCACCAAAATAAAAGACATATACTAATAACCTCTTTCCTCTCTGTACAGGCAGACAGACATGACATTCACACAGTGACAATGTATGTACTGATGCATCAAATATTGCTTTTATCAGTACCATTTTTGACAGCACAGACATCACACCCTAATCCTACACTGTCAATATAGAGTGTTGATATTAATAACATATGGCCTATAAAGAACAAATACATTGAAACTAACAGAATAGTAGATAGTGAGAGATAATTTGTTCAGACATTCATAACTAAAGACTTTTTCTCAAAATATGCTCATTGTAGAACAGACATATACCAATATCTTAGTTGTGATGAATACTATAAAACCACCAAAGCATTATCACCACTGGCACACAGAGATTTAACTGACACAAATACTTTAAGATGTACATACATTGAATATTATAGAAACTTAACTTCCCTGGAGGCCATTTACCCCTTCTGCTTCACTTCACTTAAATCCACAGAAAAAAATTACTCACAGAATTCAAACCTAATGGAACACAGACAACATACATATATGAATACATTACACAAGAACCTATATTTTAAGCAAATGGGTTACAGAATTAAAATTCCTACCACTTTTCTTTTCACCTATGCTCCCACAAACCTCGTGTATAGAGATAAATAACAAGCAATGCATTTTAATATGCACATACCCCAATGGGGATAAACCCTAAGAACCTCCTACACAGACCAATTACATAATCAAACCATATTATTCTGAGAAATAATTCCATCATTACAATCATTCAGCATTTATGTTCACATGTCCTGCAGATGTATGGAACTTCATTCCAGGGAATTATAATGAAAATACCACAGTATGGTGTGTAATAGATTTTCCTATTCTCCCATACTATGGTAAATTTGACTTAGTACATGGGACATCAGATTTTAAGATAGATAATGGCTCATTTCCAACAGCTGAAACATGGTCAGACATATTAGCATTAGGTACACAAACATACACATTTCCTATAATTATTACAGATCCCATACCTCAGCCTTATAAAATGGTGAAACAAATTTGGTCATCTCTAAAACAGAGATGCCTACATTGGGATTACCTTTGCTTCAAAACAATGCACATTGACAGGTACACTGCACAGTTTCTATCCTCAGACACCCTGATGCACAGCCTTATACAAGAAAAACTTCACAAGCATTCTTAGTATGCTCTTTCTTTAACTACAATCAAGAATTTATCTATGTATAGGAATATAAAAACAAACAACTTTGGAGACGTATTTCAAGCTATAGACACCAAATATAATATTTTTTAAAAAAATAGCACAAGATACCACATTCACACATTTCAATAATTTCTCACATTATGCTAATAAATAATATCTTTGCAAGGATAATAAGGAAAACTATACATTAGCATCAGCATGTAAAAAATTCAAGTTAATAAACTATACAACAGGAGAACACTTAACTTATAATGTTTCATGGAATTGGACATACAAATGAACTCACAATGGTATACATTGTGACTTACCTAAGCTACATTCCATGCTTCTAGAAAAGAATCTAGAAGCATTATTTGACTATATCGTACTTCCTAATGCATCATTAATAACACCATGTAGCCCACAATATGATCCCCAAACAGAATCCTGGACCTATAACAAAATGTTGGTGATGTCTCTTCAAGAACTAATGAAAGTAAAAAGACTCATGAATATATCCTATAGTATAGATGACAATAAATGCACATCCAGATTATCTGTATTCTTTATGTGTGACCAAATACCTGCAATACACATGTAAAACACATTAGACTTTAAAACTCCCTTAGACATAAAAAAAAAACAACCAACTATGCATAATACCATACCCAGACAAAGGATCAGACCATAAACTTAAAATAAGTAGAGCTGTATGGATAAATGATTATGTAACACCAGACATACTGATGGAATATAAAAATGATTACACCTATTTCTACCCCAGGTATAAGATAAAAGCAGAAGATAAAAGGCTTTTATCATGGTGAAAAACAGCAGGCATGAATTTTGATAGGGTAGCACAATATAGAGTAGATCACATTAATATGCCATACCATTTCTATATGCTACTATCACAATGGAATAAGCCATGGGAATTAATTCAATATGATTTTGTTGTTTATGCACCTCTATTTAACAGATATTTAATTACCAAAAGATCATGGCAAGAAAAGGAACGTGTATTACCTCTGTCCTTTGAAAGATGTTACATCAAGGAACACCCCTCCAACCATGTATAATTGATAGAGGAGGTATTAATGCCACTATTTACAGCACATTACCCTTCAGGAATGAAACTATATAGAGAAAGTCCAAGATTAACCACAATCACCAGAGCACCTTATATAATACCAAATATACGAATTTCTCTACAAGTAATTGTAAATCCCATAATTCACAGCAATATATGCTAAGGAGCTACCCTCAGGATACAACATGGCACATGCAAAGGAGCTATATAGGACATACCATCAGGATACAACATGGCACATTCCAACAATACAGAGACAACACATTAGGAGAACAAGAGAGATTTTAGAATGGATTGATATAGCTGGACTAGCATTAGGAAAAATTGTTAATGCAAAACATAGAGGACTTGTATGTTAGAATTACAGCCCTGAAACACATTGGAGACAAAGAAATTCATGGAATAAAAATGATTTCTAAATCTTTATATACAATCACAGAAATTATACATCAGGCTTAACTACAGAGGCAAAGTATAGTTCAGATACTAACAGCCCAAAACA